>NW_028258368.1:4800000-5114172 GCF_053883595.1 Heterocephalus glaber
GGCTACTCTGCAGGTCCTTTAGGAGCCATGACCCTCTGCTGGGCATCCCATAGTTCACTCTGCATGACCCTTAGTGTGCCAATCACACTCTTGTAAATAATCAGTGGTCTGAGTGTCGGTCTTTTCCATGTCGGAGCTCGTAGAGGGTAGAAACTGGATCATACTCCTATTTTATCCCAAATGCTACAGTAAACACAGACCCCCGTACCTACTAAGCACTTTAAGAAATATAGAAAGAATGATACAGGGTCATCCTCTTTACTCCTTCCTCCTCTAGCACAGTAACCCAGGGAATAACTCCACTCCACTTACTACCTAAAACAGTTCAACATGGCAAACTTCAGAGATGAAACCAAGTTGATTTATAGTGTTTAAACTTTAAGTTCTGTCAAAGTCAGGATTAATTCAGAAAGCCTCCTGTGGCTTACTTATAGGTGTTCTAAGCAGTCTGTGGGAGGAAGCTTTATTCTGTAGGAACTGTTTGCTTTATTCCACAACTGTTAGAAACATGATCCTTTATTCTTTCTCATACCAGAATCTGCCTAATGAGAGCTACAGTGGGGGGGGTCTCAAAACTTTTCCTAATTTTGGGTTGATGATGTAGCTCGTTAGTAAAGCGCTTGTCTAGTAGCCTGCCTAAGGCCCTGGGTTCAGTCCTTAGCACCACCCACATGAAAATATTTTCTTCACTTTGAATTTCCATACATCAGAAGTCAACCAGATATAGAAGCATCTAGATAACATGAAGTTAGATAGTGTCACAGTAATAGCTACCTATTCTACAATCCATGTGAGAAACCATAGATTTCTGAGAAATCGGGTTTTATCAAGAATCAAAAAGTAGCTCTTATTTTAGAACTCAATCTAGGGTCCAAATTATCTAATCAGTCAATAAATCATATTTATTCTAGATGTTACCTAAGCATGACTTTATATATGACCCTAACAAATGCATTCAGTTGACTCTTACTCTTTTAAATCAGGGAAGGAGCTGCCGTGTTTTGGAATGTGAAAGAAAAAACCGTAAGTATAAATAAAGTGTAAAAGTATTAAAATGTAGTTTTCTAAGACTGAATTGTTAATTGGCACTCTGTAGTTTGAGATATTGGAAGATAATTTATTTGTTTGCATTATGTGATATTCTGTCACTTTCATCTTCTAAAATATATAGTATTTTGGCTTTTTAAAAAATGTTCTCTATTTTCCATTTTCTGGATGCACACTGATTTGTGAAGAGTCCAAACCATCCTGACAACACTGCAGAAACAGTTATGTTTGCATATGATAATATATAAAATGAATGATATACACAGTCTATCAGAAGCTTATTTTAGATCAAATTTTGTTTATACCACTTATAGGAAATAATCTCTTTAATACCCAAATCAGGCTTTGTAATACAACTGTTTTAGAGGTAATTTGGTAATTACATCAAAGCTTTACATTTAACCCAGCAAGTTCACACTTAGAAAGTTGTCCCAATAGCTGGGTGTGGTCCACACCTGTAATCCCAACTCTCAGGAGGCTGAGGCAAGAGGACTGCCATGAGTTCAAGGCCAGCCTGGGCTACATAGTGAGATCCTGTCTCAAAAACAAAAAGTTATCCAAAGTATGTAATCACAGTTATATATGGTAAATTATGTACAAAAATGTTCATCAAATCTTTTTATACTAGAAAATGTTGGAAATCACCAAAATATACAGTAATAGAAATTTTATTAAATATATTCACAAAGTAAAATTAAAATATACTACAGTTCTTAAAAATCATGTGGAAAAATACTCCTGGGACATGACTTATGTAGGTGATAGTTAAAAGACCAAGTTATAAACTATAACCCCTATAATATCAAAGCTGGTTAAAAAGTACGCTTCATACAATCCCAGTTTTACTAAAAAGAAATCGCTATGCACATAGTAGGTAAGGAATTACGGGGAAAAGGAAATGGAGATGACCAATAAATATAAGAAGATACAAGGGCCGGGGATTTAGCCCAATGGTTCCACCACCTGCCTTGCAAGCGCAAGGACCCAAGTTCAATCCCTGGTACCAAAAACAAAAAACAAAACAAAATAATCCAGACTTCAAACCAGGTTCTGATACAAGCTCTCTGGCTCTAGATAAGAAGATACGTGTTGTCTATCTGAAGTTGCAAAGTTGTGAAAGAACGTTAAAAATGCCCAGGGGCCGGGGATTTAGCACAGTGGCACTGCACGCCTCGAAATCGCAAGGTCCTGAGTTCGATCCCCGGTACCAGGAAAAATGTCCTGTGGGGTTTGTTTTTGTAGTGCTGGGGATTGAACCCAGAACCTTCACACTGAGCTACATCTCCAGCCCCTTTTTTTCTTTTTTTTGAGACAGGGTCTTGCTGTGTAGTGCAGGCTAGCCTCGAACTCACAGCAGTCCTCCTGCCTCAGCTTCCCTTTTTTTTTTAACCCCTTTGAGACAGGGTCTCACTAAGTCACTAAGTTGCCCAGGCTGGGCTCAAATTTGCAGCTTCCTTATCCTCCTGGTATGCTGGAATTTCAGCCATATACCACCACCCTTTTATCCTGCAGTTTTTATGAATGCTGTCATAAGTGTTTAGATTTTTAAATTAGAAAAATTACTTTGCAGTGCAGTTTAGCAATATGTATCAAAATTACAAGCACACATGTCTTTTTCTTTAGTCTCTAGTGCTGGGGGTCAGACCCAAGGCCTAACACCTGCTACACAAGCACTCGAAGGTATACCTTTGAGGCATACCCCACCCCACCTGTCTTTAGAGCTAGCAGTTCCTAAAGAAATATCCTCACAGGGCTATGAAGATCCATGCATGAGGATGATGCATTGAGTAAATAGCATTCCTTGGGATGGACATTTAACATGGTTAATTAAATTGCAGCTCCTCCGCTAAGAATAGTGTTGAAAATGTTCCTTACGTGTAGTGTGAATCCCATTTCACATAAAAGTGAGTACACACATGTACACTTAGAAAAGTGTGGAAGGCTATGCGCCAAGTTTAGTCACGATTACCTCTGAGCATTGGGACTGAATTCCAGGTGAGCAAAAACAGTCACTTTTGTACAATTTTTGTGGTGCTTAGATCTTTACAGGTATTTGTCTTTACATGTTTTAGACATTTCGTAAGTACAAACCATGTTACTAGTGATTTTGTTTGAGTGGTGGGATAACAAAAATTTTTATTTTCCTGTGCTCATCTATATTTTCCACATGCCAAAAAAAAATGTACCTGTCATCCTGATTAGTTTAATATCACCGTGAGTTTGCATTTTCCTTAAAAACTAAGCAACAGATAGGGCTGGGGATTTAGCTCAGTGGTTCCACTGCTGCCCTCCAACCCCAAGGACCCAAGTTTGATCCCCAATACCAAAAAAAAGGTAAAATCTAAGCAACAAGGGCTGGGGATTTAACTCAGTGGTTTTGCCGCCTGCTGCGCAAGCACAAGGACCCAAGTTCGATCCTCAGTACCAAAAAAAAAAAAAAACTAAGCAACAGAAAACACACCATTAAATACAATGAAAACTGTTAGAAACATCAATCAGCCCCAAAACATGCTTGCACTAAGGAAGTTGTTCTCAATTTCAGGTGAATGTTCCTTTTCTTCTAGATGAAGCATGTGCTGCAGATTCTAGAGAAACATGAAATTCAGCCATATGAAATTGCATTGGTACATTGGGAAAACGAAGAGCTTAACTACAAGAAAATAGAGTAAGCAACTTTTATCAAATTATGAAAAGGGCACTTGGAAAAAAACTAGGTAAAGCAGAGGAAATAAACTGTTTCTGAATATGGGGACTAATTTTAAGAAAAAAGTTATTGCTACAAATAAAAAGGCTATGTCATAATAAATATTAGAGGAATACAGGTAACTTTTTTAACTTGTCAGGGTAGCCACAAATTAAGTAGCTAGTACAACCCCAAAATTGAAAGCTTACATTTTGTTTGTTTTGTTTTTTGAGACAAGGTCTCAATATGCAGTTCAGGCTAGCCTTGAACTCACTATGTAACCCAGGCTGGTCTCATGGGGACTCTCCTGCCTCAGCCTCCCAAGTGCTGGGCTCACAGGCATGAGCCACCATGCCCAGCTCTTTGTGCTTCTTGTTTCTGATCTGTATTCTGTGGAATTAGTAAGACTGAACATCCTTCTATTGAATATTTAGTTTCTTTTCCTTTTTTTTTTTTATTCTTAAACAGTTCACCATAAAAAGTTTTCTAGGGGCCAGGGATTTAGCTCAGTAGTTTTGCCGCCTGCTGTGCAACTGCAAGGACCCAAGTTCGATCCCCAGTACCAAAAAAAAAAATTTCTGTACACAAATTTTTCTCCACATCTTTTGTTTCCATGGAATATATTTCTAGAAATTGAATTAGTTCCATTAAAGATTCTGCGAAAATTTATATAATTCTTGGTATATATTGTTAAAGTGACCTCTAGAAAGATTATAGGGCATATTTTTTCAAAAGAGAAATTTAAAAGTACTTTTAAAATTTGGAAGATACCGGGCATGGTGGTGCACATTTGTAATCCCAGCACACTGGGAAGCTGAGGTTGGAGGATTGCCTTGAATTCAAAGCCAGCCTAGGCTGCATAGTAAAACAATACATAAATAAATAAACAAACAAACAAATAAATATTAATTTTTAAAGATTTTGAAAGATTTAAAAGATGCTTTTTTTCATTTTTCACAGAGGACAGTCTAAACTTCACAGAGGAGAAATCAAGTTAAATTCAGAGCTGGATTTAGATGATGCCATTCTAGAGAAATTTGCTTTCTCCAATGCTCTTTGCCTTTCTGGTAAGTTATTGCTACTTTTTGGAAAAGGTATTCATTTTCATCTCATCGTGGAAGTTTTAGTACTTGGTAAAGATTTTGGCATGTTTTCACAGAAAACTGAACAGAAACATTTATATATAGCAGATGGTGTAAAAAATGGTCTCTGCAAGTTATGCATCCCATGTTAATTGTACTGAGAAAGCTCACCTCCAAAAGTACTTTTGTCCTGTGGCCAGTGCCTTTGTCTGCCTCTCCCGTCTCTCTGTGTGACCAGCTGTTACACATTCATGGTCTCCAGTTCACAGACTCAGCCCTGCCCTCTGTGACTGAGTGGGTACGGCCTCTGGAGGAAACCATGCTCCTGTGTTTCACATACATGGGACAGAGTCATAGCAGCTTTTAAGCTTTTTCTGAAAGAGCTATACCCCCGATAAAACTATCCAAGCTCTGTTTCTCACAAGTCTGCATTAAGCTGCAGACGCAGATGTCCGCACTCCTGTCGGAGTCCTGCAGAGTGGAAGGCCGGGGAGCCTCACCTGCCCCTCCGCAGAGCCACCCCTGTCCAGGCAGCCTGGCACCTTCCGGTTTCTAAGGTGCACGTTAGAAAATCAGGGCTGTCTTTCGGGCCCGCCAACAGGGCTTGGAAATCTGAATCTCCTGTCATTTCCTACATCAGCACTGCCCCTTATCAGAATTATTGTTGAACTGGCAGCAAAGGTATTTGCATTTATACATTTGTATAAACATGATTATGATGGTAAATGTTTCATGTTAACTTTTTTTTTCCTCAGTGAAACTAGCTATTTGGGAAGCAACACTGGATAAATTTATTGAGTCTATTCAGTCAATTCCAGAGGTAAGAAAAAACCTTCCAATTATGTACAAAATGAAAGAGGAAATCTCATATTGTTTTTTAAATTCCAGATTACTTTCCTGTATGGTACAATATTAATATAAATGAAAAGAAAAACAGTGAAATCTTTCCTTTTTAAGGAAGGTGATTCCCACCACTTTTTCATGATTAAAAAGTATTTAGAGCCAGCCATGGTGATACACACCTATAATCCTAGCACTCTGGGATGCTGAGGCAGGAGGATCATAGTTCAAGCCCAGCCTTGTCAACTTAGTGACTTAGCAAGACCATGTTTCAAAATTAAAAGGGGGATGGGGATGTAGCTCATTGTGAAGGCCCTGAGTTCAATCCCTAGTACCCCCCAAAAAAGTATTTTGCTAAATTTTGAGAATACCAGCATATAGAAATGTATATATTTAGTTATATATATTTACTATATAAAACTATTAGGTTGTATTAAAATTTCAAAGTGCATTAAAAGTCATTTTTACTATAACTAATTTTATTTTTATTGACAGAATAATATAATTGATTATTCTTGGGAGAAGAGGCCCTGCTTTTCAATAAGAGATGAGAAATGTGTGCCATAGGAAATGTTGATGGGAGAGGTATATTAGCTCTCTGTTACTGTAACTGAATACCTGAGACAGCTTATATGGGGGAAGGGCTTGCTTGGGCTCACATTTCGGAGCTTGAGTTAGTGGTTGGGCAGACCCACTGTTTTGGGGCAGGTGGTAAGAAAACATACCGTTGTAGAAAGCACATGTTTATAACAGCGAAGAACAAAGTGAGAAGAAGAACAAGGAGCAGGATCCCACCCCAGCCCAAGACCTGCCTCCCTCCCACATGGTCCCGCCTCCTAATGCTACCACCTTCCAGAGTGTAACCCAAGCCTTTGACACCAGGGCCTCTGCGGGACACTCAGGGTCCAAACTACTGCAAAGGGGAATGAAAAAAATAAAGTGTAAGGTTTCTACTAAGAGTTTGAAATCTCAGGGTGAGTTAAGATACACATGAGACACCATCGTGTAAGAGTTATTTACATAAAGTTAAAATTATGCCGTTTCAGAATTGGATGAGCCCAGTTCATATTGGAAGATATATACATATATACAGTCGTCCCTCAGTATCCATGGGAGATTAGCTCCAGACGCTACAGGCTCCCACCCCAGGATTCCAAAGCCTGTGGTGCTCATCTTTATATAAAATGGCAGAGATTTGCATGTAACGCATGCGCATCCTCTTATATACCTTAAATCATCTAGACATCACTCATAATGCCTAATACAATGTAAATCTGTATACAGTGGGTTGGGTTTTATTTGGTTTTCTGTTTTGTTTATTTGCAATGCTTGAGATGAAATTGAGGGCCTCAAACTTGGTAGGCAAGTCCTGTACAACTAAGCTATACTCCCAGCCCTGTAAATGTTGTTACACTGTCATCTTTAGGAAATAATGACAAGGGAAAATAGTATTCAGTACAGATGCTATTGTTTAAAACATATTTTCTTGGGCCGGGGATTTAGCTCCGTGGCATCACACTTGCCTTGCAAGCACAAGGTCCTGAGTTCAAGCCCTGGTACCAAAAAAATTAAAATAAAAAATAAATAAAAAATATTTTCTGCCTGTGGTTAGTTGAATCCACAGAACCCACAGGTACTGAGGGCTGACTGTGTATGTGGTTTTCTTCTCTCCCAAACAGGCTTTAAAAGCTGGGAAGAAAGTGAAACTATCTCATAAAGAAGTTATGCAGAAAATGGGTGAACTCTTTGCCCTAAGGTAAAATTTTGTCTTATAAATAAAATATTTCATACATTTAACAATCTAAAGAAATCATGGCTGTAGTTCCATAGTAAAGAGTAAACATTTAGGCCAGGCATGGTGGTACACACCTGTAATCCCAGCACTAGAGAGGCTGAGGCAGGAGGATCACCATGAGTTCAAGGCCAGCTTGGGCTACATATGAGTTCAATGCCAGGCTAAACTACAGAGTGGGACCCTGTGTCAAAAACAAGCAAACAAATAACAATTAAAAAAATAAACATATATACCTTTTGGGGGGGGGGGGAATTACAGCTATTTCCATTTCATTAATCATAAGCCAGCAGAACTCTCCCACGAGAAGCAGACAGGCTGTAGGACTGTACTGGAGGGAATTCAACATGTGCAAGAGCGATGGTAATTAGTCCACATTAAACCCACATCAGAGGGCACAGTAAATGTTAAGGTAGGAAGGTATATTCTGGAATGTGGCCAGTGGGAATTCCCAGTAAAAACACACTGCATTGTAATGCTAAATAGATTTACTGTAATGGATACAGAAGTTATGTACTATATTTCATTGAATCTGAGACACAAAAATGCCATAGGTAAGGATTATGATGATGCTTTATCATAGAATTTAAATTTGACACTTACTGAAATAGCCCTCTTAGTCTTATTTGAATATAGACTCTATTACATTCCCATCTGAGCATACGTGAAAGGGAAGCAAGGAAAATAAACTGTTTAAGGTAATGGCAACAAGTCACAACTGTTACATTAATACATCAATTTTAAGTTGCTCCCAATTGTAGGATGTTAAATGGAAAGAATTGCGTCTTAAAATTGATAAAATACAGTAATGTTTTATTTTAGACAAATGTCTGGAAAGATTTTCAGTGTATTTTATTCCTTTAATATCCCTAATTTCCCCCAAGTTTTATGGATCTCACTGTTTCTCTCACTGGGTAGCACTGTCCACTTTCATCCCTTCTAGTGGGGAATGAGTTACCCAAGGGCCTGAGAGTCACACCCCGGCCCTGCCCGCCCCCATCTTCCTTGGGTGCTGTCCCTGGAGAGCAGTGGGCTAGTGTTTCGCCCTCTGCACACTTCTTGTGGGGAGGGGCCCCGATTCCAGGTCCCCCACTGTCAGCACCCCACAGAGGAGAGTCTGCTCTCCTGTGTTCATGGTAATGCAAGCAGAATCTAACATAGTAAATATAATTTTAAAGCTTGAAAGTTAAGACTAAATATACTTAAGATTTATGAAGTTTCTATAAAGCTTGACTTTTCTTACCCAAAGTTTTCTTATCTTTACGATAAAAGTGCTTGTGTTATTAAAAGGAATGTGATATGTAACAAGAAACATGGCAAGATATACTAGATGCAAAATTGAGTCAAATTACATGTAGCATGATCCCATTTGTATGAGAATCCCTAGTTTAAATACACACACACACACACACACACACACACGTCCGTGCACACACATAAGACATGTGGAAAGATCTGGAAGGCCACATCTGTGTCGGCAGGACCTCTCCTTGGGAAGAATAGAGGATTTGACTTGTGTGATGGGTTAAGAGGGCCTACCACTGTTCTTCTGAGTTCTTCTCTAAGGTATTCTTTTCTAGTTAACGGCTATTTATCCATAACTTTTACAAGTTAAATTTTTTTTTCAATGCCCAGCCCTCTTAACTTTTCATTTTGAAACAGTTTCTTCATACATTGGTCAGTCTGGGCTTGAACTTAGGATCCTCCTTCTGCCTCCCCCTTCCAGAGTTCTGGGATTACAGGTGTGCTCCCACACCTGGCTCATTTAATTGTTTAAAGTAATCTTAGACCTCTTTATAGAAAAGGTAGAAATTAAGAGAGAATGTGTATGTTTGCTCTTCCTGTGTTTGCATAATGACTGGAAGGATACAAAGAAAACTTAATGGTTGCTACTGGGAGTGAAAGGGTGGAAATAACAGGAATCAGATTTAACAATTTTTATTTATGTCTATCTAGTTTTTGTGTTATGTCTCCTATCCCCAAAAATCGTGTAATATATATACACACATACACACACACACACACATATACATATATATATACATATATGTAAATATATATGTATATATTTTGTAAAACCTCTCAAATAAAAGTTAGAAATTGAAAACAAAATTTTTATTTTCTACTTCATAAATACTGTTTTAAGTCTTACTGGTATATTTTAGATATACATAATAACATTCATCATAAGGAATTTGTACCTGTACATAATATATCTTGATTTTTCTTTTTTCCCCAATTCCCTCCCCTCCCTTCAACCCATAGTTATTGAAGACTGAATTTAGCTGAGAAATGTGAAGTTTTGCAAATTTTTAATTTACATATTTGTCATAAGTGTTTTGCAAAGTCAACATTTAAGAATACTTCCATATAGCACCATGTAAATATGAAATATAGAAACAATGATTTTTAGTTCAAGATTAATAAAAACGTGATTTTCTCTTTTTTTTTAAAGACACCGTATAAACTTGAGTTCAGACTTCTTGATAACTCCCGATTTCTACTGGGACCGAGAAAACCTGGAAGAACTTTATGATAAAACTTGTCAATTCCTCAGCATTACTCGAAGAGTTAAGGTATGTATTTTGTACTTCTATTAAGAGAAAAAGAAGCTGGGCGTAGTGGCGCATGCCTGGAATCCCAGCACACCTGGAAGGAGGATCAGTGTGAGTTCGAGGCCAGCCTGGGCTACATAGTTCAAGGCCAGCCTGCACTACATAATGAGACCTTGTCCCCAGAAAAAGAGAGTAAGACGTGTTGCTTATGATTTGTATGACTGTGAAAGTTTAAGTGAATGTACTTGACTATCAGAGAAATCTCATGTTTCACTTCTGTTCAGATCTCTTAATGTTCCCTTCTTTCCCTCATGCTTTTCAGCTTTTTATGTCAAGGGATCTTCTGATTATTTGTTTCAAAGACGAGTGAAGATTTGTGAGAATTTGGAGGCCTAACAGCTCCTTAGGAAGTTCTTGTCAAGTTTCAAGCAAGAGTTCATGGGGTCCTGAACAAGTTTGGTAACTGTGGAAATAGAAAAAACTGAGCAAAGAATCCTGTAAGATAGAATGAAGAGACTCATAAATGGAGGCCAGGGAGAGGAGAAAATGAGGACTGATGTTTGTCTGTGGGTGACAGGTGGAAAGGTGGCAAACCAGGAGTCTGGGGGAAGTAAAGACTAACTTAAGATAGGCTGAGGTAGGCAACAAGATATTCAACTGGAGCTGAAGATGTGGTTCAGTGGTAGAGCACTTGCTAGCATGGGTGAGGCCCTGGGTTCAATTCCCAGTATCGCCCCCCCCCCAAAAAAAAGATACTCATAGGCATTTAGAAGTGTGGAAGCAAAGTTGAGTAGACTTCTGTATCCAAGTCATTATGGAGGTAGTAGTGATGGAGGTAAACATGTGGGGAATGACCATAGAAACAGAAGTAGTCCCTTATGGCAGCACATGACTATAATCCCACTCTGAGAAGTCAAGGCAAGGAGGATCACAAGTTTAAGCTTAGCCTGAGCAACTTAGCAAGACCTTCCCTCAAAAAAAATGGGGGAGGGGGGTAGGGATTTACCTCAGTGGTGCCGCCACCTGCCTCACAAGCGAAAGGTCCTGAGTTCAATCCCTGGTACCCCCCAAAAAAACTTTTTTAAGGCAATGGATGTAAGGTCAGTGCAGATGCCCTACTTTAAATTCACAACACTACAAAATAAAAAATTTTAAACAGGGATTTAGCTCAGTGCTCCTTGGGTTCAATTCATAGTACCACAAAGTGGCGGGGGCGGGGGGCTCCTATCCATGACCGTCCTTTTCTGCTGATGTACCTGGTTGTCTGGTTTTGAAGCCAGTCTGAGATTGAGTTCCTCTTTGAAAGGATTAACATTTATTAACATATTCAGCTGGAAGAGTCAAGTGTTGACTCAGTTTCTGGAACCCTAGGCCTGTGCAGAAAGCCCTTGCAGAGTTGGTATAATCACTGCAACGCAGGTTGGCAGTTTCTCATAAAGTTAATCATGGTCTTATCATAAGACCCACCAATTCTATCCCTAAGTATTATCTACGAAAAATGAAAACAGGTTGCCTTATCCAGATTTGTATACAAATGTTTGTAGCTTTATTCTTAAATAGGCAAAAATTGGAATCAACCAAATGGCTATTCATAAGTGAATGAAAAAAAAAAACTAGTTAATCCATAATTTAATACCACTCCAAAATCAAAGCAGTTACTGGCTCATGCAGCAACATGGGTAAATCTCCAAATCATTATGCTGAGGAGGAGAAGCAAGATACCAAAGCAAAGCAGTGTGCTATTGGATTTGTAAGGTATTCTAGACAATCTAAAGAAAGTACATCACCGATTGCATAAGGCTGGGGGGGACGGGTCGGGCAGGTAAGACTGCAAAGGGTGATGGGAACTTTTTGTGGTTAGTAATTACATGGGTATATGTCAAAATCTTTCAAACCATACTTAGAATGAGTGCATTTTGTATGTATTTATATGAATTATGTGTCAAAGTTTGAAAATAATCTCATCGAAATTCTTAAATTTGAGTGTTCAGCTGTACTGAGCATGGATCTCTGTTCTTTCCCTTGGTATGGAGGGACATGGTGGAATTGATTCTTCTGCACAGTTCAGTGTCACTGCCACCAAGGAGATAGGGGCTTTTGTCCCTTTTCTGATAGCCAGCTTGCTCTGCTTAAGTTAATAAGTGACTAAGCAGTAGCCATGGCAAACAGCTGCTTGGCAGGTTTGAGCCTAGACACATACACACCCATCACATCACAATATTCTTTTTTTTCTTTTTTTGGGTACTGGGGATCGAACTCGGGTCCTTGCACTTGCACAGCAGGCGGCGAAACCACTGAGCTAAATCCCCGGCCCACACCACAGTATTCTTTCATATTGATGTCCATGATATCCTTCACATGTCCCTCCTGGGTGAGAGTACAAAAGAACAAGATTAGTCACCAATGATGAAGGTTGGAGCAATTCAGATACTGAGTGGGAGAAGTAAAAAGATAAAGATGCCTTTCAAGAATTTAACTCAAGGGCTGTGGATTTAGCTCAGTGGCACTGCACCTGCCTCAAAAGCTCAAGGTCCTGAGTTCAATCCTCAGTACCAAAACAAAAAATTTTAACTCAAGCTAGTCTTGGTGGTGCATTCCTGTAATCCCATACTCTGGGAAGCAGAGGCAGAAAGATCTACTGATTGAGCCCACCCCAGATGACTTAGCAAGATCTAGTGTCAAAAATAAGGCTCTGGGTATAGCTAAGTACAAAGGCATCAGGTTTAGTCTCCAATACCACCCAAAAAAACCTAAAAGCTTATGCAAATCCCTAATGTTTAACATGAAAGCTGCAGTAAAAGATGAGAAATGTGAAAGAACCAATAAGGAAAACAATAGTGCAGTGAGTAATCACCTTGCTGAACAAGAATTAACTACTAATAAAGAAGAAAGGAAACCCTTGGAGAAACTGCCACTTCATTGTTATCTGCCAAACCAGAGGAAGGGACATGAAACGCTCAAGGCCTGCCTAGGGACAGACCTCCTCCAAGTGGATTGACTTCTTTGGAATCCACTATTGGAAAGTTGCTTAAGCAACCCTAAGCTCCGGCAGAGCAAGGTTCAATCCCCAAATGTGAAGGTTCGTATAGTAAGTCCACCCCATGGCAGTCATTTTTTAAAACTCTCATGTAAACTGTACATAAAATACAGTAACTGGCTTCTGAATCCTTAAGTGATCACATGGGAAAAATGCATAGTACTGCACCAAATCAGTGCTATGAGAAATATTTACTCTTTAATCTGGCATCATTAAAAATGAATCTCCAGCCAGGGATTTAGCTCAGTGGTTCTGCCACCTGCCTCGCAAGCACAAGGTCCTGAGTTGAATCCCTGTTACCAAAAAAAAAATGTATCTCACCTTGTCTCAAAATTTTTTAGAAGAGGGGTGGAGTCGGGGGTGTAGCTCATTGTGAAAGCACTGGATTCGGTCTCCTTAACACAAGAAAACTATAGATCTCATAAGTCTTTGAAATAGATGTGATTTGATCCATTCTGTATATTTGGGTCAGGACCATCTTTGCCTACATCTTGCCTAGTAACCCCAAACCCCACCTTGTTTTTGTGCTTCTGGAGGACTTCGTACAGACCCCTCAGATTCACCATTTCATAGACTACACTATGATGATCTGATGTACATTTTTGCCTCTAGAGCTATGCATTTTCTGTGGGGTCTCCAGAGTATCAGAGCATCTTAGGCCCTTTTGCGGGGAAAGGAGGGAGTTGAGACAGGGTCTCTCACTGTGTGGTTCAGGCTAATCCTGAACTGTGTAGCCCAGGCTGGTGAACTTGTAGTGATACTCCTGCCTTACCTTCCCCGAGTGCTGGGATTAGGCATGCACTACCATGTTTGGCATCTTAGGGTTTTCCTATGGATGAAAACATCTATAAAAAGATTTAGCCAGCATACGAAGATACAGAATTCCTTTCTCTACATTTTCTCAAATGCCTGACATCCTCCATAGCAGACAGGCAAACTTAAAACTACCTATATTGCAGTCCCTATCAATAGCAAGGTAATGTTACTACCTGATCGCTTAAGATGTGTCTTCTGGTGGTAGATTGTCCACATGAGTTATGAACCTAAATGTTCTCAAACTACATTTCTCAGTAATTTTTTAGCATCCCAAAAGCAGGTAAGACTGGTTGAATTGTGTAAGATTATTTGGAAGGGGCTTGTGTTAGCTTTATGTCACTGTAACAAAGTGCCTGAGATAATTAACATGTAAAGGTAAGAGCTTTATTTTGGCTCACAGTTTAGGAGATTGTAGTGGTGACTGATTGGCCCATTTGGGGCCTGTGGCAAGGCAGCACATTTTGGCAGGAGCATGTGGCAGAGCAAAACTGCCATCACCAGCCATGGAGCAGAGAGGAAGAATCAAGGTCCCACAGTCCTCTTCAGGGACACACTCTGGGTAACCTAAAGACCTCCCATTACATTAGGCCCTTAAAGGTTGTCAGTGCCACTCTGGGGACCAAACCTTTACTTAACACATGTGCTTTTAGGGGACACTCAACATCCACAGTATAGCAGGGCTAAATAGAATGCGAACTGGTCCTGACTTTCAGCAAGCTTGTCATGTTTCAAGAAGACAATGAAGAGGGTTTTTTTATCCACAAAAGATAGTCTTGAAGAAAAATGGGGCTAACAGTGTAAGACATGCTGAGAAGCAGAAATATTGAGACCAGAGGTCAAGTCCTTTCGTAAAAAGATTCAGAGAGCAGTTACAGAGGTGTCACAGGACAGAAACCAGTCTGCAGCAGTGCTGGCCTGTTTTCTCTTTAGCAGCCTTCAAGTTCTGTCATTGAAGCCTCTCTCCATATCCCCTCTTCTCCACCGGCACTCATTTCCATGATTTGTACTCCTGCCTTTTCCCAGTAATTTTTACATTATGTACCTCTAACACACTCCCTCTTTGCCTTCTGAATGTTTTCTAATTTTAGTATATGTGCTGCTGAAGCGAGCACTTCTGAATGTTTTCTAGTTGCTTCCTCAATCTCACAAATCCTCATCTATGGTATTGCAGCTTCCTAAGGTCAGAGACCATGATTATTGGCTTCCCAGTTCTTGGCAAAGATACCATGTATAACAGGTACTCAGTGCTAGTGGAAAAAATCAGTAACAAGATCTCAAAATGAAATTATATTCTGAATCTTTCCTGCTCTCTTTCAATGACAAGGCCATCTAGTCCCGGCTATATAGTCATTCAACAGAAAATTTAGAAGTCATCTTGGTGTCCTTTCTGCTTCACCCTCTACATCCAGTCAGACCATCTTTTCATTTCCCCCATGTACCACCTGTTAATTGGAAGTATTTATTGAAAAGCCTATGTGACAGACCCAAGGGAAGAGTACCACATTGATCCTAGCACCTCATCTCAAAAGTTAATATATGCATCCCCTCTGCCACTCAGCCTCCCCCCTTACCTAGTCTAGTCTTATTTCCAGCCTTTAAAGTAGACCTTTTCCCAGTCCTGCTGTACCCTCTGGCCCGAAGGCAGAAAGAAGTGTCTTACTGTCTTCTCTGCCCAGCAACATAAATACTGAGTATTCCATGGTTAAACAAAGGACTCTTTACTTGCAGAATAAAATTTATACATTATAACCTGGCATATTAGTTTTCTGCTGCTTCTATAACAGATTACCACAAGCCTAGTGCCTTAACACAAATTTATCATCCTCAGTTTTGTTGGTCAGAAGCCTGGTATAGGTGTCAGTGGACTAAGATTGAGGTGTTGGCAGCGCTGTGTTCCTTTTTGGAGGCTACAAGCAGGATCCATTTCCTTGCCTTTCCCAGTTCTTTGAGGCTGCCTGCATTCTACATTTGAACCCCTTCCTCTGTCTAGGAAAGGTAGGTGAGTGGTCCTCACATCCCATCATCCTAAATAAGGACACCCTTATGATTACACTGGCCTTACCCAGCCATCTAGTCTCATCTCTCATGTTCGGGGGCTTTAGTTTCAAAATCTTTAAATTTTCCTTTGCCATGTTCATAGTCTCCAGGAATGTCCGTGGGGTGGGGAGCACTATTTTAACTACAGTATTTGTGGTATACAAGGGGTGATCAAAATACAGTGAATGTATAAAAATTGCAGTAAGAGACATTGCCACTAATTCCAGCCAGAACACTTCGCCATGCTTCAAACACAAGTACAGGGACTCTGACTTGCACATGTCAGTGTGTGAGCTTTGGAATGAAGAACCATTAAATGTAATAATTAGGAGACTTGGAAGTGTCAGGAGAGTTGTAGCAACATATGTAATTTCTGATGATAAAGTGGAGGAATAACAGAACATGCTGTCTATTCCTTGGTCAAAGTTAAAAGGGCCAAGTCAGTAATTTAATAAGAAAAGCAAGCTTGACAAAGATGTTCTAGACCAGTGATGGCAAAACTTTTGGAGACCAAGTGCCCAAACTGCACTGCAATTAAACTCAAATGCTGAGGTTTTAGTTTTTTTAAAAAAAAACACTTGGGCCGGGGATGTAGCTCAGTGGTGCCACGCGTACCTGGCAAGCTCAAGATCCTGAGTTGGATTCCAGGTGCCAGAAAATAAATAAATTTAAATAAAAATTTTTAAAACTCACACTTGGCTTATATGCTGACAGAGAGCTCTGCATGCCCTAGGTTTGCTACTATTGTTCTAGACCAAGATTAAGCAGTCAATAGAAAAATGTGGGAGGAAAAGGGGTGAAAAAGAAACATTGCTCAGGGCCGGGGATTTAGCTCAATGGTTCTGCCGCCTGCCCTGCAAGCACGAGGACCCCCAAGTTCAATCCCCGGTACCAAAAAGAAAAACCCAAGAAGAAACATTGCTCTAAAGTCAAACTAGAAACTGCAAGGTCACCTCCACACAAAAAAATGTTATGTACTACAAACACAGTAATAAAAATAAATTTTTTAAAACTGCACAAATATGGGCCAGGGATTTAACTTAGTGGTTCCGCTGCCTGCCTCACAAGCACAAGGTCCTGAGTTCGATCTCTGATACCAAAAAAAATTGCACATATATAATTATATGTGTACAATTACCTATGTGTATGCAGTTAAACATTAGCTATTACTGCCAAATGTCAGAAAAAGGTTACAAAAGCCAAACCCACAAATAAACCTCTTCAGTCAACCTGCTTCAGTGTAGATCAGTGTCCCACATAATCTTAAATGTAAATAATCCAAAAGATCAAATAATCTGCACAGTCATTTACAACTTGAAAATAAAACTACCACGTGACCATAAAATCTGGGATATAGGACTACATGGTTACACGTGTCTGTAATCACAGCACTCTGGGAGGCTGAGATAGGAGCTCAAAGTTGGGAGTCCAGCCTGGAAAACTTAATGACTTGGCAAGACCCTATCTCAGAATAAAAAATAAAAGGGCTTGGGATGGGTGCAGCTCAGCGCAAAGGCCCTAGGTTCAATCCCCAGTTCTGGGAGAAAAAGTCTGGAATACAGGTGAATGTTATCCACAGTTCAGTGTTTCCTCATTGATCCTCTGTGCACAATTCCAATGAATGTGACTGATGCACTGACTGGAATGTCCTGTCAGTCCCCATACATGCATTTGTGATTAGTGTTAGTGCACTAACACTGCACCTTCAACATGCCCCATGAAAGCAGCAGCTATTTTTAAAATGTTTCCGGACCTTCCAATTTTCAGAGGCAAGTACAGAGATACTAGGTAGGCATGACTGTTAGTAGTCACATCTAAGTTTTAAGTTCAAAGAGTCTTTTTTTTATGAACTATCATCAGCTTGTGAAGCATCATCATAATGCAGCCTTTTCATTTCAGTTAGGAAGTACTGCCATCTAATGGTGAGTTTGCAGCAGGTCAAGCATTAAGTATTGAGGGTTTTTTGTAAGGTAATCATTGTTTTTGTCATCCTTAGTCCATGTTTTTTTTTTTTAAATCACATTCTAAGTTTAGCTTCTTTTTCTTGCTAAAAACAAAGACAGCTACCAGAAACTAGGACTTAAAAACCTTATTTTTAAATCTTTTCTCAACATCTTAAAATAGATTAGCATGCAAAATATTTCATTAAATCTGCATTACAAAATGGCTCTGGGTAAATTAATTAGAAAGCAAACACTGGCTGGTTGGTTGCCTTTGGGGATAGGACTAGGGAGCAAGAGTTCAAAAGATGACTTTCACTCAATGCATATACAGTTTGAAGCATGTGACCTTACCAATTTTCTTAATAAACTGTTTAAATACATACTAAGGTCTTTCTTATACAGGTCATGAATGAAAAGCTCCAGCACTGCATGGAACTGACAGATCTAATGCGGAATCACCTGAATGAGAAGAGGGCACTCCGCCTAGAGTGGATGATTGTCATCCTCATCACCATAGAGGTGAGTAGAAACACTGTACTGTAGTCATTTACCACCTTTTGACAAATACAGGGCCTGTGACAACAAAAACCATTGGAGACACAAAATTATAGCAGGAAAGGGGTTGACAATGTTCCAGTGACTAAGTCTGTTTGGAAGTGAGGTTGTATCAAGCAACTTTCTTCTGCCAAATTCATTTTTTAAAAGGTTCCACATTTGAAAGAGACCATTTGCAAGTTCTAGTTGTAAATCATATACATCCCAACATCCCATCAAGTACCTGTACATCAGGTTTGCAGCTCATTAGTCACCATCTTGAAGTCTTTTTAGTTCTTATCAGTGATTTCTTTGCCATTAAATTAATAACTCTTTTTATCATCCTAAGGTAATGTTTGAGCTGGGACGAGTATTTTTCTGATCATTTGATAACTAAAAATGTCACTGCAGAAATGTTCAACTTCTACAATCAAAACTGAATGTTCACTACTGCGTGATCTCTTAATATGTATTTAAGTCAAGAACTATATATAACTGTCTTTTTCAGCCCCTAAATATTGTTAAATAAAAATTGTAAAACAATCTAGTGTTTGGGTCACTGAGTTCAAAAGTTTAATATTTCAGTAAAGAACTTTGGATAACCTTACTGTCTAGAAAACGTAGGCAGAGGTTATGCCATAACACCAAAAGGCTGAAGATTTTGGACACTAATCCTTAACCTACACTGGGGAAAGCCAATCTTGGCCCTGGCTAAAAGAACCACACAGGAACTGAGGAGCGTTGGAATCAATATATACAATATCAACACAGGCTTTTGATGGCAGAAATAAACTTTGTGTACCTATTTTAGATGGCATGATGTATGACTACTCACTGGCACTTTCATTAATCAATACTTTGTCCTTTCACCACCAAGTAAATCTCATCATCTTCCCCAGAGATGTATTTATTTTTGTTTAACACATACTTCAGGCAAATTAAAAAATATCAGCACAAATAATTTAACATAAATACTTACCATCTTAATCTTTTTCTAAAATGAAAATCTTTATTTTCAGAATTTTTATATAAATCTTGCCCCATTAGTCTCCACCAGGATAAACTTGATGTTCCCTTTTCATACATAATTATTCACACATTATTGTTCTATAATGGGGCACTATCACTTTACACCTTAACTGCTGCACAGTATAACCCTTTACTGAGGGGAATATGTTTATTTTCTGTAATAGTGCTGAACTGAACATCTAGTATCTTTCTCAGCAGTTTGAGTAGCTGTTTTTCCACCACAGGTACTAGAGGATGTAGGTCATAGTTGAATTGCTTTTAGATCAAGTTCCATGTCACATCCTAAAATCTGCATCCGTGTACACAAATGCCTGCAAACAACAGGATCAAGCCTGTTCTCCCAGCCCATCTTCCCTCTCACTTTACATTTTAAAGGTTCTTGGTTTACTATATTTAGGTCTTTAAATATCTTTAAAACCTTGGGAAGCCACACCCTGAGAACAATTTGAAAGCAACTCCTTGAATCAAGGCCATTAAAATTTCCATCTATGAACCAGTATATTTTTAATAAAATCATACACCAACAAATGAATACATACAATTTGCTGCACAGGTGAAATAACAATTTGTTTTGAATTATTGGGCACAGAACACTGAGGTTTGCACAGGTTAGCTATGTGCTCCACCACACTGCTACATCCCAGCCCTTTATTCTGAGACAGGACAGGGTCTCACCAAGTTATCCACGCTGGCTTCAAATTTGCTGTCCTCCCTGCCTCAGCCTCCCAAGTAGCTGGGATCACTGGTGTGTGCTACCAGTTTTAATAATCCAGAAAAAACATGACATCCTCTGGTGCCTTATGGCTACACAGCAAATTTAAAATGTTTTGATTTATATACAAATGTTACAAAGAATGAAATAATCATCAAAAGTAGATTTTCATAAACATTTATTGTATCAAAAGTTTTGTGGGGGAAATGTAACAAATACATTGTCAAGAAAAAGGAATGTTAAGTTTGAATAATTATGTTAAGCAGATCATGGTGGACATCAACTCATTATGGTTTTACATTCCACTAGATACAGACTTAAAAGGTGGTTTAACAACATTGTTAGGTATCAGTATGTCAATATGTTGGCAATTACATTTCTGAAGTATTTTTTATTAAAATCTTCAAATTAAAATTCACAGGAAGTTTTAAAAATTATTTATAAAACAAGCAAAAAATATTCAGCATCACCATCTCTCCTACCAAAATCACCAAGAAATTATACCAGAATATTGGAGTCTAAAGTATGTACATTTCTCCATTTGCTCTCAAAGATCTCCCCCAAAGTGGCATCAAATTACCATCATACATGAAAATTCGGTGGTTAAAACCAACCTAGCTTTCAATTCTTGCTTTACGACCATTAATAGCTGTGTAAATGTCTATGACCTTAGGTAAGTAACTGGACTTCTCGGCCTTGGTTTTCTCATCTGTAAAATGGCTGCTGTGAAGATTAGTGAAATATGTGAAGTTATGAGAGTATTAACTATTACTACAATCCATCTACATAAAATTTCATATATGATTTTTCACTTTGGAAGCTGAACCAAACTTCCAGGTCCCCCCTTTGAATCTTTTAACATCATATGTAAGACTGAAAAGATAACATTATTGAATCCTCCTCGAGCATGAAGTAGTTCACTTAAATATAAAGCAGTACTGGCCCAAGGATTTAGCTCAGTGGCACCATGCCTGAAAAGCAAGCACAAAGCCCTCAGCGTGATGCCCAGTACCCCTTTAAAACCACACATTATATAAATACCAGGCAGCTGCCTTCTGAAGTTCCTTCCTGGATAACCACAGCAGCCAAAGAAGATTTTATATACGTATTTACAAAGATCAATACAAGCTAGGCGTGATTCCGCATGCCTGTAATCCCTGTAATCCCTAGGGCTGAGGCAGGAGGAACACAAATTATAGCCCAGCCTGGGCAACTCAGTGACTCAGTAAGACCCTGTCTCAAAGGCTGAGGATATAGCTCAGTGCAAAAGCCCTGGCACTTCCACCTGCCATAAAAAATTTTTAAACCCTACTTTTATCATTTTTTAGCACACTATATTCAGCTATTTAAAATTATTGTCTTTCTGCCACAAACTGTCTCTGGAAACGTCCAGACTGTCCACACCACACACACAGTGCTCCACAAAAATCAGAAGCTGAGGCTGCAGCTGTAAAGCCGGGTTTCTTGCAACTCTGGGAGATTCTTATGCTCACCAAACTCTCAGAACCTAACTTAGAACCTTCTGGTTCCCACTCAGTTATACAGGTTTTAAATGATTCCTGAGCAGACCTCTTGCTTCCCAGCTTCTAAGTCTCAAGGGACTCAGTTCTTTCTCAAACCCTGCTCTACAAAGTGTATTTGCTGGGAGACACTGATAAGGATGAGAAGTAGGAGTTTTCCAAATACCTCCAATCCAAATATATCCACTTTCAGCTCTTCAATAGTTCTGAACTGCCATTTTTAAGGAAGATTTAAGGTCACTATTCTAAATTCCCTTTCCTCACAGAGGATTAACAAAAAAACAATTTTAAAGGCCACATTTTTCACTCTCTCTACACAGCATATAACATGGACTTAAATTTTTTTTAAAAAATGAATGCTTCAACATTTCCTAGATTGTTATAATAAAGTAACCTGGAAGTCAGGCCTGGCAGCGCACATCTGTAGTCCCAGCACTTGGGAGGCTGAGGCAGGAGAATCATCATGAGTTTGAGGCCAGGCCAGGCCAGCCCAGACTACATACAATAGTGAGTTCAAGGCCAGCCTGAACCACATAGTGAAACAAAAAATAAAGTGACCTGGAGCACTGTAAGACCTACTCAGATAATTCATGTTTTCATTCACTTAACCCAAAATGAGAAGTTCCTGCTTTCATGAAGCTTAGTCTAATCTACTTATTGACACAAATACTCGGTAAGTGAATCTGTAAAAGGTAATTTGAAAAGTTTGGAGAGAGACCACAAGTTCGGAGAGAAACCACACACCAAGTGCAGTGGTGTGTGCCTGTTCTTTAATAGGAAAACTTAACTCAGGAGTTTGACACTAGCCTGAGCAACAGTGGAAACACTATCTCATAAAAAAGGAAAAGGCAACAGACTGAACTACTTAAAACTTATTTGAGGTTTAGACATTACTGTCTCAATTTTTAAAATCCAAAGAGGAATACATTCTCATTAGCTATAAAAACTCAATTTTTCACTTGGATTCCAATTTGCTTACAGTAACAAATTTTTTAAATACTGCTAATATAAAAAGATGGATTAGACTGCTTCTTGGATTTACCAATGAAGAATTAGAGATGAGCAAATTAAAGAAAATCAATGATGTAATTCCACTCAAATCTAAACTACTTGCTACAGAATGTTAAATTCAAGATGTTGATCTTAATCTAAGAGGCCTCATGCAGTAAAAGGCTTCTGGTTACCTGAGAGATTCTGACTCCAAGCACCCTGATAGCAATTAAGATTACTGAAATACTTGTCCAGTGGCTCACCACTGAAACTTGATGAACTGGACTCCTCTAATTTTTTTTTTTTTTTGGTACTGGGGATCAAACTCTGGACCTTCCGCAAGGCAGGGGGGAATCACTGAGCTAAATCCAGGCCAGGCCCTTGGACTCCTCTAATTTTGTGTGTCCCTTTTTAGAGTGACCAACCATCCTAGGTTTGCCATAATTTGGGATTTTTTCTGGGAAAACCAAGATTGTCCCTTCCTATTTTCAAACCTCGTTTTTGTTGTTGTTGTTTTTTGTTTTTGCTTGCGTTTTGGCAGTAGTGGGGATCGAACTCAGGACCTTGAGCTTTCAAGGTAGGCACATGCCACTGAGCTAAATTCCAAGCTCAAACCTCGTTTTAGGTACTTTTTTCAATGCAGCACTTTGCTCCAACTCTAGACTTTTAATATGAATTGGTTACTGAAAAGAAGACCCTCTTCTACCAATGACCAATCATTTTCATAAAGAAAAGCATGCTGAAGCCAGCCAGGCGTGGTGGTGCATGACTGCAATCCCAACCTTCTGGAAGGTTTTTAAGCAGGAGGATTCCAAGTTCTACCCTAGTGAGACCCTGTCTAAAAATATAGAAAGGGCTAGGGACATATCTCAGTGAGAAGCCCCCCAATCCCCAGGACTGTAAAAACAAAAGGGGTGGGTGTGAAAACAAAAGGAGGGTGATATCATACATAATTGTTATTAGGGGAAGTTCAGATGTTCCTCAACTTACAGTGGGGTTAGGCCCCAACAAACTCATCATAAATTACAAATACCTTAAGTCAAAATGCATTTAATATGCTTAACCTGCCAAACATCATAGCTTGGCAACACAGCACATTGAAATATCAATTGTTCCCCCCATGACTGTCCAGCTCACTCTCAAGAATCACGATATAATATATCCCCAGCTCAGGAAAAGGACAACATTCAAAATTTGAAGGCAGTTTCATTGTGAGAAGAAAAATTCTTAGTCAAATCACAGTAGGTCAAGGGCCACGCATATAAATCTAATCATTTAGACGCAGTATGGTGACACATGCCTGTAATCCCCACACTCTGGAGCTAAAGCCCAGAGAATATCACAAGTTTGACCCCAGTCTGGGCAACTTAAGTAAACTAGGAAGACTCTCAAAATTTTATTTTTTGGTTTTTTTGGTTTTTGGTACCCTGGCCCTGTCTCCAAATTTTTTTTTTTTTGGTACCGGGGATCGAACTCGGGTCCTTGTGCTTGTGCAGCAGGAGGCGAAACCACTGAGCTAAAGCCCCAGCCCAACTCAAAATTTTAATGTAAGAAAAGGATGGGGGACGTAGCTCAGTGTGAGGGCCCTGGGTTCAATCCCCAGTAACCCCTCCACAAATCAGATGTCGGGCCCAGGTGCACAGGTGGCAGAACACTTGGCTAGCGTGTATCTGGCCACGTTCAATCTCCAGCACTGTGCAAAATAAAGGAAAAGTAACAAGTAGGGAGAGAAATCTTTCTCAAATTGGAAGGGGTCAAAAAAGAGAGATGAGAGGGTGATTAAAAAAAGAATTAAGATGTGTTATATACAAGTACCAACTTCTCACAAGGAATGTAACCATTATGTAAAGCAAATATGCACTAATAGAAAAACTGAAAAAATAAAGAAAAACCAGTTGTGAATTATTAATACTTATAACAACTTGGATCAATCTTTCAACTTGGCTGAATACAAGTAGTCAGACAAAAAAGGTTTCAAGTTGTGTAATTTGATTTATATGCTGTAAAATTCAAAACTATAGTACAGAAAACAGGTCAGGAGTTAGGGGTGGAAAGGTGGCCTGTACTGCATCATGACAGATTACACAAATGTGTACTGTATTGAAATTTACAGAAATGTCCAGAGAAAATAAAGTCAATTTTACAGTATAATTCTAAATTATTTTAAAATTACTATCATCTCAAAAGTGTATTAATGATCCTATGATTTGCTAAGCCCTCTTACATTTACTTTATACTCACAAAATCCTTGAGACTTTGGGAGGGGGCTGCTTCACACTGAGCTATATCCTCAACCTTTTTTTTTTTTTTAACGTTTTACTTTAAATCAGGGTCTCTAAGTTTTCAAGTTGCCCAGGCTGGGCTCAAATTTGAAATCTTCCTGCATTAGCCTCCCACTGAAATTTCAGGCATGCATCAATAGGCCCAGCTAAAGCCTATATTCTTGACCTTTATAATATACTATACTGACTACCCTCTGTTCATAAATACCAACCATATCTCTCCAATGATAGTACAAGGAAAGCTACTAAATTCCTTTATTCTAATCCTAACTCAACACAGTACAGATAATGTGTTAATATGCAAATAAGCAAAACATGATTCCAGAGCAGCCCACTCCCAACAAAATTTTCTGTCATAGAAAGACTGACAATAGGCCCAATATGGTAGCCTGGTAGCCTCCAGCAGCTTGTGGCTAATATGACCAGTGTGACATTAATCTACATAGCTAATCTAGCTGCATGTGATTAATAATCTACATTAATCACATGCAGCTAGCAGCTACTGAATCGGACTACACAGTCCTAGAGAAACACAAATGTACATGCTTTAGAAACAAGTAACTAATTAAATTATGATGACATAACTCAACAACAACAAAAGGAAAAAAACTCAAGGTAGATGTTTAAAGCACAACCCAGGGCTGGGGATTTAGCTCAGTGGTTCCACCACCTGCCTTGCAAACTAAGGACCCGAATACAACCCAACATCTCACCAAAGTCGACCCTTTTTTGTTTTTGTTTGGTTATTTTAGTCAACCCTTTTTTTTGAGACAGGGTCACTAAGTAGATCAGCTGAATCACTATGTAGCCCAGGCTGGCCTTGAACTTGCAGTGATTCTCCTGCCTCAGCCTCCCGAGTGCTGGGATTACAGCCATGCACTACCACCCTGGCCACAAAGTCTACTTTTTAAAGGCCTTCAAGACTCAGCTTAAAGGTCAACTTCATCTTCCTCTACACTACAGAGGACTTCACACATTTGTAGAATACAGCCAACTGTATGTTAACCATCTCCTGTTTTTCTCCCCTACTGGACTGTGACCACCTTGAGTCACTTCTTATGCACATACACACTACCAGCACCTACCACCTATACCCAGAGGCTTGCTACAACAATGCTCATTTTTTCATTCAGTTCTGAGAAAAATTACCTCAGGTTCTTTTACTATAAATTCAACTCAATACTGCAAACTCAAGTACCAGCAGTACACAAAAGTTTACTTAACTTTACAATGGGGGTAAGGGGTGAAAGAATAACAACCAATGTAAGGGTATATAGACAGAGCACTGAGTAAGAATAACTGTCAGAATCATGGTGATAACAAAACCCAGGTAATGTCCTAAGAAAAAAAGTAGCCTGGGCCGGGGATTTAGCTCAGTGGTTCCACCGCCAGAGTTCAACCAGCGGTAAAAAGAAAAAAAGTAGCCATTATCCCATTCTTTTTCTTGTTGTTTGTCTTGCTATGTACTATGGTCCACTATGTAGCCCAGGGTGGCTTGTAACTCATGGGGATCCTCCTGCCTTAGCCTCCCAAGCACTGGGACCAAAAGCATGCGCCACCACACCCAGCTTATCCCATTCTCTAACAGCAAATATGTGGTAATTTTTACATATGCTATTAACTCAGAAAAGCTTAATGGATTAGGGAAAAAAGCCTTGAATTTATCCTGGCTTTATAACACAGTATCAATAGCAGGGTCTCATGCTATTCCTTGTACCATTATGCTAAAACAAGTCTGAGGAAAATTCCTTCCAGATCCAAAGTTTTCCGAAAATTTCCCAACATAAAGGCATAGAGGTAGTTTTCTTTACAATTAATTCTCAATTATGCTCATGTTATAGTACCCTCTTTTAAGTCTTATAATGTGCAAACCAGAATTAATCTGGACAGCACCATCTCTCATAGTCAGTAGTCAGACAGTTAGTCTGAATTCATTCAATAAATTTTGTTTCCTCTAAAAATCAACCGGTCAAGAAGGGAGCTAGTATGAGGACTCTACAAATCCAGACATCAAGCATCATCTTAGCATTTAGAGTGTAACTATTATCCTGTAGGAGCCTGCAGACTGGAAGATAAAGACAACAGTGGCATAACTTCTTTGGAAAGTTTTAAAAAAAAATTCACCAGGCCGGGGATTTAGCTCAGTGTTACCTCGCCTGCCTTGCAAGCACAAGGTCCTGAGTTCAATCCCTGGTACCAAAAAAATTCACCAGCCAATTTTCTCATCTTTAGCAGCAGAGAGATTATTCAGGACAAAATTCAGAGAAAATTTGTGAAGTCTTTCTACACTAAATGGCCTTGGGCCAGTTAATTGAAACTGCTTCCTCAAATTTAAGGTTAAAAAGAGGGTGAGAGGGCAAGGGATTTAGCTCAGTGGTTCCACCGCTTGGAAGGGCAAGGTCCTGAGTTTGATCCCTAGTACCAAAAAAAAAAAAACAAAAAAACAGTAAGCCAAAAGGGCATGAGATAAACCAGCTCTGCCTCTCTTGGAAGGAAGGTATCTTTTGTGTGGCCTACTAGAGCTGCAAGGAAAGGGAGATCCCACTTCAGTAAAAGGGAACAGGGAAAGGCCATAAACAAAAGACTTGTAGTTTATTTTGTATTTTTTAAAAATAAATACACTTGTGGCCAGGGATTTAGCTCAGTTGTTTCGTCACCTGCTACGCAAGCGCAAGGACCCAAGTTTGATCCCCAGTACCAAAAATAAATAAAAATAAAAAATAAAAATAAATATGCTAGATACTGTGGGAGGAAAAAAATGACTAATTACCTACAGGATTGACTTAAGCAAGGTTTCTGGTTCAATACTATTTCATCCATAAAATGGAAAAATATACAACTTCGGTGGTTATTAAAATATGTCCATGTATCCTTTGATACTGCTCCCTTGAAGAGGTGGAGCTAAATTTCCATCCCGGAGTCCAAGCTGGTCTCAGCGCTTGCTTTGCTATGACAGGGCATGAGCGATGGTGTGTGGCTGCTTCTCTGCTCCTGCGTGGATTACTTGCTCTAGAGGGAAGCCAACTGCCACCATCTTGTGAGAACACTAAAGCAAGCCTTCAACAGAGAACCGAGGTCTTCTGCCATCAGCAAGCAGATACGGACTTGCCAGACTGTGAGCCACTTTAACCTGTCCACATCTTGACTGCAACCTCAAAGGAAGACCCTGACCCACAGACACCTACCTACCCGCGGCTGGACTCCTGACTCACAGAAACCGAATGGGATAAACATGTTTATTGTTTTAAGCCACTAAGTTTCAGTTTAATGTGTAACAAGAAGAGAACTAATATACCATTATTTTTCAGATTACAGACCCTAGCCCATTTGGGGTTGCAATAAATTCAAGGATGCCCAGTTTTTAAAAAATGTAATGGTTGAGCAGGCACAGTGGTGTGTGCCTGTAATTCCAGCTACAAAGGCTGAGACTGGAGGATCATGAATTCAAGGCCAGCCTAGCAAGAACCTGTCTCAAAAAGGAAAAAAGGCTAGGCAGTGACACACGCCTCTAATCCCTGCACTGAGGCAAGAGGAGAGCTTCAAGTTCTAAGCCAGCCTGGGCTTTACAGTGAGTGCAAGGCCAGCCTGAACTACATAGTGAGACTTTGTCTCAAAAACACAAGTGTTAAAGCTGAGTATATTACTCACAATAAATACTATTTCCTGAAAACTTCATTTCAGTTTTACCTGTGTAGTACGCAGCAAGTTAAAATGTGTTTCAGGGGCTGGGGATTTAGCTCAGTGGCACAGCGCCTGGCTCGAAAGTGCAAGGTCCTGAGTTCAATCTCCAATACCAAAAAAAAAAAGATTGAGCTAAAATGTGTTTCAGGTTACGCATGGTGGCACAGGCCTGTAACCTCAGCTGCTCAGGTTTAGGCAGGATTGTGAATGCCAAACCAACCTACCTAAGCAACATAGGAAGTCCCTGTCCCAAAACAAAAAAAGTGTTTCACATGTGAGGCCCTAAATTTGATCCCCAGCACCACAGAATTAAACTAAAAAGATACAATGTCTTTCTTAGTATCACAGTTAAAAAACGTGTATACCTACAGAGGCCAGCATGGTGACACCCACTTACAATCCCAATACTCAAGAGGCTGAGACAGGAGGATTTCCCTGAGCTTGAGGTCAGAGCAGGCTTCACAAAGCAAGGCCCTGTCTCAAAACACACCAAAGAGAAAATGAGAAAGGCAGACAAATGAAAGGGCAAGGAAAAGAGCAGGAAAATAATGTGTGCATCTACAGGTCTATACCAGATTTAAAACAAAAAGCTCCTTAAAACATACGGAATTCCTTGAGGGTCTATGATCTCCCTAAGAGCCAGCTATTATGCATTTTCTATAAAATTTACGACTAAACCAATGAAATGCAAGACACTCTCAAAATACTTTTTTTTTTTTTTTTTTTTTTTTGCAGTACCAGGGATCAAACTCAGGACCTTGCACTTTCAAGGCAGGCACAGCATCACTGAGTTAAATCCCCGGCTCATCTTTTTCTGATTTGTGTGTTAAGCTTGATACATAACACAGAAGACATGGTACCTGCCCTAGACTTTACTCTAACACATAAAATATGCTATTTTCCTAATTTAAGTAGTTACTGGGATGGGGATGTAGCTCAACAGCGCAGCACCTGCCTGGCAAACATGTACCAAAAAAGAAAAAAGGGGAAAGTTACTGAAAGGTCATCCTTCATAGTATTTAGTAAAAAAGCTGCTTTGAGCTCTACTACATTTATCAATTCCTCCAATTGCTTTTCTTGTCAATGTTAAAGGGAATTTCATCTTCAACCTGAATACACACAACCCACAACTTACCAAAACTAAGGGGGGCGGGGGTTAAGTACAGAACTATTGTTTTCTTTCCACTGCCCAAATCTCACTGGAACTATCCTCAGACTATCAAGTGCATATTTTTACGGCTTTATCTAAGCAGAACACACAAAACTTTCAGCAACACAAACTTTGCAAAAAACTTTTGCCTAACTTTTCTGATGAGTCCACTCAGATTATTTGCTTACACTGTGATTTTCTTTGAAGTAAAATGTGTTAAACTATTTTTGAACTGCTAGTTTGCCATATACCTTTTCAAAATACCAAAATAAACTAGTACATGAACACTAAAGAGACTGAACTTCATATTTTTATTACTTATCCAGAGCATTTGTGCCTTTCTCTAAATCAGACTTATTACAGAAGTGACAGCTTCTCTTGGCCCTATCCTGACTTACGCCTTTCTCTTGCAACAGCTGATTTCTCCCCCACCTTTGCAGAGAAAGTCTACTCAGCTCTCCTTAAAATCCTATGGCTTGATGACAGTGACTGAAAATCAAAATAAACTGCATACTTGGCAAAAGTCAAGTCCACCTACCTATACTTTGAGAATTAGCAACAAAGCAACCCAGTTCTAAATCCAAAATCAGCAACTTTCATGGAGAACAGGATGATCTTGACAGCAGGTCCTTTAGAATGGACATTTTAGTTCTGGGCTTACCCCTGGATTTCTATAAACCTATATACAACAGACTACAAGGAAACTAAAAAAATAGTTTTGTCTTAGGGCCAATTAGTCTAGACACACAGGCACATTTCTGCCCAAAGCCTTCATTCTAAAACTTCAGTACTGTACTAGTTTTGCTCACATCTTTTTGTAGTTTCTCTTAAATAGAGTACTTCATAGAGTACTCTTAAGTGAAAAGTTTTCAGAGTCACGGTCCAAAAGCACTAAGAACCTAACCTTAACTATGCTTCTCTACAGAATAATCGAAATCATTTGTTTTCCTAGTAAGAGGAAACAGAAGCCACTCCAAGGAACCTTCATGATAGTAGTTGAAGGCCAACTTTGATGTTTTCGTGACAGCACAGTGGAACATTTACATCATGGTCATAATCTGGCAAACATTTAACCACTAAAGTCATTTATCTACCTGATCAAAGAACAAGAAAGTTTAAGGCAGGTATACGCTGAATCAATCTATTATTCCCTTTGGGGTCAGGAAAGTTACATAGCTGCTTATTTTGTCTTCAAAATAGGAATTAGTCATCAGTAGCTGTGGCTACAAGTGGATTGCTAAATCAAACTCGTGATTTTTCGGAGAGACACCCTATACTAAACTGTCTTAAGATACTAAGCACACCTTAAATGTTTTGTAAACTGTGTCACACACCGTGCTAGGAGCTGGAGGCATAAACCAAAATGGGTTAGACATCAAGACAATCAAGTTACCATGCTTAAAAACCAAGAGTAACCTGGAAACTGCTGCCTCCTCTTCCTTACAAATCAATCTTTATCCTCTCATAAGTCAACAAATTCTATGTTGGGCGTGGAGGCATACCAGCACTGGAGGCTGAGGCAGGACGATTCCAAATTGGAGCCTTGTCTTAAAATTTAAAAAATTATTATAAAGGGTTGAGGATGTAGCACAAAGCCCTGGGTTCAACCCCCACTACCACCAAAAACAAAACAAAACCCCTAGGCAGGAAAACACAGAATCTTTAAACTCCTCTCATCAAATAACTAAACTGTACTTCCAAAGAAAACATAGAAATTCTATCAAAATGACAACAACAAAAAAAGCAAACTTTAAAAAGTTAAGAATGATCATAGGGAATTCTAACTCCCCTGCCATGTTACCGGGTTTCAGGACCTTTAAATCTAACACAGTGGCAACTCTGGAATCTGCTCTACCAGCACCTGAAATACCAAACAAAGTGCTCTGGGTTACCTGGACCAATGCTTCATAAACTAAAATCCAATTACTAAACAGCCACTGAATCCCACCACCACACTCAACTCCTATGGCACCTCCACCTCTACACAGGCCGCACACGGGTATCTCAGCTTTAGCATGACTCCCAATAACCACTGGGGCCAAGAAAGACATCAGTGAGCTAACAGCACCTCCCCGGTTCTACCTTGTACTCCGTGCTCAACACCGAAACTTAAACTCACACGTGGAAGTTAGAGAGACAAAAGGTGGAGGCCAGAGGGATGTCAGCGGCTGGCCCAAGGACTGGAGCCGCTCTCCATCCGCACCCCGAGCGCCGGGAGGAACCGTCCTACCTAAACGCTCTGTGTAAACACGGGGCTTGTGACTCAAGCCTCAGGCCCGGGCGCTGCAGCGAAGTTTCCTCGCCGCGGCCGCACATGGCGCGCATAAGTTCGGCTGGAGCAGCGGCGGGCGGGTGGGCGCGGCGGCGCAGGGAGCGCGGCGGGCGGCGGCGGCGGCGGCGGAGCAGCAGGAGGCGGAGGCGGAGGCGGGGAGCGGAGGGGGAGGGGAGCGGCTGGGGGGCGGAGGGGCTCTTGCCGCCACTGCTCTCTCGCCGCCTCTTCCCCCCGGCGGGAGCCGCTCGCAGCCTCTTTGCACTAGTCGCTCCGCTCTCCCGGTCATGTGACCTTAACGTAACCGGACAGGAAAAGCCCCGCCGCCGCCGCCGCCGCCGCGCCGGAGACACCGACCGCGGCGGCAGAGGCAGCAGCAGAGAGCAGAGGCGGCGGCGGCGGCGGCGGAGGACAGCACGGCCGAGGCGCCCCGCGCCGCCTCCTCACACGCCGCCGCAGCGGCCTCGGCGACAGGTAAGCGCCCGCCGCCGCCCTCCGGGGCCGGTGCCCACGTGCCGCCCCCGGCCCAGGCCCCTAGGTTGGGGGGCGGGGGCCTCCGGCCGCGCAAACGGTTCTGGCCACGGCGGTGGCAACAAAGGCGAAGCGCGACCCAGCCCGAGCCCCGGCGAAGGCAGGCGGAGGGCCCGGCCCCACGGCCCGGTCTGGGAGGCGAGGGCTGGGGCGCCCCGGGGGCGGGGGTGGTCGCGCCTGGCGCCGGCTCTGGCCGCCTGACAAAACCACCCCCGGACCCAGGCGGCGGCGAGGCGCGGCGCCTCCATCCGGGGCTTTGCGCGGGGGGAGGGCGGAGGAAGGGGAGGGGGCGATTCACGTTCCGTTCCCCGCCGCCGGTCCCTCCCTTCCCGCCGCGGCGGCCGGCGAGCGTCCCACGCTGGAGCTCCAGAGGCGGGCCCGTCAGGTGCGTAGTCCTCCCGGCCGGCGCCCCAGGGCCGCTGCCGCTGCTCCTTCGGCGGCAAGGCCGCGACCTGCGGAAGTGGGTTTGGGGGAGGGGAGCGAGGGAGGAGGGGGAGGGGAGGGATCCGGTCGGACCGGAGCAGGCCCGGCCTCTCTGGCGCTTCTCCCAGCTGCAGCGGCTCCTACAGCTGCTGCCGCTACGGCTGCGGCTCCGCCTCCCCGCTCGCGGGCGGGGGCGCGCACGCGCGCTTCCGGCTTCCTCGGGTCTCGCGCTGTCTGCGGCTCTCGCGCGCGCTCATCCCGTCTCCCTGGCTGAGCCACCCGCTCCCCCGCCCCCGGCGCCGGGGCTGTGGTGCCGGCCGGGACGTTGCGCACGGCGTAGGCGTCGGCACTGTGTTAAACTCCGCGCGCGCACACGCACACGCGAGGCTGAGGGAGGCGGCGGGGCGAGTGCGTCCCCCCTCCCTTCTCCTCAGCCGCGGGGGCGGGGCCGGAGGCCGAGGGACCCGGGAACCCCGACCCCGCCCCCAGCCAGGCGCCCGCCCCAGGGGGCGGGGTGGGGCCGGCGGCCATTGGGCGGCTGCGGGCGGCCGGGCTTCCGCTCGCCGGACGAGCTCTGCCGGGTGTGAGGTTGCGCTGCCCGAGGCTGCGCGGTGACTCCGGCCGGCTCGGGGACCGAGGTGGGGCCGCGCGCTCGGGCCCGTCGTTCTCTCGGTGAAGCGAATCCCTCAGTCCGTGAACGTTTAAGTGAGGCCGTAGAGGAAGCTGTTAAACCCAAAGCTGCCTATGAAGCAAGGTTCTTGTCGCGAATTAAAGAGGCTCTTAAGTAGAAAGCAAGAGTAGCAGAGCCGCAGAGTGATTGGGCGGAGCCAAAATGCAGTTACCGCTGTGCCAGCGACTGCAAGAACTTCCACCAGAATGCTGGAACTCCTGTTTACGCCTCGGGGAAATAACCCGAGCTCTGCGCTTCCCCACCCGTCTGCATTTTCATTTGCTCTTTCATCATACATTGGGCCCCCTTAGGGTGTAGATCTGGGTCCTATTCATTTTCATAGGTTATTGTTTTCGTAAAGTAATGCATAGAGAAGGTCGGAATTTCGGGCTCGCATAGCTCCAGGGTGGCCAGGGTTTGCTTTAGCCAGCTGCTGTGTGCTGACTCTGCCTACCCTCGGGACCCTGAACGTTGCGCACACGCTCTGACATTTTATAGTCCGAGAGGTCTAAAATCAAAACTAAGATATCTTAATCGTAACTTCTTTATTATAAACCGAAAATAACATGTAAAGCAGGGGATTTTTTTTTGTTCCTGCATTCTGAATAACTTCGTGCGCCCACGGTGTTTGTAAACTGTTAAAAGGCAATTTTTATGAAAAATTACCAATATTACGTTCCATTAAATTGGACATTTCTTATTTACTAAACTTGATAGTATGTTTTCATCCAGAGAGTTGACGGATTGACATATCTAAAAATATAAAAAGTGATACCAGGAGTCAGCAGCGGAGAAGCCTTCTAATGAGTGGTGTATAAACCACCCTAAAACTGTCTGGCAGTCCACTAGTTTATTTGCTGTTCAAAGTGGGTAGATTGGTGTAGACTTGCAGTACTCCCCAGCGGCACAGGAAACCCTACACGAATTATAATGGCAACAAAAGCTGCCAATGGCTTTTTTTTTTTAATCTTAAAGTTTTAATATAAACTTTGCACTGGCCTCCAAAGTTTGAACTTTTAGAAGATGACCCCCTAAGGAGGTACGTGGAGTAACCCTGTGATTGCAGGTACCCCACTGCAGGTCCCTGAGGAAAGGGGGTGTGCTTTCCCCAGTTGGAGGGTTCCCAAAAGCCAGGAGGGATGGAGGAAACACCTCAGGCTGAGATGTGGCATTGGCTTGGGACCTTCTTGTTAGACGTTGGGGACATCTCTTTCTGTCCCTTGGTGCTTTATCTCTAGACCCACTCTCCGTTCCCTGTAAGAACTTTGGAGAGTGGGGCAGATAGTTTGGGGCAAGGCTGGCTCAAGAGAGACAGAGTGGAAAAACTGTTGATCTGCTGGAGATTTTACCATCAACTTAAAATGGACCAGGCAGAAGGACATTATCACCTTTCCTGTCTTTGTGTTCTTTGGGTTTCCAGACACAACTCAGAACTTAAAAGCAAATTGAATCAGAAGCGCTAGATCCAGAGCATTGTAAAAACCCTTATTTTCAGATTGTAATTTTTATTAGCAAACTAACTTTAAATCATTAAAATGTTTCTAATAGGTTGTAAATAAGATTTTACCAGAATTCTGCCATTAAGATGCGAGATCAGTAGCCACAGAACACTTACCCAGGTTGGCAGTCTTAAGATTCTTTCATGGGTGGGGCCAAGTTAGAGTCTGGTATTTATGCTCAAACACAAAATCCCCAGTCCACAGGTTTCCTGCAGTTTTTGTTCTCTATGAAAGTTCAGCATACAAAGGGAGGAATTTGCAAAACACTTTTATACAGTATATCCAGCTAAGAATTTAGGAAATTTTTTTTCCACTTAGCAAGAGGTTTTAGTGTACTACCCCTTTAGATCATGTGGATCCTCTAAATTTTGTACCGAGGAAAGGAAGGAATCATCTAAAAAAAAGTGGATGAGTGTTCTCCCCAGCCAGACTGATCCAACAGTGGGCGTCTAAGTGTGGCCAACCAATGACCCCTGTGAATTCCCAGAAGCATGGCAGGAGTCCCTAAGATCAAAACTATTTTTATAATAATACTAAGATATTACTGCCCTTTCAATTTGTTGATAGTGGAAAATCTGCATAATTCATAGCCCCAGTATTTTCCAAATGACCGATGGATAATGTTAAAAATCACTCATAGGTAAAGTTCCTCTCAAATGCATAGATCAATGAATTTACTGAAACTGGGTAGGAAAGGTTCATTCACTGGCACAGTTTTAGATTCTACAGCTAACCTTTAAGAAATTTCCACTTGTCAAGTTTTGGTGTAATATCAAAGAAAAATATTCACAATTACCTGAAATTGGCACTGTTAACATACTTCTTCCCGGCACCACAAAAAAAAACACACACAAAAAACTCCTCTCCTAACTACAGATGTAGAAGAGGCTGGATTTTCTTCACTACTCAACCAAGACAGATACCACAACAAAATAAAGAAGCAAAGGGCCGGGGATTTAGCTCAGTGGGTTTGCTGCCTGCTGCACAAGCGCAAGGACCCGAGTTCGATCCCTAACACCAAAAAAAAAAAAAAAAAGAAGCAAAGGTGCGGTCCAGTTGTCTTCTGTTAGAGAATTACAAAGATGCCACTTTGCTACTTATGTTTTTGAAAATTATTTTTCATAAAAATTTTACTACTGTGTAATAGGTTATTTTTAATATTTTTGTTTTAATTTCTAATGTAAAAATCAACAGTTGTACGTAATTATGTAAGACAAAATTTCCTTGGTGCCTTTAATTTAAAAAGTCTAAATAGATCCTAACACCATGAAATTCAAGACAGTTTGCGCTAAAATATGAAAACGTTACTTATTTAAGACTGAGTAGAAGCAGAGTACTTTTTTAAATTTTTGGTGACTATGATCTTATGAAGGTTTTCTTTTTTTTTTTTTTGGTACCGAGGATCAAACTCTGGGACCTTGCGCTTGTGAGGCAGGCAGCAGAACTGCTGAGCTAAATCCCCGGCCCCGTGTGAAGCTTTTCTTAAAGTGGATTGTACCATAATACCTTTAGAATTTCACTTTAATTTCAATTCTTTATTGGCCACAAATCTCTAACTTACTTCTACTTAACACCTAAAATGTCCCTGATCTTCCTCTGACCCTAACTTACATTCAGAAATTGAAAACTAATTTAAAGATAAACAAGCAAAATTCAGTCGAAATGACAAATCTTTCTTTACAAACGCAGTGCTTTCCAGTATGAAAATTGCTGTTAGTTTGTGCCCTTTTTTTCTATTGACTATGGAAGACAGTTGTTTTAAGAAATGTTGGGGAAAATGTACCAGTCAGTTATTGCAGCTAAATAAGATGCATTTCCTACCTGGGAATTGCAGTTTTAAAATATATTGATGCCAAGCATGGTGTCACATGCCTTTAATCCCAACACATGAGAGTTTGAGGACCTCTTTAATTACATAGTGAGACCCTGACTCAAAAATAAAAACCCAAAAACATTGAAATTCTAATGATCATCCTCATTCACATTTACTGCATGACCCCTCCAACATTAATGTTTAATAGTACTAATTGAAAAGGCAGTTTCTATCCTAGTAAGTGATCTAAACGACTTGAAAGAATCTATCCTACCTGTGAGTAATGCTTCTTCTGTTACTGATGTGTCCTGTGCATTACAGTATTCATTTATGCTTCACTTAAATAAAATTGAGTACTTCGGAAGACCCTTTTAGTCCCCTTGAAATGGGTAATCTAAGTGGTGTTTAGCATCTTCAAAGAGCTATTATTGCTAGACAGTGAATCATCAATTCGCATAAGCTATCTGGGTCTTCAGTTCTACTGAAAGTGAAGCAAGAACTAAGTTGTCAAAATGTGTGATTATTTGTGTCCCATTCAGCTGTCCCTCCAAAGTTGAGTAACTTGCTTAAGCACCAGCCCACAGGTGCTAAGCTTCCCCTCAGGAAGCTGAAAACACTTTGGTGGTCAGTGGTGTTCAGCTTCCTGTTAGCAAACATGAAAGTAAATACCAGAGCACTAGGGCTGGGGATGAAGCTGAGCAGTAGAGCACTTGCCTAACATATTTGATCCCCAGCACAGAAAGGGGTGGGTATTAGATAAGTGATACAGTGGTACCTCAGTTCATGAACTTGAGTCTTTACACAATTCTAGTCACAAACCAAGTTGGATGAGAACAAAATCAAATTCAGTGGTTAGGTTCAATGTTGACCTTATAGGGCAGTTTGATTTGGTTCCCCTCCAGTTTGGCTTGTGAGCAGAATCATGGAGGAAATTGAATTTGTGAACCAAGGTACCACTATATCTGGCTTTGGAAAGTGCTTTTTGGTTATTCTGGCATATCTTACATTCTCAGAATTTACTTAAGAAAGCTTAATGCATACATATGTACATCATAGAGGCATTACTTGGAGAACCCTCTTGAGCATAGTGGCACACCCTGTAACCTCAGCCCTTGGGAGGCTGTAGCAAAAGGATCCTGAGTTTGAGGCCAGCCTGGACTGCATATCCAGATCCTGCCTCGTATACAAAAAAATACCTCCCCTCTCTTTCACTACCTTTCCTCTCTTCCTCTCCACTTGCTATTCTAGTTTAGGAAAAGCCAGGGATTTAGCTCAGTGGTTCTGCTGCCTGCCTTGCAAATGCAAGGTCCCAAGTTCAAGCCCTGGTACCCAAAAAAAAAAAAAAAAAAAAAGGTTTAGGAAAAACAAGTAACTTCTTATGTAGTTGTTTTAAATTCCATTTACCAGTCATAAATGGTCAGGATTTTACATATGTCTTAAGTGTCCCATCTCATTGCTGGCCATTTGTGACTAGGATCAGCACTTGGATGAGTGCTGTGTGGAGTAAGGCACGCAGTACACAGATTGTGACCCTACACCCAGAAGGCAGACTTCATTCCCGACTTCCTTGTTGACCATTTGAATCTCTCTGACAAAGCTTTAAGTGATTTAAGGACACAGCTTTGGAGTCAGAGAGCCTGGCTTCTCTGAAGACCCTCAGAACAGTATATTCTACATCTGCTGCAGTTTGGCTTGGGCCCTCAACCCAGTATGCTCTTCTCCACAAAACTGGGGTTATGTCCTCTCCTCTCCTGGTGGAGAGCACCACCCACTGCACAGCTTTACAAGTAAGAAGTCTAGGAGTCCTTTAGGTCAGTTTGATCCTCCCCATCCTCCTTAGCCTATCCTCAGCCAGGGCTGCAGATTTTTATCTTCTAAATAACTTTCCACACCTTTTTAACACCCTCTCCCTCCCCACCACCAAGCCCCTGAGTTTCCTCCCTCCGCCATTCTTGACCCCTCCTTCCCATTCTGGTTAATTTTGCAGATCAAATGGTCTTTAGCTTGGAGCCATCCCATTGTGTCATTCCTTCCCTTTGGAGGCTTCCCATTGTTTTTAAGGTAAGGACTGAAGTCTCCAGTTTGAGCTGCTTGCCTCATTCTTCAAGCATGCTTTGCCCTTCAGGGTCCTGGTAAACTCAGAAGCACAATTCAGGTCTTAATTATTAGCATACAAGCACTCCAAGTGACTTTTTTTTTTTTTTGGTACTGGGGATTGAACTCGGGACCTTGCACTTGCTAGGCAGGCGGTGGAATCACTGAGCTAAATCCCCGGCCCAAAGTGACATTTTTAAGTTGATGAGAATCTTTCAGGTCAGTTTAGGACCTTTTAGAGACACAGTGCCTAAACTCCAACCAGAACCCACTTATTTATCTCAAAGTGCCAATGCTGCAATTAAACCAGAGTGCTCGGCTGCTGGGGCATTCTTGCTATAGGTTCACCACCACTGGTCTAGGATAAAAACCTGACTTTTTACCCCAAATCATCCAGAGTCCAGTCTGTGGCTGGAACTCAGCACTCCCTTCTCTGAACATCTAGTTATTAGTTTACTTAGCAAATAGTAAACACTGTTCTAAGCAACCTGGTGAGCACACAGGGTAAACAAGTAAATGATAGGCTCAATGTGAGCTCTCAACGCATCATGCTGACTACATAGCTAGCATGGTCGCGGGTGTTCCAGGGCAAGAATAGCTTTCTGCTCTCAAGGATCACGGCCACGTGTGAGAGCACATGTGTATGAGTGCACATGTATACATCTTTGGTACCTATATGTGGCAGTGATCAGTTTCTCTGAAAGTAGCATGTTTGAAAGGTCCAGAACAGAGGTTCCAGCCCCTCTCCTAACCATCGTGCATAAACAAGAGGTAGCCAAGTGCACCGCTTTGGGAGGAAGATCTTGGAGCCGAGCGTAGACTTGGGAGTCAGATCATAGCTTGGGAGCTCAGAACCTTCTAGGAAAAGAAGGTGCCATTCCTCAGCTTTTCTCAGTCACCCACAAGTTCCAGAGTGAAAAATCAACTTGAGTTTGTCTCCATGATCCGCATACTTAGGTGAAACCTGCTATGCAGGTGGGGTGAAGCAGACTCAGTGTGATGAAACAGACCGATCTTCGAACTTGATGATCAGTTCATGGAGATCACCAGTCTGACAATCTGTATCAAAACAATAATTAGGTAGATACTGTAATGTTGTAAAGATTTGATGTTATAATTTGTTGCATTAGAAAAAATTATATCCCCATGTACTGAATATAGTGCTAATTGACCTTTCTCTGGGAGGATATGATGATATGTCCTTTCTACCTACTTACATGCAAAAGTCCCCTTGCCCTCTGGGATTTATGAGTAGCTTATGTTTTGGCTTTCAGAGTAAAGAGAGAGCAATACTCTCAGGCCCCCAATTTATTTTTTATTTATTTTTTGGTACAGGGGATCGAACTGGGGACCTTGTACCTGCAAGGCAGGTGCCAGAACCACTGAGCTAAATCCCCAGCCAGGCCTCCAATTTAGAGATTTGTGTTTTAGTAAGTGAAATCCTAAAGTTTGGAAACCCTTAGTGTGGATTGGCACTACAGCAGGGCTGGCAAACCTTTTAGAGACGAGTGCCCAAACTGCAACCCAAATTCCACTTATTTATAACAAAGTGCCAACACTGCAATTAAACCTGAATACTGAGGTTCTAGTTTTGATAAAACAACTTGTACATTAACATCTTTTGTCTTAAAAACAAATGGTTCCGCCACTTGTCTTGCAAGCACAAGGTCCCAAGTTCGATCCCCGATACCAAAAAAAAAAAATGACACATGGGATTCACCACCACTGCACTAAAGAGCTAGGTTTTCTTCCTGTGGCAGCAGGAAGTCACAGGAGGAGGTTAAGGGGGAGGATAGCATCAGAGCTGCCCTGCAGAAAGATCCCCTTGGCTGTTGGTGCGTGGGTGGGCTAAGGAGCTAGAACCAGAGATGGGGAGGTGAGCTTGGTAGTAAAGCCGCAATGCGTAAGAAAGAGGACAGAGAAATGGAGGCTTGGGCTGAGTGGAGATTTGTGACCTGGTCAAATAACAGGTATGTGTCCAGGTTTTCATTGTCCTTTGGGGAAGGTGATGGTAAGAGGATAGGATATTTGATTTTTTGTTGCTGTTGTTGTTGTTTGTGGTATCGGAATCGAACTCAGGACCTTGCGCTTTCAGAGCAGCTGCCGGAACCAGAGCTAAATCCCCGGCCCTAAGGATAGGATATTTGAGCTCACTTTTACCTAGACTGGTGATGGCAAACCTTTTAGAGCTTTCAATGATAACAAACAGCTGGCTGTGGCATGTGTGCTAAAGGTTTGTCACCTCTGACCTAGACCTAGTTTCGGGTTCCCGTGGGGCAGCCAGGTAGACCTGGATGTGCCACCAGAGGAAGCCTGTAGAGAGAAGTGGGCTGTGGATGGAGGTACAGGAGATCGAAGCAAGAGAATTTCCAGTGGAGAACAAAGTGCGACAGCCAGAGGTGAGACCAAAACCTAGGAAGCAACAGCCTAGACACCAGAGACAGAGGGTTTATCAAAGCAGGAGCAAGGGTATGAAATCCGCGGACAGGGCAAGTAAGCTGCAAAGTCCGCACTGCTGGGGATGGAAGTCTCTTGTGATCTTTGCCATTTCAGTACAATGGGTTGGAGAGCAGTTGGTGGAGGTAGGAAGAGGAGATAGTTAAGAGGGGCAGCCTTGTCCTCAGCCTCCAGGGCCTCTGGCCTGCTGTGCAAGTTTCATGACAGCCCCTGAGGAGCGGAGAGACGTAGAAAAGGGCTGTTCTGTGTCCTGGGCATGATGGGGGGCTGCCGGATGCACTCCTGGTACCCTTATCCACCCTCTCCAGCCTTTACCCAGGCTAGTTCACATATCTAAGACCAAGGGGTTGTTTTCGGTTTTTTCCCTGAGAATTATTTTTTAGTCTTCAAAATGAAATGTTTAAAAACGAATCTGTGTATTTTCCTCGGTGTGAATTTGAATATGCAACTTTTGCTGTTTTTCCTCCTTCCTATTTGTCTTTTCATTTCTCTGAGAGTTCTGCACATGTATTCTTCCTTCTGTGTTTGAATACTTATTGTGTGTGTCTCCTGAACTGAGAGGGAAACAGAGACAGAGAGACAGAGATTGAGATTACTGAGATTGATTCAAGCCAGGCATGGTGGTGCACTCTTGGGAGGCTCAGGCAGAATGATCACAAGTTCAAGCCCAGCCTGGGCAATTTAGCAAGACACAGTCTCAAAAAGAAAAAAAATACAGCATTTTATCATGGTTTCATTCTTACAGTCTGAGTATAGTAGTACATTTATGTTAGTCTGCTTACGGAAAGAAAGCCATACATTTTGCTATGTTGAAGGAGATCTTATTACATATATCCATTAATGTAAAACCCAAATCCTCCTAGAAATATTGATAAATTTGATTATATTAAAACAAAATTACTTTCAAGGCCAGCCTGAAGTACAGAGTGAAGCCCTGTCTGGAAAAAAAAAAATTACATATATCAAAAATCTTTGACCTAGGGCTTTTGGTCAGTGGTGGAGCTCATGCTTGGCATGTTTAAGGCCAAGCTCCAAGAAATAAATAAATAAATATTCTATAAACAAAACCAGGCATGGTGTCACCTGCCCATAATCCCAGCACTCTGGGAGGCTGAAGCAGGAGCGTTGCAAGTTCACATCCCACCTCGGCAGTTTAGCAACTTGGTGAGACCTTGTCTCAAAATAAAAAAGGGGTTGGAAATGTATTTCGGTGCAAAGACTCTGAATTCAATCCTCAGCACACACACGTACAAAAAAAGAACAAAAGAAAGAAAAATACTAAAAACATATGTGAAATAGAATTAATTTTGTGAATTTTGTGCATGTACCATGGGTTTTATAGATCATTATGAGAAAAATGGGCAGCATTCATGAAGAGATATTAAAGAAAATAGAAATAATTGGGCCGGGGATTTAGCTCAGTGGTTCCGGTTCCTGCCTTGCAAGCGCAAGGTGCCAAGTTCAATCCCCAGTACCAAAGAAAAAAGAAAAGGAAAGAAAATAGAAATAGTCAATATAAAATGTACTTCGCATTATCATTAAATTCATAGAAACTAAAACAGTGATGTTAGCAAAGATTCTTTTCCTACAAGTAGTAAGGCACAAGTGTTATAGTGCACACCGGTAATCCTACCGTAACTCAGTGAGGCTGAGGCAGGAAGATTACATGTTCTGAGCAATTTATTGAGACCCTATCTCAAGATAATAAATAAATGTGCTGGGAATGAAGCTCATTGTGAATGCCCTGGTCCAATCCCAGTACCATTAAAAAATAAGTAGTAATGCCCAGTATTGGCCAATATTGGGGAAAATTGTGGGAGAGGGGAGTTTAAGATAGCTCTAATGCTTTGTGTGTCCATAGTATCTGACTTTTTCACAAAAGGTATAAATGCTTATAAATCTCCAGTACCACACACACACACAGAACTGCAAGGAGCAGATACACAGAAACTTGCACATGGTGCTGTTGTGGAACACCACACCTAAAGATGTGGACCGGAAGCTGCCTCGAGGCTGCTTAGGCGTCCGAGGTTATTAGACCTTTTGGTAGAGAAAGACAAGTTGATACAATGGAAAGGAGCACATTCTGACAGTTGACAAGAGATCACCCTTGAAGACAAGTTTCTAAGTGACGTCTTGTGGAGGCCAGGTTAGAGAGGTGCCTGTAATCTCAGTTACTGTACAACCCGGCACTGTCTCTGTCTTTCATCATGAATGCTATGCCTTTCTGTGTCTCACCTTCCTAATCTTAATGCTAATCCTTTTACAGTCTCTGTAAAACCTGTGTCCCGTTTACCTCATGTCCCCAGTGGAAACAGCCTACAAAACTGTACTATTGGCTGGGACTGGTGATGTACACCTGTAATCCCAGCACCCAGAAGGCTGAGGCAGAGGATCACCACAAGTTCAAAGCTAGCCTGAACTACATAGTGAGACCCTGTCTTAACAAAACTGCAGGACTGTATAGTAACACAGCAAGGGGATTGACATTGACACAACCCAGCTGGGGAACCTTTCTGTAGCCACATGCACCTGTTCCCTCTCACCCATCAGTGCAAGTCTGTTCTTTGTTGTTTCCAAACATCTGTATCAGAACTATCACACTATGGAGCCTTTAGGGATTAGCCTTTCTCACTGAGCAAAATTCACCCAAGTTGTTGCACGAAGCAGTAGTTCACTTCTTGGTGAGGCAGAGGACCTTTCCATGTAGGAACACTGCAATGTGTTCCAGCTTTCAACCACAGGAGGACACCTGGGTCCTGGGTAGCTTTTGACTCTTGACAGTAAAGCTGCTATGGACATTAGTGTACAGGTTTTTGTGTGAACAAAAGTTTTCACTTCTCTGAATAAATGTCCCGGAGTACAATTAGTGGGTCATGTGGTAATTGTGTTTTGTTTTTTAAGAAACTGCTGTTTTCCTGAATGTCTGTACCATTTTTCATTCCCATGAACAATGAATGAGTGACCTTGAAGATCTCCACATTCTCATCAGCATATGACATTGTGGCCGGAGTTTCTGTCAGCCATAGGATAGGGGTGGAGTAATAGTGTGTTTTTAATTTGGGTTTTCCCTAGTGGCTAATGATGTGCGCGTTTATCCTCTTTGGTAAAATGTCTTCAAGTCTGTTGCACATGTTCTAATTTGATGGATTTTTACTGTTGAGTTTTGAGCTTTAAATATTGCAGATACTAGCCCTCTGTTGGAAAAGTACTTTGCAAAGGCTTCTCCTAGTCTTTAGGTTTTCATCCAGAATCTTTGACTGAGCAAAGTTTTTACTTTTGATGAAGTCCAATTTATCACTTTCTCATTTTGTGGAATCTACTTTTGATTTCAAGTATAGAAACTCCTTGCCTAGACTTACATCCTGAAGATTTTATCCAAAAATTTTTTAACTTTTTAGGTTTTTGTTTTCTTTTTGAAGCTTGGTCTTGTTATGTAGTCCAGCCAGCCCTTAAACTCACTATGTGGCCCAGCCTGGCCTCAAGTTGGTATTATCTTCCTGCCCTCCCAAGTGCTGGGATTATAGACATGCCCACCACATCCAGTCAAATGCTTTATAGTTTTGTGTTTTCTATTTAAGACCATGATACATTTTGCGTATATATAAAGTATGAGATTTGGGTGTATTTTTTTCTTTCTTCCCCTCCCCTCCCTCCCTTCTCTTCCCTGCCTGGGGAGTCCATTTGATCCAGTGCCATCTGTTGAGAAGGTTATGCTTCCTCTACAGAATTGCTTTTGTGATTAATCATGTTTGTTTGTGTAGATCTACTTCTGGGTTCTCTGTTCTGTTGCACTGATTTGCATACCTGTCATCTGCATACCTGTCCCTCTACCAATACCACAGATTTGAATTCTGTGCCAACATAATACATCTTGTAACTGGATGGACCAATTTTTCGCACTTTTATTGTTTTTTTTCTAAAAATTGTTTTTTGCCTTTGCATATACATTTTAGAATAATCTTGTCTGTATGTACAAAAATATTTTACTGGAATTTTGATAGGAATTATGTCAAATCAAATTGGGGAAGATTGATATCTTTACTACATTGAATTTTCGTGTCCATAAACATAGTATATGTATCCATTTATTTAAATTTTTATAAGTGCTATTAGTGCGAAAGGAACATTCTAGGGATTTGATGAACCAGGCAGTATCAGGCAGCTTCCATACAGAAAATGAGTTCAGGCTGGGCATGGTTTGCTGAGGTGTGAGTAAAGGAAATCAGAGATTTTGGAATTGGAACATTCAGATTTAAATTTTGTCTCCCCCACCTTCCAGGTTGAAGGCTGGAGGCAAATCACTACTCTCTCAAAGCCCATTTCCTGTGCCACAAAAGGGGTACAAAAAAAAGGGGGAGGCAGAGGCCAAATCTTCCACCTTGCTGGGTTGGTGTTAGGAGGAGGAGGAAGAGTGAGCATGTCTGCCTTTGCATCCCTGGAGGATATCGCCCCAAATTTAGTTGAAATTTTCACCCTTGCCTTGCTGTGACTCTACTCAGCACTGTAACTGATCTATCTCTATGGAAAATTGGACAAATTCTGATGGGTCATTAGAATTTGCATTGGGGATCTTGAAAAGACTGGTCCAGGACTATTTTCGGTGCCAAGCACTCACACTTGAAGGTAAACAGCCTGGGTTCATTTCCCGCCTCCTCCATGTACCATCTGTGTAAGTGTGGGCATGTCACAGAGCCCCTAAGTTACCACATGGCGTCATCTCCCATCAGAAGACTGACCAAGTACGTTTACGTACCGTGTTTAACAGTGCCTGGAATGTGAGCTAGGATGACACGTTAGCTATGATCATGACTATTGGTGACTATAAAGGACACATTCTTATTTATGAACCAACTTTCTTAAAAATAAAATTGTTTACTTTGCAGATTTTTTAAAAAATGGATTTGACCAACCATGGACTTATTCTACTGCAGCAGTTAAACGCACAGCGCGAGTTTGGGTTCCTGTGTGACTGCACGGTTGCCATCGGCGATGTGTACTTCAAGGCACACAAATCTGTTCTTGCCTCATTCTCCAATTACTTTAAGATGTTGTTTGTCCATCAGACCAGGTAACTAACGTGGTTGATGATAAACCAGTGACCGCGGGGCCCCTCCTTCATCCGGGCCCTGGGTCTCGGCCTCACCCTAGGCTCCTGGGTAACACTTTCCTTCCCTTGTTGCCTTCCCTTCCCACCCCACTGCTCTTGGTCACTTGCTTCCATAGCACCTGAGAGTTACACACCTGCCACTCCACCAGCCCAGCCCCGCCCCACCCCACCCCGGCACACAGCCTGTTGAGTCTCCAGGCCTGTCAGATACAAAGCCAGCCGTAGGCCCCAAAGCCCCTTCTGCCAGACGCTTTTCTCTAGCTCCTGTGGCCCAGAGTATCCCCCTGACTTTCAATTTATTCTTGTCTTCTACTCAGTAAGAAGTTTGAGGGCACGGATTCTCCAAGAGCTCCTCATTTCTCTCTTAAAACCTCCCTGTAACTGTGCTCCATTTTCTTCCTTTCTATCTCTCCAAAGTATCTTTTTCTTTTCTTTTCTTTTTTTTTTTTTTTTTTTTGGTACTGGGGATTGAACTCAGGACCTTGCGCTTGTAAGGCAGGCAGCAGAACCACTGAGCTAAATACCCAGCCCTCTCCAAAGTATCTTAAAGAAAAGAACCTCTCAGTGTCCAAGGAAAATGGTCTTCCTCTTTCCTTCATTCCTCTCCATTTTTATTCTGTACTCTTCCCCCTCCCCCACTCCTACCCCTGCCCCCCAGTCTGAGGGTAAGGGAACCTCCTTGACTCTGATGTTGCCTGACATTGCTGGCCATTGGAGTTCAAGCACTGTTCTCTGATTTGCGCTGCAAGTTCCTAAAAGGGTCACCCGTGCCCTGGGTGCACTTTCCTCCATCCACACTCTCCCTGTCCCTTTGCACTATGGTTTCCTCCCCAGCACTCCAGCGGAGCCCTGTTGCAAAGGTCACCCCTTCCCCAGAACCACTGCCTCTCCCTCATTCTCATCCTGTCCGCAGTATTTGCTGCTGTTTGCTTCCTTCTGAAGTGCTTGTCACCTGCATTTGTAGAACTTCCGCCCTAGGCACTGGGCCACCTGAGCTTCGGTTGTGGGTTCTCTGCACTCTCCTGTCTTTTCCCTAGGTCTTATCTTTGCAAGTGGAATCTTGCCCACTCACTCTGTCTCCAGAGCCCTGGGATTCCTGCTGTTCCTCTGTAGCTGAATATATCCCTCTTGTCCCACTGGGCATGGCTAAAACTGAATTAAGCCTCTTCCTTAAAAGTAACCCCCTACACTTACCTATTTTCTTATCAAGTAACTGATGCTTAAAATCTCTTTCAAATATTTTATCAATCCCCAGATTATGTTTACTTCAAAATACCTTTCACATTGCTCTCTTCCATCCCTTGCTCACTTCCATTTTCTAATCATTCATTTTCCACTGCACTGTGAGATTACATTCTTAAACACTGCTTTATGGTGTGCATTTGATCAGAGTTACTAGCTTGTATGATTCCTTTGATCAGGATGTCCCTTACATATCAAAATACTGTGTTCAGGCTCCTTCTGTCATTCAGGACCCCTCTGGCATACTCCACTCCTCTTCACTGTGACCCGACCTGCTTTTGTAGCTCACTCACCTGAACACATTTTGCTAGTATTCTCCTTGTTACCCACGTTCCAGCTCACAAATGCCCCTTCCATGCCCCCTCCTTAGTCAAGTAGACAAAAATTCAAAAATGACCTTGTCCTCTCTCATGGATCATAGCATTTCATTTGTAAGTTTCTTGAGCACAGCGACTGGGACGTACAAATCTTGGTGGACACCACAGAGTAGCTGAGATATGTGCACATTACAGGATCACCACTTGACAAACATCTGAAGGAGCAGTAGGGTCAGTAACAGGGTTATAGGCATAGTGGCAAGTGCAGGTAGTCTTTGTAAGAAGGCACTCTTTACAACAAGGATATAGTTCAGTGACAGCACACCCCAGTGTACAGGAGGCCCTGGGTTCCATCCCCAGCACCCCCACATGCAAAAAGCACCCTTTAACTTCATTGTGTTAGAGACTTCATGGCGGATGAGGGCTTTGTATTTAGTAGTCTCAGTACAATGAATTAAATGGTCCCCTGAAAAATTTTAATTTTTGAGAAATAAGACAGTGTAATTGGTTTTAATTAGATGGAGGAAACTTATGTAACTATAGGGCATTGAAAGAATGCCTAACACGAGAATGTGACCTTTGTGTCATGGACGTCCCAAGTTTAAGCAGCAGTGTGTATGTGCACCAAAGGTGACACATGCATGTGGGTGGCCTCCTGGTGGCCAGCCTTGTGTAGGTTCTGTGCTCTCCGAGGTGCGCACAGGGGAGACCAGGGCCACTTTTAACCAGCACTTCATGTGAGTCCCTTAGTGACCGCCACCTGGCCAGAGACTGAACACACCGGACTCTTCCTGGGTTTGCCTTCGGTGTTTCATGTCCTTTAGTTACCACTAGATGTCCCTGTTGTATCCTCAGCCTGTGAGCTAGCCCAGAACTTCTGAAGGGCAGGCCTTCCAACAATGTTCAGCCTTGTCTAATAGTCCTTAGAAGGAAAAACTGAACATGGAAATTACTGTGAAAGTTTATACAGAAGGGCTTATAGCTATACTAGACCTTTCTTCACTTCATTCCTGCATACAAGTGTTATGTTAAACATCTGCAAATCAAACCTGAGGTGGGGCTGTACTGTAGAGAAAGTGGGAAGTGACCAGAGTCTGGCCCACAGCAAGCTGGTTGGTTAAGAGAGAGCAGGCAGGTTGCCTGGGAGAAAAGCACGCAAGATAGGGAACTCTTTCACATCCCAACCTAAACTCCACTTAACTTTTCTAAGTGCGTGTGTGTGTGCGCGCGCACGCGCCCATGTGAATCTGCTTCTTAAAATATTTTTAAAACAAAATAAATTGGTATGTTCACCCCCTGGTCCCTACAGCCATGCTGTGACCCCAAGACTCCCAGCTTTCCTCTCGGCACTGTGCCATTGCTGCCTGGTGCCGGAGCCTTCCCTCCAGGCTTGGCGGAAGTGTGGACTTAGGGCTCCCCAGCTCCTTCCTGTCTTTGCCATCAGGGACTGCACAGAGTTGCTGTGAGTGCGGTTTGCAGGCAGTAGACAGGACAGCCAGTCTAACCACAAGAAAAAGAGATTACAAAACTCACACCAGGGTTTTTCTGGAAAGGGGCTCTACTGGGTAATACCTTTCATGGATGCTAAAAAAGCAAAGCCTACTTTGGATTTCTGCCCTTCTCCTTGTGAAGAGAGGAGAGGTGGCTGTGGAGCACCCTAACTCTTTCCCTTCCTTCTTGCCTGAGAACCAGGGAACCTGAGGACCAGCCCATCCCTAGACTGGGGTAATGTAGCTCTCTTGAGGCCTAGGCTCCCCAGTTCCCTGGGCCTCAGCCTGATCCTGGAGGGTCCCTCCTGTCTCTTCTTTACCTGGGAGGCGATTGTTCACATTACTAACCTCATCCCCACCACATATTATTCCTGGAGCTTTATTTTGATTATTGAATTTACCTATAGCATCTAAATATGTTGTCCTCTACATATAGTATTTTTTGGAACACAACTAGTGTTTAAAGGAAAGACCACCTGTATTTCCATTCCTGTTTCAAAAAATATAAGTAATCAAAAGGACTATAAAAGACCCAAGTAAAGATACGCATGATCTGTGTCTTTCTAAAAAGAAAAGAAAAATATCTATCCCTCCTTTGAACTCTCAGAGGAATGCTAGTTTTGGTGCTTTATTTTTATTCTTTAGCTTCCATATTTTGTATCCAAACTTTTGTCACATGATTACTTTTATGCAGTCTTCTTAAAATACAAATGACAGCTATCCAGTAACTGCTCAAATCTGTCCTGTCACAAGTCTCTGTTAAAGTTACTTTGTTCTTTTTTCTAATAGAATAAAATGTTAAATTTAAAACAACAGGGCATGCTGCTTGTATTTTAGCATAGTGAAAAATATTTGTTAATAAAATGAACATGATTGCTAAAACAGCCAAAAGAGTAATAAAACCAAGAAGTTACAGTCATTTTTAAGTTGGCCATGGTGGCAGGAGGATAGAAAGTGTGAGGCCAGCCTGGACAACTTGGTGAGATCTTACATCAAAATTTTAAAAAAGAGCCAGGAATGTCGCTCAGTGGTAGAGCACTTGCCTAGTGTGAGGCCCTCTTTTTGGTCCCCCAAAATTACTTTAAATTCTAAAGACATGTAAGGAAGCTACCTGTGAAAAATGCATTGTCAATAGAATAAACTTACTCAGTGGGTGATAATACATACTGCATGCTGTGTAAGCTACACATCTCATGGATCTCTGGTGATGCGTGAGAATTTCTGTCATTACTGTGATGGTCTGAGGACAGTCCTTGGGGAGCTCTTCATTATTCCCTGCTTGCTCAGGATGGTGCTTCTGAAGTGATACAGGCAGTAGAGTCTGAAATTTAGGAAATGGGCCGTACCACCAACTACCTCAGATAAATCACTTCGCTTATGGGACCTCGGACTCCCTGTCTGCTGCACAGGATTGTTACTGCTCTGAGGGATCTTGATGTTATGCCTTTGGAATTAGACAAGCCTAGATTCAAGTCCCAGGCCCACGACCTCCCAACTCTGGGCTAGCAAGCAAGGTATGGAGCCTGCCCTCACCTGTGCACAGGGGCCACTGGAGTTCAGTGGGAGCCCTGCTGACACTGGTGATGGTGCTAGACAGGACCGTCTTTTCCAGATCAGCTTTTAATGCCATCCAGCCATACCTGGGAGGTGGTGGCCTTCCCTGCTGTCCTCATCTCTTGCTCACTTCAGTCTTCATGCTGGAGGTAGCCACTCCACTCCATTCCCAGAGGTCTAAGGACAGTTTTGGTGTCTTGCCCGTAGGCACTTGTTCATGTTAGGCCCTCTCTCCATGTCATCTCACAAATGAAGCCCCTTCCTAATCAGACAGGTTGCTGACTTACCTTAAAGATCTGCTCTGGATGGGGTCAGTCGTAACCCTAGACTTCTAGTGCAAGGCTCTGCCAAGCCAGCGGTTCCAGCAGTCCAACATGGGAAACGTTCTTGTTCATTTGTTTTCTGGACTCTATTGTTTTCTTCTTCAGCGTCTATCATTTGAGACAAGATTGGTGTGTACTCACAGATTCTTCTGCTCCTTTCTTGCAGTGAGTGTGTCCGACTAAAGCCCACCGACATCCAGCCGGACATCTTCAGCTATCTCCTGCACCTCATGTATACTGGAAAGATGGCACAACAGCTCATTGACCCTGTCCGCCTGGAGCAGGGCATCAAGTTCCTGCACGCATACCCGCTGATCCAGGAAGCCAGCCTTGCCAGCCAAGGCACCTTTTCCCATCCTGACCAAGTCTTCCCATTGGCTTCCTCCCTGTATGGCATTCAGATTGCAGACCACCAGTTGAGACAAGCCACCAAGATCACCCCTGCACCCGAAAAACTTGGGCGGGACCCAAGACCTCAAGCCTCCAGAATGGGCCCAGAGCAGGTGCCGGAGGCCTCACAGCTGTCTCAACTGCCCCCAAACCTGGCCCAGGTGAACCGGACAAGCATGCCTTCCTCGGACCCCCTGCAGACCTCGCTGTCTCCGGAACTTGTCTCCACTCCCGTTCCTGCCCCTCCCGGAGAGGAGACCAATCTGGAAGCATCTCCCTCCGACGAGCAGCCTGCGTCCCTCACCATAGCTCACGTCAAGCCGAGCATCATGAAGAGGAACGGGAGCTTCCCCAAGTACTATGCCTGCCACCTATGCGGGCGGCGCTTCACCCTGCGGAGCAGCCTTCGAGAGCACCTCCAGATCCACACGGGTGTGCCCTTCATGGCCGGCCCTCAGGGCGAGAGCCGAGTGCCGCTGTCTCTCTGCAACAACGCCACTGACCTCGGCAAGGACGCCATGGAAGTGCCCGAAGCCGGGATGATCAGTGACAGTGAGCTGCAACACATCTCGGATTCCCCCATCATCGACGGGCAGCAGCAGTCGGAGACCCCACCACCCTCGGACATTGCTGACATTGACAACCTGGAGCAGGCAGACCAGGAGAGGGAGGTGAAGAGGCGGAAGTATGAGTGCACCATCTGCGGACGAAAATTCATCCAGAAAAGCCACTGGAGGGAGCACATGTACATACACACCGGGAAGCCTTTCAAATGCAGCACTTGTGACAAGAGCTTTTGCAGGGCCAACCAGGCCGCCCGCCATGTGTGCCTCAACCAGAGCATCGACACATACACCATGGTGGACAAGCAGACTCTGGAGCTCTGCACGTTTGAGGAGGGCAGTCAGATGGACAACATGTTGGTGCAGACCAACAAACCCTACAAGTGCAACTTGTGTGACAAAACATTCTCCACTCCCAATGAGGTTGTGAAACACTCATGCCAAAACCAGAATGCGGACGTCTTTGCCCTAGACGAGGGGCGGTCCATCCTCCTAGGCAGTGGGGACTCCGAAGTAACAGAACCTGACCACCCAGTGTTAGCTTCCATCAAAAAGGAACAGGAAACTGTGTTATTAGACTGAATGTTACTTGTCTTTTTTTTAAATTGTCATTTTTACGAAAACTATCTTCCTTCTCTTCCCTCCATTCAGAACCCTAGTTCTCTGTGGCATGATCTGACCAGGTCCCTGTTCCCTTCCCACCCCAACCCACTCCCACCTCTGTGAAGGCTTTGTGCATTATAAACCTGGAGTCTATTTACTTTCATTCAGGGGATATTGGAAAGATAATGGTTAGTAGAACTTATAAACTTAAATAGATTTTGAGATGTTTTAGATTATTTAAAAGCATACTTGGAACTAATTAAGGGTATATACAAAACAGAACAACTAAGACATAATTTGGTAAGCTAAAATTATGACTTTCCCTGGGTCATAAGTCTTCCTTTTCAGAAAAAAGCAAAGTCAGAAAGTACAACACGTGTCTAAGAGATAATTCTGGGCTCTGTGCTATACAAAATCTGGCGGGTATGGGGAAACTTTAAACCCAAGAAAACGTTTTCAGTATTTTACCTTCCAGGTGTCTTATTTCAGAACACATCCTTTGAGATTATGTCCAGTTAGGAAAAATCACTAGCTAAGAAATCTACTTGAACAAAACACAAAAGAGAAAAAGTAATAATGTGATGGCAATCTTAATTTTTGGATAAAACCTAACAAGCTGTGAGTTTGTGTGTTTGTAAGAAAAAACGTGTAGATACTTCCTATAAACAGGTGGATTAATGCACATGCCTTATCGAATTGCTGGCTTCTTTCCAAGTTGAACAACAGCAAAATGCTGTATTTTCATTTCTGACAAATGTGATTGTTTTTTAAAATCAGATTCTAAAGAGAAATGACATGTCATTTTCTAGCAGTTGCCAGTGGCAAATTTGTTTCAGTACCCACCCGCTGCTTTTAAATCAGTATATCTGCGTATATACTGGATAGGAAACGATACAGGAATATGCATCTTACTTACACAAAGTTGGGCAGAAGATGTAACTTTAATGACTTTAAAAGTCAATGCTAAAAGTTTACTGGCAACATTCATTGAAGCATCAAAAAATGGTAAAGAGAAATCAGGACAAAAAATCTTAATTGCTAGGGCTGGGGATGAAACTCAGTGGTAGAGCTCTTGCCTAGCATGCACAAGGCCCTGGGTTTGATCCCCACCTCCCTAAAAAATAAAACCTAATTGCTATTTGGGGAAAAACTGTATTCTCCAGTTTTTCTCTTTCGTTTTTTTTTTAACATCCTAAAATTTTCTCCAGTGGCCTGAAAGCAGTAAAAGTTGTCCATTAATATTCCTTTAGGCCAATAAGACAATGGTGTTACAGGATAAAATAGCCAGAAGTAAGGACCCAAGGGGAAAGGGAGGGGGAGAGTAGTTAATAGCTATACTGTATGTATATGTTAAGAACTGAACATCCCATCATTCTATTATATGTATAGTTGAGTTCTCAGATTTGTAAGTTTTTATACATACTTTCATTGAATAAACAAATGAGCATATGATTTTATCTCTTCTGTGTTCATCTACCCAAAGAGATGCGGGAAGGGAAAGTATAGAAGCATTGTACCCAAACCCATTGTCTTACTGGAAATGGCTTCCAAGAGAGTTCTCTAACCAGAATGGCCTTTTCCGCATGTGTAAACTGAAGAAATTAACTGCTTTTGATTGTGAAATCATGAGAATCAAATGAGTGAACTCTGAAGAGGCTGGAAACAGTCAAAGGTTGGCTCAGAATGAATCTAGAGATCATCTCACCCAGCTTGCTTTTTTTTTTGTACTGGGGATCGAACTCAAGACCTTGTGCTTTCAAGCCAGGCAGTGAAACCACTGAGCTAGTCCCCAGCCCTTACCCGGCTTTCTTTACAAGGAAGAAAAGGAGGTCAGGAGTTGCTCCCCTCAAGTTAACACAAACCTAGATTATTAAATGGAATCACTTCCATTAACTTCATCTTTTTTTAAAGAAACTACCACCATCTCCCAATCTAGAAGAGAGCCTTGTGCCATACTTGTGTATCTTTGAAAGGTTAAATCAGGTGAGCCTCTGAGGCCTCCACACCACCCTACAAAGCCTCAAGGACACAGGATGCAGCCAGAAGCAGAGTCTTGGAGATCAGAGTCCTGGGAAGCCCAAGGGTGAGCACAAGACACCAGCCAGCCCCTGTTCAGCTCCTGCCAGTGAACAGAAGGACAGATACAGATTTCACCCACTATTGAGGTCTGGCATCTAAATAGCAGGTGCCTTTAGCACCAGCCCATGGTCACGTCCACGAGGTCGACCTGCCAATCTCCCATCTCCCACAATGACAAGAAGAGCTGGGTACAGATATTCAAGCCCACCCTGCCCCCAAATGCTCATTGCCTATTCCAGACCCTAGAGGTTCTACAGTTTTGGATGGTCTCTAGAAAAGCTTTAGGAATCTTTGTGATGGATTAAGCCAGTGGTAGTGAACCTATGGCATGCATGCCACAGCCAGCTGTTGGTCATTGAAAGCTCAGTTTCACCATCACTAGAAGCCATCTGAACACGTACATGTCAGAATCAATTTGAGCTGTTCTAGTTCTAGTCCTGATTAACACCACTATTAGTTTTCCTTCCCCAATAGAAAATGACTCACTCAGGCCAGGCATGGTGGCACACACCTGTAATCCCACCACTCAGGAGGCTGAGGCAGGAGGATTGCTGTGAGTTCAAGGCCAGCCTGAACTACACAGAGAGACTGTTCAAGAAAGGAAAAAGAAAATATAAAATATGTTGCTAAAAAAAAAAAAAGCTTGTGAAGTGTAGTAGGGTTTCACCATAGGAAATACGCTTTAGTGTGGGGAGGGCATTCCTGTTCAAAAGTAGCGGTGGATAGCGGGTACAAGCAGGGAAAATAGTGATGCCCAACCTTCACATAGTTACAAGCCATTGTTGCTTTTGAAATCTCACTTTGCAAGAAAGGCAAAGAGTTGAGGCATCCAAAATGAACCCTTTGGTTCAAAATGTTAGGCCTTGGCCATGCGTTTCAGGGGAAAACAATACACATTGCTACATTTCAGTGGACTTGAACCCTGGGGAGGTTGTTCGGGAAGGATAGGGCATGGGGGGCCCTTCTCGCTCCAGCTGGGGCTCGTGATGGGGAGGGTGAGGCCCCTACACTACTCACTTGTTTCATACGGGGTGTATGGTTGATTGCAATGGAACCTAACTTGTTCAAGTTGACATCTGCTTTTTCATGACAATTTTCAGGCCCCTACTAATATTTTAATTGTGTTGGGCTTGGTTTTAGTTCTCCATTTTGGTCTAGGACAAATGATCACTATACATTTGTAGGGAAGCAAGATTAGGCTTAAACATTGTTAGGCAAATAGTCATGTGTCTCAATGCAGAGCAAGTAATCTGTCCTTTCTTAAAGAAAGGCTCCTTAAACAGAACTGTAAGAATATTAACTGTTAGCAGCTCTCACAGATAAAAATTAAGAATTTTTAGTGTGAAAAAATAGACCAGGATGAAATGATATTCTCTAGTTTCATTCTCTTTGGCAGATCACAGTATTTATGAGCATAAAGAACTTGTTAAATTCGTGAATCAAGCTTGTGTTATTCACTGGAAAATGGATAATGAATAATTGTCATGCCAGAATTCCCAGATCCTGAAGAAGACGCCTTGTGAAAAACCATTGTCAACCAGAAGTCTGAATGGGGGAGAGCCTGTGGGTGGATTGGGTGTCTGCCTACAAGGTGCATGTTTTTACAACTCCTAATTCTGTGAGACATGTCTCCCGTTTTTTAAATGAAAACCTGAGGCCCAGAAGTGTTAAGTAACTTTTCTGAGGTTACTCTACCAAATAGAGACAGCCAGGATTCAAACCCCATATGACTTACTCAAAAAACAGTATTCTTTCTACTTAACACCTAACATATCATTTGACCAGCCCTAGGCAATTAATTGTTTTTTGTTGTTGTCATCTTTTTTTTTTTTGGACTGGGGATTGAACCCAGGGCCTTATGCAAGTGTTCTGCCACTCAGCTACATCTCCAGCTCTTTTTATTTTATTTTGACATTGGGTCTCACCAAGTTGGATAGGCTGGCCTCCAACGTGGGATCCTCCTGCCTCAGTCTCCTGAGTAGCTGAAATTATAGGCATGTGCCACCATACCCAGCATAACAAACCTATCATTTAAGAAAAAAGAAAAGCAAGAGTCAAGGAGTAGAAGGCATCTGGGCTATTTTTTTGTATGTGGTTGGCTTTAGACCTAAATTTGTCCAAATTATAAAAGAACAATGTTATTTTCTTGCATATGAAAACATTTCTAAGCTAGACGTAACTGGAGGAAAGGGGAAGGAAAATCATTTTTACCTGTTAACCTCTCCATTCTGCTATTAAGGCAATTGACTGAAAGCCATTTTATATCCTTATAGTACCACGGTGGTCTTCAAACGTACGTGCCACAACATCTCCTGGAGGTTTGATCAACAAACTGCCCACCCTGCTCCTGGAAGGTCTAATCCAGTGAGATGGGATCAGGCCCAAGAATTTCTAACAGGTTCCCCGATGGTGCTGGTGCCAGGACCCTGCTTTGGGAACCATGGCATTATTGTGTCATTTCTGCTATAGCTTTACCGAGCTTGCCTGTTTCTACTGGCGGCTCTGAATGATAAAACCCAGAGGAGCTGACCAAGGGGCAGGAAGGGATCGGTGCCATTCCTAGCATACTTCTTTCTTTGCAGCAAGGTGTGCGACACATGCATCTGCACATGAGCCTTTAGAAGTACGGGGTTGAAAGGCTCTGGGATTTATTCTAACCCCCCCCCCGCCTCGTTCTAAATTTCCTTGTAATCTGTGAGCACAGAATAAGAATTTAGAATAATAACAAACAATAAACCAAATCCCCTAAATCTTTCCCAGAGGTCACCTGTACCATCCTCTGCCAGGATCCAGATGAGGAAACAAAGCTGCATTAGGTAATTTATTAGCCAAAATCATATAGCTTCTTTGCCCAGTTTGTAATTTCAGAACTCTGGGAGACTGAGGCAGGAGAACCACAAATTCAAACCTAGCCTGGGCAAAGTAGCAACTTAGGGAGATTCTATCTCAAAAAAACAAGACAAAACAAAACAGGATGCAGATGTAGCTCAGTGTGAAGGCCCTGGATTCATTCCTCAGTACCACAAATCAATCAATCAGCCAATCAATCATACAACTTCTGCAGAGTATGGATTTCCCAAGAACTCTTCTGAACCATTACACTGCTTAGGAAATCCTAGCTTTTTTTTTTTTTGGTACCAGGGATCGAAATCGGGTCCTTGTGCTTGCTCAGCAGGCGAAGAAACCACTGAGCTACATCCCCAGCCCTCAGGAAGTATTTATACTTTCTGAAGAGGACTCAGCTGAGATGATATGACTGCGCCCTAAATCCCTGTCTTTCTATGTCATGGACCAAAATTTGTGAATGAGATTTTAGGAAATGTCCTAAGGATCTGTGTAGTGCATTATTTTCCCCTAATGTGTCTCATGGATATCGAGAGGGCATTGATATCTCCATCTCATAGCCTCCTTTGCGAGACCTGTATATTTCACTGTCAACATCAGTGCTTGTCTTTGGATACTTCACAGGCATCTCAAATTGAACGTTCCACCGCACTCCTGTCACCCCAGGGCCCTGGGAGGCTGAGACGGGAAGATCACAAGCTTGAGCCCCACTGGGCAATTTAATTTAGCAACTTAGCAAAACCCTGTCTCAAAATAAAGAATTTAAAAGAGCTGGGGATATAGTTCAGTGCAAAGGTCCTGGGTCAGTTTCCAATACTAGAAAAAAATTGAGCATTTCCCAATCAACTCCCCCAACCCCAAGTCAGAAAGTGACTCCATATCCAGGTTCGTGCTACAGAAACGTCATTCACACTACACTGTTCCCAGGACAATCAGATACCATGCACTATTGATTCTGTCCTCTGAGAGCTCTCAATCTCCCCTACAGCTCCTCAGCCAAGCCTCCCCATCACTGTCCCTGCCAGCTCCTTACTGGATTAACTTTAACAGTGGGTTACTCAGGCTCCTCCCAGTATCGATTTCAGTTCCCTGCAAGTTAGATACTACCGGCATTTCAGAGAAACTCTTGCTTACACAGGGCTGCTCTTGCAGGATATCAAACTTCTGTGCCTCCAGCTCATGGCATACCAGTAACTCCTAGCCACTGTGATACCCAGAACATGGGCAGGGCACACAGGGCCACAGAGTGGGGCACTGTCACAGCCCAACACACTTAGGAACTGGGTAGGTGGAAGAACCGCACCACCTCCCTTGTAGGAGAAGCCCTACTTGGGATGCCCTGGCCACCTCTGCGGTATCGTTCTGAGAAAATCTTAAATAGTTCCACAGGTCAGGCTTGAGTGCTGAAGGCAGGCCCACCTGCTCTTCCAGGTAAGCTGCTGGGGCAGCAGGTAGACTCAAGCAATGTGGTTTTGTTTTGCAGTACTGGGAAATGAATCCTGGCCTTCACACTGAGCTACCTCTCCAGCCGTTTTTATTTTGAGACAGGGTCTCAATCACCAAATTGCCTGGGTTGGGCTGGAACTTGCAGTCCTCCTGCCTCAGCCTCCCAGAGTGCTGAGATTTCAGGCGTGCACTACCACGTCCAACTCACAATATGGTTTTTAAATTAGCCTAATTTATAGCATTGCTTTTGTGCTCACTAATTATACCAAGTTAATTGGGATTGTTAGAATAGAAAAGCATAGGGTTGAGAGTTAGTGCAGCGCTTTATTCTCCAGTACCCGCTGTGGGAAAATAACTTACTGTGCCGGCATTTTGTCATTTAGGAAGTGTTCCTCCACCTCTGGTCTCCAAACAGCATTGTAGGGAAGCTCTGAAGAGGTTACATGTAAAACCCACCCCGGTCCTGCTCTCACTTATTTTTGTGGTACCGGAAATTGAACCCAGGGCCTTCACAATGAACTACATCCCCTACCTTTTATTTATTTATTTATTTAACTTGAGACAAGATCTTTTCTCAGATGGAGCTCAAACTTGCAATTGATTGTCCTGCCTCACCCTCCAGAGTGCTGGAATTATAAGCATGTGCCACCATGCCCATCTTTACACTGTTAGTGTTGTAAGACGTGAAGGAATATGCAAAGGGAGGAGAGAACGTCACTCATCATGGCAGCATGTGACGGTAAAGACACCTTTCAGGTTGAGATATCTAGGAGACTGGACTGGTTACTAGGATGGGGTAGGATGTTTTTTAAAGTCATGATAATTTCACCACTATGCTATTCCCAAGCCCCAGTCAGCTTGGCCAGAACCAGCACTTTCGTCCAACGGCTCACCTTTCTCAGATGTAGTTTGGACCCGGATCCTTCCCTGATTCCAGTGACAGGCTGGGGACAGTGATGGTGAGGAGAGACTGGCCTGTGTATAAGAATTGTGTGGTATGCTGTGCTCAGCAGACCCATTTCCAGAACCCAGTTAGAGAGGAAGAGTCTGCAACGCTAGCTTTTGTTTTTTTGGTTGGACTATTCAAAAACTACATCAAACTGTGTCTGTGTGATCAGCCAGAAGGTTACTGAGATTCTGACCCAAAGGGCCAGGCCCCAAAAAGTTAAGAGTCACTGATAGGAACTTTTGTGTGCTCACACGCATCCCAGGTAAGTTCATTTCCATTTTCCCGTGATGCTCTCTGGACAGCATCACCAACAAAGACTCAGAACTTAAAATGTGATGAATATCACAACAGCAAAGAGGAGCAACACAAACTGAATCAAGGTGAAATTACAGAGAAAACCCATGGCATTTAATTACATTGTATTTTATTTAATGAAAATTGGCCCCAAACAGAAGTAGGAATCAAATATTGTCTTGGAGTAAAGGTAACTGCTAAGCTTGAAGCTTACATTGAAAGCTAAAATTTCCAGCCCCTGACTATCTGTAGTTCCAAACATCAAAGGGAAATACTGGAACAAAGGATCTATGTACACAGAGAGGCAACTCATGGGTACCAGTAAGCAAAATAACCTGAGGGAGAACATTTGTATTCCTCAAGTACAAGAAGTAGCAAGAGTTTACAAGTCTGGCAGCATCGCTTTCTATTGTACAGGGTTCTACAGTAATGCCAAAAATTGCAAAATTGAGGCACTTGCTCCAACGTCTGCAGTTTACAGTTGATTATGCTCATAAATTAACAGCAGCTTTAGAATTACAAAACAGAATTGCATTTCAGGCTACTGTTCCTCTTGTTAATAAAACAATGTGACTGAACAGACCTAGCTTGTACAGAAGCGACCCAGGGCACGTCAGGTAACAGTACAAAGGGCGCAGTCATGAAGCAGCTACCACTGGAAAGCCCACCGTGATGGCCAGGCCCTTGCCCATGTGTGGCAACAAGAGGGGACAGCTGCATGTCTCATCTGTTCAAAGCAGCGGTGTTTTTCCTGTCACAGGGAGGAAGTTGGTGCGAACACAAATCGTCATCTCCAATACTTCTTACCGATCTTCAGAAACTGACCTCTAGACTTGGGTTTCTTTGTAAGTCTTAGTTGCTCACATGCCAAAGCTTAAATCTGGTAATGTTTTGAAAATAGTAGTGGAGACTGAACCCAGGGGTCCTCTGCCAGCCCTTTTTACTTTTGAGACAAGGTCTCAACTCAGTTGCACAGGTTGACCTCATCCTTCCTCAGCCTCTGGAGTAGCTGGCATTATAGGGATGCGCCACCATACCCGGGGACATTCAGGTATTTTAACATTTAGTAATTACACAAGATGGCTGTTAGGTATATTTGAAAACACTACTAATAGGATATTAAATTTAGTTTTCTGACTATGAGACCATCCACTGCTACCACAAGGTAGTTACTAGCATGGCCAATTATTTATGTAGTCAGGTTTGTTAACATAAGAGAAACTCCTTCCAATTTTAGTGGCAAAAATTTTTGCCACTAAAAGTAGGCTTTCTAGAATATCATGCTTTTAAAGGTCATTAATTGGCAGTCGCACTTTAAATTCTCAAACTGAAGTACTGAGGGTGAGTCAAACATCAGCTTCACCAGGCCAGTTCTCTGTGTGAGATAAGTGTAACTCTACAGTAGGCGACAGCCTGTTCTTTGAAAACAATTGTGTGGCAAAATCCTTTATGTATGAGCATGATTCATCACATGGACACTTAAAAGCTTTTTCTAAGATCATATGTTATTTAGGCAAAGAATGCTCACCATTAAGCCTTCTTAAACTTTCTTTCTACAAATATTATTTGAAAACCAGAAATATTATCAAGGAAAATTGACTTTTTCAGGAATTACCACATGTAGAACTGTACCCAAAGTGTCTGAAAAGCTAGTAGTTCACTTTAGAAAATGTGTCTCTGCCATGGCTTCCTCTGAACTGAAAATCCAACTCAAACCAGCATAAAGTGTTCAGTTCTCATTGGTTCACGTAGTGTTTACATTAGGGATGCTCCATCTTACTCTAACGAGATAATAGGTCCTCACTTCTAGTGCCTAATAAAACCAGCAAACCTAAGTGAAAGCAAGTGTTTTATTTAAATCAGTTGTTAAATCACAGTTTATCCAAATGAACATAATGCCACACTGTTCGTAAAAGAAGGGGCACAAATATGACACAGACAGAATCCAGTATCTATCAAAATACATTTGGAAAGAAGAAAACTTGACTCGTTTCATTCTGTGAGCGAATGTGGTCCAGCATATAAGAGCAGAGTCAAAAACTTACAACAGTCAATTATTTTCTATATAATATGAAAAACATTTTACTACGCTGCCTTGGTATTAAGCACACTCTTCTGTCCAAACCACCGTAACAAAATCAATTAGGAGAACAGACTAACAAGACTATATTTGTTAGTGGAAAAAAACTTCCTTCCAACTTCCGCTGGACTAGAAAGAAAAATTTCACAGTAACTATGGAACATTCTGTGTGTTTCAAATGCTTTTTATGTTTAGCTCGCTGTGCATAATAGCAAAGTGACCAGTTTGTGAGTGCTACACTAAGTATGGACCTCAGCTTTAGTGGATTTGTAGAATAAGAATTGTACCTTCTCACCAGGAATGTTATTTCTTGGAAGCTGTTTTTCACGGGTGTAAACGAGGCTTTAAACTTCCCAAGGCTTCCCCATAGCTGCACACCCTGTCACATACTGTGTGATATGAAAGGCATGTACTATGCTGGACGTGTCTTTAAACACCAAGAAAAAAATATACAACAGATACAGAAGGAGGATTACTCAAAACACATATAAATACATTAAGAACGATACTCCAGTTTGAGAAGTAGAACTAGGTATTGCCAACTCCAGTTCCAGGTCAAGAATTTAGGGCTTCAATTCAGAAATATCATGATATCACGGGAAAGTAATAGGTGGTCTTGAAAAAAAACGCAGTGTTAGATGGCTATAGCTCCTGATGAAGCCTCAGGATTGTTGGGGGGCGCTCTGGACGTGAGATCAGTAGGGGGCCCACTCTCTAGTTCTCAAGTTCTGAAATATTGGTTTCGAGTCTCAGCAGCAGCATTTTCTTCCGTGGCTTGTCTTCACATTCTGGTCTTGCAAATATACAATGACATTAACTGTAGAAGGAAGCAGAATAAATAAAATCTCCTTTTTCTCTACCATTTATTAACAACAGAATAGCTGTGCAAGTGAACTGTAGCTAACCAGGAATCATATTAACACTAGATTTTAGTCCATCAAAAAGAGAAAGTGCAGTGGGGTTCCAGAGCCTGCCACGCAAGCGCAAGGTCCCGAGTTTGATCCCCAGTACCGAGAGAGAGAGAGAGAGAGAGAGAGAGAGAGAGAGAGAGAGAGAGAGAGAGAGAGAGAAAATGGCCAGGTACAGTGGTGCATGCCTACAATCCCAGCACTTGGGAGGCTGAGGCAGGAAGATTGCAATGAGTCTGAGACCAGACTGAACTGCACAGTGAGACACTGTCTTCACAAACACACAAACAAACAAACTTAAAAAATTAAAAATAGAGGCCCGGGATTTAGCTCAGTGGCGCCATGCTTGTCTCACAAGTGCAAGGTCCTGAGTTTGATCCCTGGTACTGGGGTAAAAAAAATGATGTTAAAAATTAAAAACAAAACATGAGGGTGCATATTATATTATACCATGCTACCACAAAACTAGCAATATTGTATTGTATATATAAAGTATTGTAGCAATACTTTCTGTCAGGCCTTGGAAAATTTTTTTAAATACTTGTTAATATTGGAAAAACTCCCCCCTCCAAAGCACTATAAACCGAATTTGTGATATAAACTTATTTCTGGCTGCTAATTATTATTTTTAAAATCTCAACTAGTTGGCACCATGCTGAGCAACCACACTGTCCTCCTTCCTTCTCTCTCTCTCTCTCTCTCTCTATCTCTTTCTTTCTTTCTTTCCCAGGGATTGAACTCAGGACCTTTCATTTGAGATGCAGGTGGCAGCACCACTGAGCTAAATCCCCAGCCCCAGCACACTGTATTTCTTACACTTTGAGCCAAACACACACACACCCCTTTCTTTTCTTTTTCTTTTTTTTTGGTACTGAGGATCAAAGTCAGGACCTTGTTGCAAGGCTTGTTCAGCGCCACTGAGCTAAATCCCCAGTCCCTCCTTCTTTTTTTCTACAGCAGTCGCATGAGAGGTAAAATGAAGACATTGTTTTCATGACACCAATAAGACTAAAGTGGTATTTCAATAAAGGGAGAAAATGCAACTACTCTAGATCTCTTTTTCTAGCTGATCCTTATTTCCACAACTGAAGGTTATCCAAAAATCACGTATTTGAACTCCTGAGATTCCCTTATAACCAATTTGCTGTCTTCTGACATAAAAAAAGGGGAAATGACCTCAGAAGAAAAGGAAAGTTACTTACAAAGTGCCTTAGGATTCTGCCGGCTCTCTCCCTCCTTTCCGCTGCTCCTCTTCTGTTTGCGGTTTGATGTCCTTCTCCGACTCACTGTATGCCTTTCCTCCCTTAGCTCCTGCTTCCTCCTCTGTTAGTTTTGGTCCGTTGGTGTCTGAGGACTCTTTGGTTAAGCCTCCTGGGGCGGCAGGATCTGCCAAGGCTGAGTCCTCGGCAGCATCCTCTTTCTCGTCTTCTCTGGATTCAAGAGCTGACTTGTCCATTCTTCCTCCGGTCTCTCCACAGCCATCATCAGTTGCTACAGGCTTTGTGCCCATTTCATCGCTCTCTGCCTGGGCTGGGGCAACCACCTCTTTAGACTGCTGCTCATTCACACCGGAGCCTCCAACCTCAACTGTCGGGGTCTCTTCTGAAGCTCCGTTCACATCTTTGGAAAGCTCGGGAGCCACAGCAGCGAGCTCGGGAGCCACAGCAGCGAGCTCGGACTCATCCCGGGTGGCGACAGTTTGTGTTTCATCCTGCACAGACACCTGTTGTCCACTGGCTTCTTCCACAGGTTTCTGTCCAGGTCCCTGGCTGTCGGCTGGCACCTGGGGAGCCTCTTTCTCTATGTCAGATGCTGTTTCCTCTGGCCGGGAAAACTGGTCCACAGCTGTCTGGATTATGTTTTGCACAAGCTTACTGCTCTCAGTCTCAAGTTCCAAGATCTGATTTTCAGCCTTGGGACCGCCCTCTACTGCCAGGCTCACTGTACCTTCCAGACAGCCAACTTGCCTGTCATCTTCATCTGCCTTCTGCTTCTGGGATGCACGGTTCTCTCCCTGCAGGTCCGAGTGCAGGTCTTTCTCAGGAGTGGCAGACACTATGACTAGCTCTGATTCCATCTGAGGCTCAGTCCCCACAGGGACAGCATCGTCTCCCAGCTGAAGAGTCCAGTCCCCGACCTTCCCTGGAGATCTCTCTGCTGGTTCTAAATGTGCAGGCTCCACGGCGTCACTTGTTTCTGAAATCCTGCCGGTTTCTCCTAACACCTCCTCCTCCGCTGCCGTAGGTACAACAGTCACTAGTGCCTCAGTGCTCTGACCTTGAGTCTCCACACATCCTGCTTCCTCCTCTGGATCTGAAGGAGGAGAGCTTCCATCTAAACTGCTTACCTCCTTTTCCCTGTCTGTGACGTTTACGTCAGCCATCTGGACTAGTTGCTGGTTGGGCTCTTCGGCTCTGGGACCGGCTGATTTTTGCTCAACTTTTTCTTCACTGTCTTGTACTGCCTTTGCATCAGTGTTCTCCTTTTCTACTTGAGCTACCCTCTCTCCCTCTTCTCGGCCTGGACTCTGGAGTTCTGTGTTACCACCATCCTTTTGACAGTCTGCCCCTTCAGTCAATTCACCTGGAAGAGGAACTTCAGTGGCCTTTTGCTGACTGGCCACGTGTGCAGATGTGACAACTTCAACACACGGTCTGTCTTTGGCTTCCCCACCAGCAAGCAGGCAGGCCTCTCGAATCACCTCAGTCTTGGACACTATGGGTACGCCTTCCACTGATGGCTCTTGATCCTTATGTTCTAGACTATCTTCCGGTTTTAATTGTTCTGTATAGTCTTCCTGGGATTGAAAACTTGGTGGTGCTGAAGGCCCCTCTTTCTGGACAGGAGCTGCCTCTACCTCTGTGGCCTGTGGCTGAGTGCCAGATGCAACTGCACCGTCTCCTTGCCCTTCTGTGACCTCATTTTGCTGTATTGTACCTAGCTCGTCAGTATCTGCCACGGGGGTGCTTCCGTTGGTCTCACTGTCTGTTGGGGTATCTGCTGAGTCAGGGAGAACAGACTGCTCTGGGGGCTGCACCCCAGCTAAGGGCTCAGATTGGCACGTGGTTACCAGCTCCCTGGACTCTACCCTCGCTGTGACTTGAGGAACTTTCGCAAAGCCTTCAGGGGCAGCCTGTGCTATTACCTCCCCTCGCGTAAAATGTTCAGTTTTAGTTTCTTGTATGTTTACTCTCCACACTACATCCATCTCTTCCTTCAGATCTGGTTCATCGGAGTCTTCTTCTGCTTCCTCCACCTTCTCAAGGGCTTTTGGTTCTGCTTTCTGCATGATCAGAGTCACACCTTCGGCCCCACTGCTGTCTGGCACCTGTGACTTCTCTTTTACTTTTTCTGCAACTGCCTGTAAGACAGCCTGGGTCTGCCGCTCCTGCTCTTCTGCATCTGGCCCTCCGCTTTCCACCTCCTGGACTGGGGTGGCTTCCTCCGTGGTGTCTGGGGACTCGGTTAGCTGGGAAACTGCGGACACCATCTCTGTGGTCTCTTCTGCGGCTGATGCTTCGGTGGCTTCTTCAGCACAGAGCACCTCCGTGGTCTCTGCAGCTGTCACTGCCTCAGAAGTTAATGCCACTTCACTAGTGATCGTGTCATCAGGGGCATCTCTGCTCTCGGGGAGAGTGCGGGTGGCTGTGGGGAATTCTTCTGCAATGACTTCTCTTTCAGTCCCTTCCTCAGTTGATGGTGTGGCTTCACCTTGTGCTTGTTCAAGAGGCTCTGTCACAGAGGCAGATATCCAAGAAGGAGACCGCTCTTCCACACTGGTAACTGCCCTTGTCCCATCGATGACAGCCACTGCTGCACAATGAACCAGATTCTTGCCGAGTTCCTCGGACACATCCACACCCACCTGTTGCTCAGGGGTGGCTTCGCTTTGTGGGGCTTGCTGAGCTTCCATCTTCTCCCTTTCCACGGCATCATACTCGGACAGAGGCACTACAGCTGGGACATCAGAATCCTCTTCATTGATTTCTGCAGGCCCTGTGTCTCCAGCAGTGGGTTGTTCTTGTTTCCCATCTGACCTTTTCTTCCTCCGTCCAGGGATAAATTTCTTAATTGAAACCCAAGATTCTTCTTTCCCAGGTTCAGCATCTGAAGCTGAATGCTCTACACCACTGGACTCTTCGTTTTTCTCTTCCTGTTTTGACTTGGATTTTTTTCTTGGGGTCACTAATCTTTTAAATGACTCCCAGGTGGAAACGCCCTCCCCTTCGGAGGGGCTGCCGGCTGGCTCAGGGGAGGAGCTTCCCTGCCCTTGGTCAGGTTCCTGGGTGCCAGCAAGGACAGAGTCGTTTCCGGTTTCTTTGTCTCTGGCAGCCTCCTCTGCTTTGCGGCCGTCTCCTCCCATCGTTTTTGGTCCTCCCTCCTCATCAGAAGAGGAGGCTTTCCTTGCTCTTTTCTTGGATGACCCCACACAAATCAACACCTCCCAAGACACCGAAGTGTCCACCTTGCGCTTCGGCTCTTCGGGCTTTTGCTCTTCCCCAGCGCCTTTGATTTCTTCTTGCATTTCGGAGGCTGCACTCTCTGTGGAAGACAAGGTGGCGCTCTTGACCCTGTCCGGCTTGTCCAACTCGTCCTCCTTATCACTTTCAGAAGGCCTGCGAACACGCTTCTTGGGCGTCACCATCTTCTTGAAAGATGCCCAGGGAGTAACACCTTCTCTCTTTTTCTCTCCATCGGAAGTAGCTCCTTCTTCAGCCTCTCCTTCGTGGTGGCCCTCGGTGATCCCCTTCTCCAGACACGTGATCTCCTCGGGTTCTTCAGGGGAGGAAGCGGAGCTCTCACCCTTCTCATCGGCACTATCCGGAGACTCCGCTGCCCCTTGGTTATTTTCCCCTGACTCCTCATCTCCTCCTCCTCCTCGTCTCCCCTTCTGTTTCTTTCCAGAAAGCTTCTTTAAGCCGGTGCTGGAGAACAGTTTTTTCAGGGGGCTTCCCTGCACCTTGGTTCTCTCTTGTGATGACAGCACGGCCACCTCACTCACGATGCTCTCGGGCTGTTTGGGCAACACCTTTCCATCGGGACTCAGCTCTGTCGGCCGGGCGTGGTCTCCAGAGTCACACGCTTCTTGGGTCTTTTCCAGCTCCTCAGCGAGTTCAGCTTCCTGAGTTTCCTGAGCACTTGCTTCCACCAGTTTTTCAGGTGGCAAGGATTCTACTGTTTCTCCCACACCTGCTTCTTGCTCCCCCATTTTCTTCTCCATACTGCTGATGTGGACTTCGGCAACAACTTCTTGGTGGGCTTCTACTTTTTCATCAAATACTTCCGTGGCCAACGGAGCACATTTCTCTGCAGAAGAGCCCTGCACACCACTGACTTGATCTTCCAAAGGCAACTCCACCTTCTCGTAGTCAGCTGATAATCTGGCCTCATCCCCGCCTTCCACGGGCTTCTGGGGCTGCTCAGAAGCTGTGAGCTGCTCAGGGGTATCTTCTGCCTTCTCATTTTCCTCTGTGTCTGCCTTTGCTGGCTCTTGCTCCTTTTTCTTCTCAGAGGCTTCCAGTTCATCCTCCTTTGGCTTCCTGAAACTGGTCTTTTTGCGCCAACCGGCCCAACCTTGGGTGAAGAATTTCTTGAAGGTTGATGCAGTCTCGCTTGTGACTGGGCTGGTGGGAGATTCTGGAGATTTGGTGGGTTCTTTTTCTCGTGCTGCTTCTCCTTCATCTTTCCCTTCTGCTATCATTTGACCAGACTCAGGTGTGAGAGGAATTTCTGTGTTGCTCTGCTGGTGCTTAAAGGTGTCTTCCACCTTCTCGATGGATTGTTTTCGTTCAGTTTCTTTGGCTGCTGCCTCTCCGGTATCTATGTTGGGCTCTCCAACATCACTAGCCTGGGCCTCAGTAGGCCCTGTTACCTTTTCTAAGTTGCTTTCTGAAGAGGGAATCTGTTCGACTATTTCAGGCCTTTGCTCCTGCTTATCCTTCATGATGTCCTCCACAACCACAGAGTTGGCCGCCATGTCTTTATCCAAGTCTTTCTGACTCACATCTTCGGGCTCCCTCTGTCCAACTGGTAACAAAATGGGGCAAGAAAGGAAAAGTGAGTACAGTTCCCAAAACTCAAGCATTTTAAAAATATGACCAATACTCTTGTTAACATCAGGTAACTCCAGGCCATGGTAGTGAGGGTCTTATGGTTATTTGCACATCTTCAAAATTAGGCAATGTCTGCCTCTTCCAAATGAACTTTTAAAATTCAGGTTCAAAGGTGCTACTCTACTTTTCTGTTCTCTGTTAAAGGGAAGTTAACAAACTCAAACATCAAAAAAATTATTTTACACATAAGTAGTATCACTAAGGATAGAACGACCAGAGAGCATATTTTCTGTTGAAGTGTTGGAATCACACACCACACCTGTGGTTTTCAACTAAAATCCATCAAGTATCAGAGGTAACTTTCACTTTGTAGGAAGTAAAGCATGAGGGACACAAGGTGGGGGTGGGGGGTGGGGGGGAATAGCTTATTGGTGGAACACCCCTAGGTTCAATCCCCAGTACTGTGAAGAAAGAAAAAGATCTAAGGTATTTAACAGCAGAAATGCCTGCCCTGGTCCTAAATCAGATATTCATTAGGGCAACTAATAAAAAGACTCTCGTGAGGCTTCTTGGGAAAATCTGAGTGTGGTTTAGGATTAGGTGTGGCTTGTATCTGGATGTCCCTCCAAAGCCTTATGGGGCCATGGGTGGGGAGTTTCGAAGGTGGCTGGATTGGGGTGTGTGAATGTGGATAAAGAGTGTGATGCTGGGATTCGGGGTGTGGGTAACAGAAGCCCAACCTGGGTGTGGGTGGCACCACTCACAAGGCTGGTAGCCCAGATGGGATAAAAGGGAGAGGCAGGCATGGCTGCTGCTGCTTCTACAGCTTGCTGCCTTCTCCTTGCCACACCATAACCCCTCTGCCACGCCACCCTGCCTGGGACCCAGCCAGCTATGGACTGAAACCTCTGTGAACTGCAAGCTACAATAAACCTTTCCTCCTTAACTTATGGGTGTCACTAACACAGTGAGATCAGTCTTTACTAAAATGAGTAGAGACTTTGACTTAAGAAAGGAGGTCACAAATTTTGGTGTCTCTCTCTCTCTCTTCACACGTGACCTTTGCAGGGTGAGAATACAATATATTTTAGTTTTGCTTGTCTGAATTTTCTAATTTTCTATGCAGGACGTGTTCTGAATTTGACATAAAAAAGGTCTCAATAAAAGGTGTACAAGGACATAGGGGAAAGGGAACCCTTCTACATTGTTGGTGGGAATGTAAACCACATCTGTTATGGAAATCAGTATGGCAATTCTTTAGAAACTAAAAATAGAAATTCCAGTTGACTCAGCTATACCTCTCCTGAGTATCTTCCTCAAAGACTAAAGTCATCATATGACAGCGATACATGCATGCTCATGTTTACAGCAATGCAGCTCACAATATAGCAAAGTCATGGAAGTGACTTATATGCCTATCAATAGATGAATGGAGGGGCTGGGGATTTAGCTGAGTGGTTCCGGTGCCTGCCTCGCAACCGAAAGGTCCTGAGTTCGATCCTTGGTACCAAAAAAAAAAAGAGAGTTAGTGCCCTTAATCCTATTAAAAAAAAAATAGATGAATGGATAAAGAAAATGTCTAATTGTCAATCCTATTCATGTTTTTTTGTTGTTGTTTTGTTTTGTTTTTTTGGTACTGAGGACTGAACCTGGAACCTTGCGCTTTCAAGGGAGGCGGCGGAACCACTGAGCTAAATCCCTGGCCCCAAGAAAAGAAGATATATTTATATATATAATATTATATTAATAATATATATACACACACACAAGGGAGTACAACTCAACCATAAAGAATGATAAATTTGACTCATTTGTAGAACAGTGGATGGATCTTGAGACAACACTAGTAAGTGAAATAAGTCAGTCACAAAAGGTTAAGTATTGCATGGTTTCTCCACTATGAGAGACCCAAAATGTAAATAACTTGAAGAGCAAAACTAAAAGAGCCATGGTAAGAAACAGGGAGACAGACTCTGCAGAGAGGGAAAGGGAATCTGGAGGAGGGGAGGGTGGGGAGGGGCAGAGGAAGGAAACATGAAGATGTGCTGTGTGTTGTTCCAATCCCCCAGCTGAATGCAGTCACTAAGTATTGCAAACATACACTAATAATGTAAAAACATACTTAATGTCCTCAGCGTGAAATGAAGCTTAATTTTAACCAGCTCCTGCACCAACACTTAGAGCATAGAAGCAATTAATACCGACATATTTGGAAACACAGATATAATATGCTCCCCCAAATTCCATAAATGCTTTTCATTTATATCGTTTTAGGGACCCTAAAATAAAATAAAACAAACAATTTATTTTCATATTTATGAAATACTACCAGGGCCGAGGATTTAGCTCAGTGGTTCTGCCGCCTGCCTCGTAGGTGCAAGGTCCTGAGTTCGATCCCCAGTACCAAAAAAAAAAAAAGTGAAATACTACCAACGCATGTGAAATATTACCAATGTAAGTCTACAAACCCCCTGTGCTCTTGATTGGGAGTTATTTTGAAACAGAAGTCCTGAAAGTTAAGTGCACAGCTTCCTGAGCTGCCACTGAGAGAGGAGCACCCAGCAAGCTCGGGCTCCACACCGGCTGAGCTGTAGGTTCACCCAACGAGCCTTGTCTTTTCTTTCCTTCTTTTCAGACATGACTGGGTTCGGGGAAATAACAGATAAACTCTGCAGGAGATATGGGCCTCTTGTTCTTCACGGTCAAGAGGGCTTTGTTTCAACGACAGTGCCGTGCCTTCTGTCTCTGGTAATCTGCAGTGCTCACACGGGTTGGCACCACTTCTAAGACAGCACCCAAAACAAAACCCAGGAGGGAGGGTGATGGGAAAAAGGAAGGAGTCCATCCAAAGGGTACAGAGTCTCAGCAGCTAGCAGAAGAGGCTTGAGCGACCTGCTACATGGTGACCACAGCTAATAACGTAGCTTACTGGTGGCACTTTCACTCCTATAATCCCAGCACTCAGGAGGCTGAGGCAGGAGGACTGCTAAAGTTTGAGGCCAGCCTGGGCTACATAGTGAATTCAAGGGCAGCCTGGGCTATGTGGTGAGATCCTATTTCAAAAAACAGAACAAAATTACTGTGAAATACACTGTGACTAATTTGAAACTTCATAAACAAAAAGGAAACCAACCATATTAAATATTGAGGCAAATATTCAAAAAGAAAAATTCAGACATGCTAGGCTGCCAAGTATCTTTAACCTTTTTCCTACATTCTAAATAACATAATGTATATTATTTTTTAAAAGCATGTATAGTCTTCTTAAGTAAGACAGTGTTTTGAGTTTCCATTTGTTCCTATTACTATGATGAGCTTGCTTATTGTTAATCTAAGGGCATTTTCATGAACCATTTCTTTTAAGTTTCCCATTATAAAAGTATAGTTGCAAGAACAGCCGGGGATTTGGCTCAGTGGTGCTGCTGTCAGCCTCACCAAGTGCAAGGTCCCAAGTTAGATCCCTGGTACAAAAAAAAAAGTATAGTCATAAGAGACAATTCTGCAAATACTTTCAATGTAACACCAGGGCCGGGGATGTAGCTCAGCAGCACCGCACCTGCCTGGCAAGTGCAAAGTCCTGAGTTTGATCCCTGGTACCAAAAACATTATAATAATAAATTTTTTTTAAATAAATATGACACAAGACGCGATCTTCTTTTATAAAAAGGTGGACAATATCATGGGAACTATACGAGAGAAAGAGCTAAATCCCAATACCTACCTAGTGCAATTTTACTAGTAATGGATAGAAATATAAATTAAAAAAAAAAAAAGAACCAAGATGCATCATGTAAAAGTACAAGTTCCCAATGAGAAATGTAAATGTGTTATATACCTAAAATGTACCAATAAAAGAATTTAAAAAAAAAAAGAAATATAAATTAAATATTCTGCCACAAGCCTGAGATTATAAGCACTCATTATCTGCTCTGGAATTAAGAAATGCAGGTCTTTTGTGACCTTGGGGGAGAATATGGTAGGTATTATAGACATCATTTCCCCCACCATGTCCCTCCATTTCAGTGTGAAACATTTTTTTTCCTTTTTAATTCTGAAAATATTATACTGTATAAAGTTAGAACCAGGGAAACATCTGGGCATGGTGATACATGTCTGTAATCCCAGCATTCAGGAGGCTGAGGCAGGAGGGTTACTGAGTTTGAGCCCACCCTGGGCTACATAGCAAGATCCTGCCTCAACAACAACAAAAATAAATAAATTAATTAAATGAAACAAGGATGATAAACAGCTGCCAATAGTTTTTCAATAATCATACAGTTGCTTGTAATACATATTTTTGCTTGTTTTGAAGGTACCTAGGAAATTTTAAAATCATAACTGGCCAACTAGTCTGTGGCCTCTTCTGACCTAAGTAACACTGAATGTCCGAACAGTCGTGGGGACTGAGGGGGTGTCCCGGGGCCCAGAGGTGCCTTTGTGCAGGTGCACAGGTGAGACATGGGGCCAAGCTAGAGATGTGCCATACAGCCCTGCTCCTGAAAACTCGGCCTCTACCACATCTTCCTGCTGTCAAACATCTGAGGGCCTTAAGGACAATCCCAAGCTACCTGACCTGGAGTCAGACACACAGTTTCCACCTGAGCCCCGCCTGTTTGCACACATGCGCATGCGGCCCGAACACTGCGCCTTCACCTGGCCACGAGCCGCCCTGGAACCCGGATCCCATTTCTCAGTCCCTTGTCCTCATTCTGGAGCCCCTTCCGACACTGTAGTCCACCTGTGCTCAGTCCTGGGGATTTAGGCTTGGATCTTTTGCCACCTCCCCTGGGCCCACCTTGCCACACCTTCCCCCACCCTGGATGGCACCCAGGGTCTTCTTACTGAGCTACATCCCCAGCTCCTTTCATTTTTTTAAAACAGGATCTCACATTAAGTTGCCCAGGCTGGGCTCGAACTTGTGGTACTCCTGGCTCCACCTCCCACCAACCCTGGGATTACAGGCATGCGCCACCACACCGGGCTGCACCCCTCCCTCCCAACCTGCATCTCCACTGACAGTGAATGGTGCCTGCTCGCTCTGGGTCACCATGGCCCACAGCTATGCTACAGGAGGGTTTGACACCCCACGTGCAAGGGGCCCAGCTGGGATGAAGCAGGCGGGTGCTGTCCTCATCCCTGTCCCCTCCTCCCCCTCCTTGGTGCATCCAGTTTTCCAAGGCGAGGACAGCAGGAAGGCAGGAGATGGCGGGAAGCTACTCACGGCAGCGGCTCCTCCACCCTCGAATGGTGGATGACCGTGGCAGGCTGAGCTGCCATGCATCACAGAGGCTGGAACACCTACAATCCCCACACCACCAGAAAGCTGCCCGCTCGGGCAGGCCAGGCACCACCCTGAGTCTCCCCAGGTGCAGCCACACTCCTGAGGGTCAGTCCCGGGGCCAAAGCCAGTCCTGCCACGTGGGGCACAGGAGCCACAGCCCGCTGGCTCTACCTTCTACAGCAGGTCAACACAGGGACGGCCAATCTGCGTGTGGCTTTGGCTTGGCTGTAAGAGCTTTAAGTTACTGAGTATAAGAACTCTGGACAGGGGCATGCTCCCCAGGAAGAGCTGTCACTTGGAGTCACACGGCCTTCCTCTCCAGCTGGTTCACTTCACAAGTAGCCATTCTGGAGAATGCAAAACCAGTGTCACTAGGGAAGCAGTGTGGGTCTCTTTTTGTTTGTTTTGTTTTTTGAGACAACGTCTCAGTACATAGTTTAGACTGGCCTTGAACTCACTATGTAGCCCAGGATGGCCTCAAACTCACGGAGATCCTCCTCCCTCATCCTCCCGGGAGCTGGGATTATGGGTGTGGGCCACCATGCCTGGTTTTTCTTATACTAAACATATTTTATGATCCAGTGATTGTATCCCTTGGTATTTACCCAAACATGACGAGGTGTTAAATGCATACAAAACCCTGCACATGGCTATTTATCACAGTTTTTTTTCATAACTGCCAAAACTTGGAAGCAACCAAGGAAGGAGTCCTTCAGTGAGCGAGTGCTGTAAACAGTGCTGTGGAACATCAGCAGTAGGAAGGACACAAAGAGACACGGAGGAACCTTACATGTGTCCGGCTAAGTGGGAAGGTGCCAGTCAGAAAAGGCTGACTCTCCGATCCTGGGGACAGGAAAACACTGTGGAGACAGTGAAAGGATCCGGAGACCGGGGTTGGGGGGCGATGAACAAACCGCAGAAGAGATTCCGCAGTGAACAATCGCTCTGTGCAGTGTGTAAGGTGGACACACATCTCCCCCATACTCACGTCCAGACTCATGGAGGCACAGCAGGGCCCCGACAGAGACCAGCGGCTGGGTGGCAAGAATGTGGCGATCCTGTCCTCACGTGTAGGAAACGCACCACGGGTGTGTGTGTGTGTGTGTGTGTGTGTGCACGCGTGTACACACAGAGAGTCAAGGTGCACAACAGAAGTAAACAAGAAAGTTTGCAGTTTTTTTTCTTTGCCAAGAAGTCAATTCTATACTTTCAAAGTGTAAACATTCTTTTAACCTTGTATAATTTGTAAGTGCCACTTAAGGAAGAGCAAATACTTCATATCAACTCCCACACTTTGATGGGAAAATTACTGCATGTTTCACATGGATGACAATTTGAATTCTACTTCAGCATGAAAAGGGGCGTTTGGTTTACTCATGATTACAGTCATGCTTTTTTAAAAAAAGGAAGGGCCAGGGATTTGGTTCAGTGGTGCCACCGCCTGCCTCACAAGCACAAGGTCCTCAGTTTAATCCCCAGTACCAAATAAATAAATCAATTTAATTTAAAAGAAGGAGAGAACACATGCAGCTTACCCACGCACTGGCAGTGACACAAAGATCACCGGACCCTCGTTTCACATCCAGCCAGGGAAAGGGTGAGGAAACAAGAATCTATGCTGCTAAACGGGGGTGAGGGTTGGGCAGGGCATTTGCATCTTTTACTTGAGAGGGGAGCTGTTCTACAGTGGAGGAATCTAAATGTCAACCTGGAACGAGCAGGGGCACACTGTGTTCAAAAGCCTGAGGAGGACACAACATCCGCTCTGCTGTGTTCTGCCTAACAGTGATTTGAGGCCCCCTGGGTCACAGAGCAAGACCCTGTCTCCAGAAACAAACCAAAAAACAAACAAGAAGGAGTGACTTATACTGAATCAGGACACAACACAAAATGAGGACTAGGTGGAGGTGGAGATCTCTATGCTTCAGCCATATCAGCATCTCAAAGACAAAGAAATGTTCCAGATTAAGAGCTAAGGACAGGGGGCCACACGTACCACCTGGCCCTAGGTTAGACCTTGCAAAACAAAGAAGGAATGCAAAAGGGAGCATGATTAGGATCCATGGCAAAACTGGAATGTTAATGGTGGATTATTATCAAAGTTATTATAACAACATAAAGGTATGACATCAACAACTATATTGCAATTGAGAGGGAATAATATCCCTATTCTTAAGAAATACAGAAGAGGAGAAGGAGGAGGCAGAGGGAAGAAATACTGATGTATTTAGGGGTGAAGGACCATGATGTGTATACACCTTACCTTATATGATTGAGGAAATCCTGTACCTACAAAAGACATAGCAGAAACCTATGTTCCGGTGTTTGTTTTGCTTTCAATGAGGTAAAATGTTAAAAAGTACAGCTTTCTGCCAATGTGGATTTGCTTTTTTAAAAAAAAAAAAATACAACTTCAATATTTTAAAAAGTGACATCCACCTTATGTGAGTTAAGAGGCTTATATTACATCTTTGCCTCACATTATACACCATGATATAGACTCAATTGTGTAATTAACACTAGGAACACACACACACACACACACACCCCCAAGAGACTTTTGGACACACATTCTTGCACTCTTCAGCTGTACTTCCTACTAGCATTGCCCCTACCCTGAGCCAAGTTTCCTCAAATCTCCATTCTCTGGTATGCTCCCCTGCCTCACCACACTACCTTCATCGGGCGGGTCTCTCCAACAATAAAACAAAAATGATAGTGGAGAGAGAGAGAGAGAAAGAGAGAGAGAGAGAGAGAGCTTCACAGTTTTCTGAAGAATAAAACTACTTGTTTTTAATTCATGTCAATTCCAAAAGTAATCCAGCCAGGCCTGGTAGCACACACTTGATCACAGTACTTGGGAAGCTGAGGCAGGAGGACTGCTGTGTGTTCGAGGCCAGCCCAGACTACAGTGAGTTCAGGGCCAGCCTGGAATACACAGTGAGCCCCTGTCTCAGAAATAAACAAAAAACCCAAAAGTAATCTATGTAAACTGCAGATCTTAAGATGCAGAATATAGAAAACTTGCTAGACAGTGTGCAATTAAATATTATGGGTTTTTGGATAGTTATTCCGTATCCACAGCAGCTGCTCATTTTATTTTCACACACACACACACACACACCACTGTTAGGTAACGTATCGGTCCAATCTTTCACTCTTGCTGACACACCCAAGTGTAGAACTCATTGTCCAAGTCCCTGCGAGTTTCTGAACGCAAGAGGGCAGTGTTGAGCAGCCCCTAGAGGCTAGCTTGGAGGCTGGAAAACAGAACCAGAATTTAGGTGCATTTTCAGTCTGCAAAGGTGGGCGTTCTATTGCACCTGTTTTCACCTCTTTGACTTCCAACAGAAATATTTCAAAGGGAGAAGAGGGTCACCCCCACCCCCGACAGCTCTCCATCCTTTGTCCTTATCTGCCCCGTGTTTGAGTACTGACTGACCCAAGTTCACTGCTCCCGGCGCACCCGCTCTGCTCTCCAGGGTCCATCTCCGCTTCCTCCTGCCTCCCTGCCGCAGCCTGTGCCTCCCCGGCCTAACCCCGTGCGGTGCAATGAGTCACCCCCGTGCCCCATATTCTGGCTGGAGGCGGGGATTCCCAGAAGAGCCCTCATTATTCCCACCCCCTGTTCTCATTCAGTTTGTGAGGAGAGAACCCTTGTTCCCCGCACAGTGAGTGAGGTGCAGATCGCAGCTTAGCAAGCAAAATGAGAGGCTGTTAAGTACATTAAAAAACAAAACAAAACAAAAAGCTCAGCCTGGGTGGCAGAGAGGAGTGAAGAGAGTAAGGCGCCTGATCAGAGATCACAAAAATAATGGAGCTGGGCGTGGTGGCGCACGCCTGTGATCCCAGCACTCAGAAGGCTGTGGGAGGATTGCCATGAGTTCGACATCAGCCTGGGCTCCACAGTGAGTGCAAGGCCAGCCTGGACTACATACCAAGGCCTTGTCTCCAAAACATCTATATTTGGCTTCACCCCCAGTGCTGGGGTTGCGGGGGGGGGGCGCTCCCCCGTGCCCGAGAAGTCCATTCATGGTACTCACCGGCTCGCTGATGCTGTGGTTCAGCCGGAACCTCACTACCCTACTAGGTATCAAAGACGGCAAAGTATCGGAACTAGATTGGCCAGGGTGTCCGCTCCCAAAGGTGCCAACTTTAGCTCCACGCTGTCGCTACTGGCCGGTGTGGGGCACGGACCCCGAACCGCCCACTGTCCCCCACGGTGTGTGTCTTGTGTGGCCGGACTTCTACACGTCCGCCAGGAGTGGAAGCAACATCGCACTTGTATTGGCTCCCACAACAACGTTGCCACAGAAACCAAAGGCGGTCAGCCCTCCCCCTCCACGCCGAGGGATTCACGGACGTGGAGTCAACCCCTCTGAACGAAAGTATCTGGGGGAAGAACCGGGTCTGCACTGGACATGTACAGACTTTCTTCTCATCCCACGCCCTGGACAGCACTTATGCTGTTAGGCGTCTATTGTACGTAATCTAGAGATGATTTGAAAGCACGGCAGGACGCCGTGGGTTAAGCGCAAACCCTACATCGTGAAACACAGGGGACTTCGGCACCCATGGACCGTGGTGTCTGAGGGGGTCCTGGAGCCCCTTCCCAGGGGACGCCCAGAGAGCCTGTGCTGAGACTGAGGGCACAGTGTAGCCTGTCTTCTTTTACTTGAGAGGCTTATAAAAAAAAAATAAGGCATGTGTGTGTCCTCATATATATATATATATATATATATATATATATATATATACTACTTTTTTATGTTTTCATCTAAATTTGGGGGCACATCGTTTTTAGCAGAACAAAGGGCAATGTTGCAAAAATTACCGCACTCTTTTTTTTTTTTAGTTCACAATCACGAGTGCTCTGTCCCCAGGCACGTAAGGGCGGCTCACTGTGACATCTGGAGTTGGTTAACCCCCCCTTTGTAGCATTGTCCTGGAATTATTCCAGGAATTCTCTGCATTCTAAATCCACCCCTTATATTCTAACACACCCAACTCCCTTGTTCTAAAGCTCATTAATCACAGGGCCTCCAGGAGGAGATGTTTAATTGGGATTTGAACTCAGAGAGAAAAACTCTGCAGAGGAGCACAGAATGATTATCATCATTCTCCCTGGCCTTGCATCGTGTGAAAACGTGAGCCCCAAAACAGACAGGAACACCCGCATGCTGAGAAAGGCCTTTCCCAAGGCACTCTGCAGTTAGCAGGATGTGTTTTTGCTGTATCTTTCTTTCTTCAGCCCCAAGGACTGAACTAAGGGTTTTCGGACTGAGTTTAATCCCCAGCAAATCCCTTCCCCTATGTTTTTTAAGACCGGGTCTCACTAAATTGCCCAGCCGGGGCTCAAACTAGCAATCTTCCTGCCTCAGCCTCCCAGAGTACTAAGATTACAATCATGTGCCACCATGTCTGGCTATGTTTCTTGCTAGCTGTGAAGCACTGGGCAAACTACCAAGCCATGAGAAATTTATTCTCATGGTCTAACATAGGGTAGATTAAGAAACCAGTATTTGCAGGCTTGTTGTGTGGATTAAATCATAAGTGCACAAACTGCTGAGCAGGCGGTAGTTACTCAGGCAGCAGTCACAGAGGGGCTGGGTTTCATGTCTCAGAAAGAAGTCTCTAACTTGCCTGCACTGAAGTTTAGAAAATTATCTAGAACACATGAGAATGTTAGAGGATTCCTCCTCTAGTTTAAAGATTATCTCTTATACTTAGCAAATTTTTCCAAGCATCAGTATTTTCAGTTATTCTTATTTTTTTCTGGTACTGGGGATCGAACTTGGGTCCTTGCACTTGCACAGCAGGGGGCGAAACTACTGAGCTAAATCCCCAGTCATATTTTCAGTTATTCTCAATGATAAATGTAAGTGAAGGCAGCAGGAAGGGCAAAACAGCGTGCAAAATGAATAATCAATCCCTTTCCAATACAGGTTCCCCTGTGTATGCCTCAGATGTCTGTGTGAAAGTGACAGTTTTCCCCCAAGTTCAAAATAAAAACTGGTTCCAAAGCAGTTCCTACAAAACCGTCATCAGTACCGTTAATGACTGATTGTGTAGTTTACACAACCTCCTCAAATGAAATCAAATAGTCCTGAGGCAGTCACATTCTTCCTCCTCCCTATTTAAATGAGTGATCTCCAAGATTGTGATGGACTTGATGCTTAATTAATCTTTAATGCTAGCTTTCTTAAAAACCCTCATTGCTATTCAAGATTTTGAACAACTACTTCAAAAACTACTGATCCTAAATCTTCCTGACACAACTGAATTGGCTGGCACCTTGATCTGGGACTTCCAGCCTCCAGAACTGTAAGAAAATAAAATTCTCCTGTGTAAACCAATAAACAGACAGACAAACAAATAAATGTTCCTCATCAGAACATGCTGGTAGAGCAAATTAAAGCCACTGAAAGTTCTTTTCATTTTTTTTTTTACTTGTTCCACTAGGAAGTGTTTACTTGCTATTAAATTTTTATGCAGATTTTTACTATCAGTGAGAAGTGCAAGACTGTACCACATCCTCCTTCTCGGTGTTACAATAAAGGTTAAAACTCAGAAAGCAACAGGTCTGGTCACTAGAGATTGCTTTAACAACTAGTCAGTCCTTCCACATGTTCTTGCTGAGATTATTTGAATCAACTGCTTAAACTGTCCTGGTGCCCCAAATTTATTAACCCCAGATCACTACTAGAAAGGACCACCTTGGGGCTGGGGATTTAGCTCAGTGGTTTCGCCCCCTGCTGCGAAAGCGCAAGGACCCAAGTTCAATCCCCGGTACCAAAAAAAAAGACCACCTTTTCTACAAGAAACTCAGCATGTGACAAACTAATCACACAGTGAATATGACAAACATTGTATTGTACACAAAAAGAGCCACGGGGGAAAAAAGTAAGAAATAAAAAGTCCCTCCCTCAGCTGTGAATCCCCACAAACCACACCAAAAGCAACTTCTGCCAGGGGTGGGCATTTGTTTATTTCATTCATAGATACACAAATGACTTGGGAAAGTGGAGAATTTTGTTTTTCATTTTGAATATTTAAAGACAGTTTCTAGTCACATTAACATTTCATGGTAGTAAATGGTAGAAGAGTCTAGTCAAGTTAGCTTAGGGAAGGAATTTGAAGGAAATCTCAAAGTAAGCAAGATAATCTATAGTTTAGTTTTGCTAAATTTTCACAGTCATTTAAAATTCCGCAGGAGGACAAGGCTTTGCTGGAGCAGTTAAATTGAGAAAATGTCTAGGTCCTAGAAATTCTACACTGGTGCTTTTAAGAACACATCATTTGGCAGCATTCATTTCAAATATGTAAATAACAGCTGTGCTTACAAATTGAAATTAGCAAATGGAGTTGCATTTTCTTGGTGGTGGAAGAGGAAGACAGGAAAACCTGCAGGTTCCTAAGGAAACTGGCCACAGTACAATTGGTTATCTACTACCAAGTTAGAAGAGCTAAAAGTTTGATATGGGTAACGTATTTGCTAGAAGTATGTATTAAATATTATAATCCAGGGCCGGGGATTTAGCTCAGTGGTTTCACCGCTTGCTGCGTAAGTGCTAGGACCCGAGTTCGATCCGCAGCACCAAAAAAAAAAAAAGGAAATGAATAAATATTATAATCCATACAGCCAAGTTTCTAGAAAGCAAGCTGGAGAAAAACTCATCTTTGAACAATGCCTAAATGGTATTGCCTGCTGGCCACCACTTTCTCCCTCTAGTACTGAAGAATGAACTCAGAGGTTCACACTAAGCTACATCTTCAGTCCTTTTTTAAAATTTTGGGACTGGTTCTGGCCAAGCCACTGAGCTGTCCAGGCTGGGCTGGAAACTTCAGTCCTCCTGCTTCAGCCTCTCAGAGTGCTGAGATTTACAGTGGCCACCAATTTTATAGTATGTATGGCTATATCAGTCAATACCACACGAAGAGCCAGGGACGTGGCTCAGTGGTAGAGCACTTAGCTGGCAGATGTGAGGCCCTGGGTTCCACCCCCAGCACTGTGAATTAATCAATTATTTAAAATACCACCACTGACAGCTACCTCAGTCTCTTCCACTACTAAGTGCACCGTTATCAAAAGTTCCTAACAAACCAAAATGCCAAATGCCAGCAACTTCTCAGAAATAAGAACTGATTTTGTTTATGACGTTAGCAGAAGCTAAGTTTACACAACTTGTTTTCAAACTCACACAAATCTGACATTTTCTATTCGGTTCCCCTCCACCTCCCGCCTCCCCAAGGGGAAAGGGTGCACAACCAGAAACAAACTCCCTCCGAAGTCTCCCATGAACTGACAGGAAGATTTCTGCTTAGGCAAAAACAGCGCCCTGGGTTCGTTTGGGTCCTGTTGGACATGACATGCTCTTTAATGAGTCAGAAAGTAAGCCCCGTAGAACCCACAACAGGCACCAGTCGCGACGCACAACAGAGGAGCAGAGCAGCAGATCTGGCCTGTGGCTTACCTGTGATCGTCATGGTCCCCAGCATATTTGAAAGCAGCTCCAGGGGAGGATCGGGGTGGCCGTTCCCGCTCTGCCTTTCTCTGGCAGCCAGCTGGAGCCTCACCCTCCTTCTTGACAACCCCGTGAGGTCTCGGTGTGACCAGGAAGGGCTAAATGCCAGCCACCCTAAGAGGGCCGGGGTCTGCAGGCTCCTCGGAGCTGCAGCGCAGAGGGAGCAGTCGCTCTCGCCTGTTATAGGGGGACCCCGCCCGCCAGCCGGGCCGGCCGCAGCTGTCCCGCCCTCCCCGGGCGACAGCCGGCACCTCTCCCCCGACTTGGCACGGACAGGCGTCACGTGCCGTCTACACGGTGAACCCTCCCAGCGGCCTCCCTCCCTGTGGTCAGCGGTCGGCAGCGACCTGGGGCAGCAGCATCTGATCTAAACAGCGACTCCACCCCTGACTGCTGCATCTCCTCCACTTTTCAGACCGTGTAAAGGAAGTAACGCGCAGATATTAAATGCTCCTTCAATGCTTCATGCTGTGTTCAGTATCCTTTGGTTTGTTTAAAAGATGATGAGGTGCAAAACACGGTTCCCTTGAACACCAAGGGTCTTTTACATTTCGCCATCTGTTTCTCACGTATGCACACAAGTGTTGCACCGATCTGAGACCTGGTAACTCTCAGTAGTCCTGTTTCCTGACTTCTCTGGGGAGGTGATACTACAGAGCAAATTGTGTCTGCAAGATTTGATTGAGGCAACCTTTAAAAAGTAGAAATACTTGAGCATGAGGCTGTGTGTGGTACAACATAGATCAAGCTATGCCATAGTCCAACCTATAGACACTATCAAACCTGTATTTAAAATTCACAAATTCTAATGGGCTGGGGATGTAGGCTAGGGACGGAGTACTTGCCTAGCACAGATGAGGCCCTGGGTTTGAGTCCCAGCACCACAAAAAATTAAGTGAAAAATTCAAGCCAGGTGCTGTAGCACACGTGTGTAATTCCAGCTACTCTGGAGGCTCAGGACGGAGGATCTGAAGTTCGAGGACAATGTGGGCAATTTATTGAAACCCTGTTTCCAATGGAAAAAGAAAAAAGGAAAGGGCTGGGATGTAGCAAAGCGGCAGAGTGCTTGCCTAGCTTGTGTGTGAGGCCCTGCGTTCAATCCCCAGCACGCCCACCCTGTGCAGACAGCTCTGGAATTCAGTTATTTTCCACTGAACCTTCAGGTTCCTTCTACATAGAGACAGGAGTGATGAGTGAATCGCTGTGCTCTAAAAATTTGAACATAGTTTTGCTGGGTGTGGCGGTGCACACCTATGGTCCCAGACTTGAAAGGCTGAGGCAGGAGGACTGCCTAAGTTCAAGGCCAGCCTGAATACATACTGAGACCCTGTCTCAAAAAAACTGAACAGTCTTGTGTGACAGGCTTCTGCCAGGGAGGGTCTATTAGGTCCCCTGGTTTCTTCTTTTATTCTCATCTTTTTCCCATTTAGCACTTCATGCCTTGCTTGTCTGACCCCATCCGCCTGGCTCCTTCGCTAAGCAGACAAAGAGAGGGGGTTTACTGTCGCTATTTTCAGACCCTGAAGACCTTGTCCACTGCTGCTTGAGCCAGGAGGGTGGAGAACTCAAAGGTGGGCTCAGCAATGACAAAGTCAGGAAGCTGAAGCCCAGACGGAGGGCGGGCAAAACGCAGTTGCTCCTTCTGGCCACCAGGGAGCGCTACGCACCACATTCAGACCCAGCAGGAGCAAAGTGGAGGCTCCTTCCTGGCTGGCAATCAGACCTAGCTATAAAACTCAGCTTCGGCCTGGCCAAATACTATTTGGCTTTGTCTTTCATTCCAGCAAACACCAGCCTAGCTGTAAGTTCGAGTTGATAGAGGGAGCGGTGGGCCTCTGTCCCAATTCCCAGATGGAGCCACTTAGCAGCTCCCTAACCTTTCATCCTCGCGGAGGGGTTAACTCTAGCTCACAAATTGCTTCGATTATGCTAGTCTGGTGCGTGTGGAATGCTGCTGGATGCACTGTCCCCCTAAAGTCCCTGCAGGTGAGAAGGCAAAGTGGCTTGTCCATTACTCTGGACCCCAGCCTTCGAGGGTGCTAGCCGTGGAGGTCTGGAATCAGGATGGCTCTGGAGGTGGCGTTAGTGGTCTACATTCTGAGCCCCTTTCCAAGGGGACCCGGGGTATCAGGGCTGCATCACTTCTCAGCACCCACTGTGGGGGCCAGCACGCGGACAGCATTTGTCCCACTTCTGCAAACACCAAGGTTCAACTTCCAGGTGCCTCTGTGGGTTCTGGCCCTGCCAGATTCTCACCAACACCTTTCCTCTCTGCATCTTAATTCTAGCAGTAGCCTTTCCACTGAACTGGATGGGAAAACATTTTACAGCTTTTTTTTTTTTTTGGTACCAGGGAGCGTCACTGAGCTCCAGCCCTCAGTGCTATCATTTTAAGACACACCCCCTTTACCAAAAAAAAAAAAAAAAAAAGACACACCTCCCCCCAAAAAAACACTTAAAAAGGTAAATGGATTGCTTTTCAATTTTGGCACCTGAACTTTTTTTTCCTTTTTATAGCACTGGTGACGACACACACACATCTGATTTGAGATTCTGAGAGAGGCAGTTAAAACCACAAGGCAGGGCAGTATATTATGCGGCAAGCTGTTGGCTCCCTCTGCAGATAGTTCTGCTTTGATCTCCACCGTGGATGGTAATCCCAGCCAGGGGACTGGTGTGGCTGCCCAGTGAGCCCCTCTTGTCTGCAGCTCCAAAGAAAAGTCATTAATCAGGGGCAACACAGAAGGAAAGGTCAGACGTAAGGTCGGCGTGCAACACGGGCAACTTTCCTTTCTTACCACTTGCATTCTCTATTTTCGTTAAACCAGAATTTTTAGAGGTAGGCATCACCACTCAAAGTGAAAATTACAGAAAAATGTTTTGCTACACCATCAATAGGTAGATGGTAAAGAAAAAAATCCACAAGGCTCTTGGCCTATTTATTGTGCTAAATGCGCGGGCATACAATCAGGTATTGTCCCTGGCCTTAGGAAGCTCAGTCTCAAGTGGGAGACACACTCAAGGTAGAGGTGAACTGCTAGGGTTCCCCTCAGATCAGAGATGGCATTGCACTCTAGCTCCTGAGGATGGGGCACTGGGGAAGGCAGTGCTCCGAGGCGCAATAGCGTGGGCATTGCCATCAGGGCCTGTCCAGTGTGTGCCCTGCACTTTCACCTTCTGAATCAACTTAGGGGAGACCGGGGGTGGTAGGGGGCAGAGATGGGAACGGGACAGGAGACTAGAAATATCCTACCATGAAGATTTTGCATGCCGTCTAAAAACTTTGTAACAACTAGCCCCATTTTTTAAATGAGGAGAAAAGTGAGTTCAGTGGCTATTTCTCTACGAGAGAGACACAAATAGCCAGTGAAGATAAGAAGAGATGCTCAACATCACTAGCTTTTAGGAAACTGCAAATCTAAGTCCTTTTAGGTCTACTGGCATGATGGTCATTTGAAAGACAATCATCAAAAAGATGTGCACACCTGCAATCCCAGAACTCTTGAAGGCTGAGGCAAGAGATCACAAGTTCAAGCCCAATCTGCCTTCGCCAGACCCTGTCTCAAAATGGTCTGGGGATCTAGCTCTGTGAGAAAGCCCTGGGGTCAATCCCCAGTATCACACCAAAAACACAAAAATAAAAGGGGAATGAGAAAAAGTGGAGAGGTCGGAACCCTCGTATGCTGCTACTGTACCAGGAACGGAAAATAGTGCAGCTGGGGTGTTTCATCAAAATGGGAAACGTAGATTTACCAGGCGACCCAGCAGTTCTCCTAGATGTGTACCCAAGAGGGATGAAACACAGCCCCACAACAACTCCAACCTGTACTGTTCACAGGGGCACCCTGCACACAGCCAAAAGTGAAAACTGCCCAGACACGGGTCACTGGCCCAGGGTCCAGACAGAGTGCGGACACAATGGAGCGCGGCGATCAAAAGGAAGAAGGTCCGGCTTACGGGTTTGGCACAGGTGAGCACTGAGAAGCTTCAAGTGAAAGCTGCTAGTCACAAGAGAGCTCATACTGCTTAAGTGCTTTTATATATTCCAAGGTGAATTAAAAGCTGCGCTCACTGGGAAGGGGTGAGGTAGAGCGTGGTTGACGGGCAGAGGCTCAGCTCGGTAGGAGCTAACTTCCGGGTTCTATGTGCCGGCAGGGAACTACGGTCACACCAGCTGAGTACAGTACTTAAAGTAGCCGGCAGGGACTTTGCTGCCCACACAAAGTGACAGATGTCTGAGGTAATGAATGTGTTGATTACCGTGATCTGATCATTGATCATTGTGTTGTGTACCTGTACTGAAATGTACTCCGTCAAGACGCACTTACTATGTGCCCATGAAAAAGAATGAATTTTTAAAACAATCCAAACTGGGCAACTGAAAGAAGAGATAAATTATCTGCAGGAGTGGGGGGTCCCAGAACCCCTCAAGGATATCAAAGCCCAGAGATGCTCAGTCTCTTAGCTAATGGGGGGTAGTTGAATACAACCTATGCATAGTCTCCCATGTATTTTATTTACTTTTTTTGTGGTGGGGTCGGCGAGGGGTTTAACTGGGGGTCCATCCAAGGCCCTGCATATGCTAGGCAAGTGCTCCAACACTGAGCTACCTCTCTGGCCCTTTTTATTTTATTTTGAGACAGGGTCTTGCTAATTTGCCCACATTGGCCAGCAATTTGTGATCTTCCTGCCTCAGCCACGGGAATGGCTGGGATTACAGATGTGCACCACCACACCTGGGCTTCATGTATTTTACATCATCTCTAGGGTACTGATACCAACTGTTCTACATATTGTAGGGGACAGTGTCATGGAAGGGAGAGTCTGTGCGTGTTCAGCACCAGCACCCACACATTACTCTTTTTACAGGGCTGGTGGGTCTGCAGGTGTGGGCCCCAAGGACACAGGGATCCCCTGCACACTGAGTCTGAATGTCGTTGGCCAGTGAGGGACAGCACCGTGGGCTCTCCCGGGCTCAGAGTGTTTCCAGGTCTCGCCCCAAGCTATGAACACAGACCAATACGAGTTAATTGAATGTTATAGTCCAGTTGAATCAGACATGTTTATATGGATGTGGTTATTTCCACTCAAAACCCCCAAATAAATAACCTGAAGAAGAGTCCCTCAAAGGGACTGCCTGATATAGTTGAAAAGCTAACGAGTAACTGAAAAATCACTTGAACAGAAAAGTGCAAAAGCAAACATTAAAGACTCAATTTGAGCCAGGCATGGTGGCACACACCTGTGATCCCAGCACTTGGGAGGCTGAGGCAGAAGGACTGTGAAGCCAGACTGGGCTACATAGCAAAACCCCATCTTATAAAAAAAACCAAACAAACCACCACTCAATTTGAATAATAAGAGTGGTGTAAAATAAATACTATATTCTTTCTCCCCTTACTGAGTCCATGGATTCTTTGACTTGGCAGTCTTTTTCTATGAAACAGGGCCAGGGATTTGGCTCAGTGGCACCGCACCTGCCTCACAAGCACAAGGTTGTGAGTTCAATCTCCAGTACCAAAAAAAAAAAGATCCCAATATTTTATGAAACATATCAAGTAGGAGGTAAAGACTTACAGGTGAGGTTCATGTTTCCTGCTTGGAACATATTAATACAGAATCCAAGTGTCTCAATAGTAGAGAAATAGCATATGTACCTCTTCAGTAGAGTATTTGGCAAAAACAACATTTTTAAAACAGTCAATGACAAGGAAAATATCCATATTCATACACACACACCTGCACTTCTTCGTTCACATAAAAAAAAATGGCACATTTAATGTAACCCCAACTTTGCTTTTTAACATGACTTATACCTACACATGTGAGGCTGAGGCAAAAAGAGCCCAGAAAGACAAACAGAGAGTAGAACTATGCGCAATTTCCATGTCAAGATTTGTCTACATTTTCCAAGTGGTCTACAGCATACTTCTGTTACTTTTAGAACTGGAAGTCAAACACCTAGCTGTGGGTTGCATGATTTTGTATCAGAAATGAAAATGAGCAGGGCATGGTGGTCCACCTGTATCCCAGCTGTGCAGGAGGCTGCTGGCGGGTCATTTGAGCTGAGGAGTTTGAGGCCAGCCTAGGTAATATCATGAGACACCTACAAATTTTTTTATTTTTTAAAAAAAGGCAAGAAACAAGATGGTCTAAATCAGGACTGTAAGCTCTCCAATCTTGTGAACATCTTAATTAGTACCTTGATAATGAAAACTTATTTACCACATGTGTTCAGAAACATGGAAATCAAATTCTTTCCTGAGTGCTGGTTGATGATTCATCTTAACCACGCTCTGGGCATCTGCTGTGGTCAAGAGTGTATTCTGAAGACTGAGGAGCTGGTTTCTCATCCTGCCTCTTCTGCTTGCTATGTGACAGAGGCGATGGTTGTATTTAAGCCTCTGGACTCCGAGCTGATGGGAGAATAAAAACACTCTGGTGTTTTTATTCTGGTGCTAGCTGAGATACCAATAAAGCTTGATACTAACACTGTGAATGTCTCATTTCATTTTTTGAGAGGACCTGCTATGTTGCCGAGGCAGGTTTCAAATTGCTGGACTCAAACAGATTCTTCTGACTCAAGTCTCCTGGGTAGCTGGGACCATAGATGGCAACACCACCCCTGGCTTGTCAATGGGTTGCTTTTTTGTGCCCAGTGCAGGAGATGGAACCCCTAGCAAGTGCTCACCTTGCAGCCACACCACCAGCCCCGTGAGTATTTTTTTTTTTGGTACCGGGGATAGAACTCAGGTCCTTGCACTTCCACAGCAGGGGATGAAAGCACGCAGCAGCGGGTGAAAGCACTAAGCTAAATCCCCAGACCCCCATGATTATATTTTAGAAGGGGACTTTAGCTAGTGTGCTTACCTTAAATGATACATGCTCAAGGATGAACGTCTTGCCCACATGGGGTGAAAGTTAATTTGGGGGAGAAGCTAAAAAAAATTGTTTTGTAAAAAGAATGCCCTTTTCATTCATTTCTCAAGAATGTTTCCTAATAAGAGAAGTATCTTCTTGTGCTGGAAGAAATCCACCCATCTCAGCCCTCGAACCTTCCCCGAGGGGAAAGAGGCTCTGACATTTGCCACTAGTCCTAAGCAGAGGGAGCAAGAGGGAGGTGCAGGCTCAAAAGGAAAATCAGCCACCATGCCCAGGACGATCCCTGACTCCACCGAGCCCAAGCCAGCCAGAGGTGACTTGCAACCTTCAGTAACCACTACAGGAAAAGAGTAAAATTGGCTTTCATAGATTTCCTCTAACCCATACCTACCCGGGTCCTTGCGTGGACAGGTACTCGGCATAAAAAATTAATAAAGCTCAGGCTGGGGATTTAGCTCAGTGGTTTCGCGGCCTGCCCCGGAAGTGCAAAAACCTGAGCTCGATCTCCGGTACAAATAATAACAATAACAATAACAACAACAATAATAATAATACTGAAGCTCTTCTTTGGTACCAGGTCTCTGAAAGCACATCTCAAATCGGATTAGCCACATTTCAGTGTCCAATGCCCACAGTGTAGCCAGGGGTCAGCTCTGAAGCTACACGAATAACAGCGCACCCCACCACCACCTTCCTGTGGGAACAGGAAGGAGGACTCTGCTTGCAGTGGCAAGTCTCCGAGCCTCCAGATGGAGACGACCCAGAGTCCAACACAGCACTGCCGCATTCTCCCGTCCAATCCACAGCTGCCTTCATTCCCCACGGCCCCAGTCACAAGGCGTGAGCCCGGGCAACAGTACCGCCCTCCCCACGGCAGGAAGGACCCATCAGCCCTGGCTGCAGCCAGGCCAAATAAAACTCACTTGGTCGCCCTATGGGTGGCCTCCCGGTGGTCTCTACATGGCAAGGAAAACTGAATTCTACAGTGAATAAACTTCAATCTATCCTTTTTCCTCACTTCTACATTAAACATATAGCATAATGATAAAGACTTTTTACATGACATCTTACTCAAAAATTCAATTCATTAGTATATTTAAACTGGCTTCAAATAAATGAATACAAATAAAGTGATGAACATTTATAGAACTAAAGTGTTAAGCCCTAAATTTTCCAGGCAATGGCTAAATGTTTATGTTTGGAGAAGATTAAGCTGAGTTTCTCAGGGAAAGACACACACAAGGGGACCCTCTCAAGCCCTTTCAACAGGTTCACTGTTAGGCACAGAGTAATGGCTTCCTTACCCCTAACTCCCTCCCTCACAGGCTCCCAGGACACTATAAAGCAGACAAATTCTGTCCAAGCGGTGGAAGAGTCTTGTTTTGTTTGTTTTTTGAGACAGGGTCTCACTATGTAGTTCAGGGTGGCCTTGAACTCACAGCCATCCTCCTGCCTCCGTCTCGAGTACTAGGATTACAATAGGAAGGCAGGAAGTCTTCCTGAGGGCATCTGACCTGTGTGAGAAGTGCTTGGTGTGTGTGCACGCACACACACACACGTGCACACACACACACACACAATGTTCCCTTCACCAGCACACGATACATACTAACACTGGAACCATATACAGAGGACTCACACGGCTCCCGTACAAGCCAACCTACAATTCCTGAAGCCTTCCGTATTTAACAACACAAACAATAAAAATCAGAGGGAGCAGCAGGATTGCAGCCCAAACAAACATAAGATACTATCAAAAAAGAATATTTAGAACCTTAAAAAGATCAGTTCTTAAAAATCAAAAATACAGTAACAAAAATGAAATCTAGATGGAGAATATTTTTTCCCAGAGAATAGAGCCAAATACAAAGGGAGAAAATGGGAGTGTGGGAGAAACCACCCCAGAAGGCATACAATGGGAAGGGTAGCAATTCCAGAAGGGGCAACAAGGGAAGTGGGAAAGTGATTTCCTAGAAACGAAGGGTGGAGTCTCTAGACTGGAAGAGGCCCTGAGCACCCAGCTTGTGTGTGGAGATGGGTTCCCATGGAAACTGCGGCTGGGAACCTCAGGGGGCACGAGGAGCAGAGCCTCATTCCATCAGATGACACTGAGAGGATCACAATGTGCCTGGACACACTGAGAGGAAATTCATGAGGGAAGTGCTCAGGGCCAAGATCTGGACAAGCCTGATGACACAGTACTTCTGTACAGGTTTCTTCCATCTGTCTAGGTCCTCTTGGGCAGCTCTAGAAAGTCCCATCTTGCTGGCCTTTCGTAGGGCTGCTTGTCCCTTTCCTGAGGATTCTACACTCACAGCCTAGTCGCCTAGTCGTTTCCCAAAAGTGCTCCCCTTGGAGATTAGGACTTGAACATATACAACTGGAGGGGCTGGGGACGAAGGCCGAGGCTCTGCTTTGAGATCACACTGCCAGTGACTATGGACTTTGCGTTTTCCTTGCACCCAGAGGTTATTTATAAAGTGGAGAGGATTCCCTTGCTCTTTGTTCCAGCTACCGCACTGTCAGGCTTTCTGCTAACGATCAAGTTGAGGGAAGCAGCGACAGGTGACTGTGGGTCCCAGGGCTGGAAACGCATATGAACACGGACTGACTGGTAGTTTCTTCGCCGTCCTTGGCTGTAGCTCATGTAGGGACACCTCAGTGAGAGAGAGGACTCCGGTCTACACCCCGCTACCACCTCCCAGGTTAACTCCTCATCTCCTCTGGTCAATTCTTTCAGCACACAATACTCTGGAAAAAGCAAACTGAGATATTCTCACGTTTGAAAGACAGAGTGAGAAAGTGTTCTTAACAATTGGAAATACAGAAAGTGAAACAGCTAAGCTTGGCGAGCTTCCATCAGGCACATTCCTACTGGAAAAATACATAAGTCTTGGCATTTTTCTTTTCGTGTGAGACAGCTTATTTTCTCTGGAGATGTTTTGCCTAGAGAGGAAAAGATGAAAGGGAAGACGTGATCGATGTTTTTAAATACTCAGAGGGCTGCCATGAGGGAAAGGGGGGCGAGTTTGTTCTGTGTCACTCCAGAAGGCAGTGCTGGCGCAGAGGGAAGCAGTGTTTTCACTCCAGGAGAATAAACGGCTTCCTTTTTCCCAGAGAGCACCCCAAGTCCTCAGTACACAAGCAAAAGCGCCTCCTGCTTGCACTGCTGGGGCCTGGCTTCATCAGCCTCCAAATTCCCTCTACTAAGGCTTCATGTGTTGAAGTCCTGAACCCCAGTACTTCAGAATGCAGCTGGGTTTGGAAAGCTTTTTTTAAAACAACAATAAAGTTTTAAAATGAGGCCAATTGGGCTGGGGATTTGGCTCAGTGGTTTCGCTGCCTACTGCGCAAATGCAAGGACCCGAGTTCAATCCCCGGTACCAAAAAAAAAAAACCAAAATAAAATGAGGCCAATTAGGGTGGGCCCTAGTCCAGTCTGAATAGGACACAGAGAGACGCCAGGGATGCACACAGGAAAAAAACCACATGAGGGCACAGGGAGAAGATGGCCATTTACAAGCTAAGCAGAGGCCTCAAGAGAAATTAAACCTGCCAGTTCCCTGATCTTGGGCTTCTGGCCTTCAGAACTGTGAGAAGACAGACGGCTGCTGCCTCAGCTCCCTCCACCGCTCTGGCCAGTATTAGGTTGGGGCAGCCTTAGCAAAGTAATAGAGCAGGGGAATGACCTAATGCTTCATACTGTCCTGAACGCTGCAGATTCAAGTTAAGACACATTAAAGCAAACAGTTCGTTCAATTAAATCCAGCATGCAGCACGTGTTCACCAGAACAGCCAACACGTTATGCTACTGTGAGCACTGGGTACTAGGAGACTACTTGTTATCACTCTGCACTACATATGAACTAGACACAAAAGAACTGGAAAAAATTTAAAGTATGGTCTTTGATAGACCAAAAGGTTGAATTTTAAGCCCGGAGAATATATCTCTGAGAGTTATCAAAGCATCCCTTTACGGGGCCGGGGATTTAGCTCATCGGTTCTGGCACCCGCCTCGAAATTGCAAGGTCCTCGGTACCCTGAGAGAGTACCTAAGAGAGTTTGATCCCCGGTACCCAAAAAAAAAAAAAAAAAAAAGCATCCCTTTATACGTTACAGGGACACTGGGCTGTAGAACGTATCACTGGCAGGTTAACATATGAGGTAAAATTGAAGCCGTTTCACTCACTTGGAATACAAATCAAATCCTGAGAAACATGAAAGGGATTTTTATTACATAAATAAAACAGCCTCATGGTCGGAAGCTTTGTGTCTCCTCTGAGGTCCTGTGTTGAATCCCGTTACCAAGGTGGGGGTATGGAAATGTGAGGTCTCTGGGGTCATTAGGTCCCCAGGCACAGCCCTCAAGAATGGCATTAGTGGGCCAGGGCTTTAGCTCAGTGGTTTCGCCACCTGCTGCACAAGCGCAAGGACCCGAGTTCCATCCCTGGTACCAAAAAAAAAAAAAACAAGAATGGCATTAGTGCCTTTAAAAAGAGGAGGCTGGAGGGAACCTGTCAGCTTTGTTTGCCCTTCAGACACGTGAGGACACAGAAATGGCGGCCATAAGGAAGCCCATCCTCCCTGCACTCGATTCTGCCAGGGCCTTGATCTTGGCCTTCCTAGCCTCTAGAACTGCGAGCAATAAATTTCTGGTGTTTATAAATTCCACGGTCTAAGCTATTTCGTTCCAATAGCCCAAATGAAATAGGACAATGGCTAAAATAATCCTGTTTCCACTAAGGCATTAGTCACCGCTGGAGATCTGTTCCTCATGGGCCACCTTGGTCCCTTCAAAGCCAAGGGCTTGACCTCGGTGTGTAATCTGACGAAGGCAGTCTGACCACTGCTTTCATTTGGATGCCAAGGTCCCCTAAAGGTCCATGTTGAAGGCTCAATCTCAGGGTGCTCTGGGAAGTGCTGGAGACCTGCAGCAGCAGGGACCCATGGGAACTCCCCAGGTCACTGGAAGCGAGCCTCTGAAGGGACCGTGGGACCCCAGCCCCGTCCCATTCCTTTTCTGCTTCCCCCCACCCCCACCAGAGATCAAACTTAGGACCTTGTGCTTATGAGGTAGGCAGCAGCACCACTGAGCTAAATCACCGGCCCTCCTGTTTCGTTTCTTGGCCATGATGTGAGCAGTTTGCTCTGCCATGCACGCCTCAGCACTGCTGTGTGGCACACCCACCCACCAGAGACCCGAAGGAATAGGTCCATCCAGTCTTGGACTGGAATTTCTAAACTATGAACTACAATAATTTTCTTTTCTTTCATGAGTTAATAACCTCAGATATTTTGTTACAGTGACAGAAATCTGACCACCACACTCACCTCTGCTTCCACTCAATGAGAGCACAGGCCCTGCCAGAGGGTGGCAAGGTCACTCAGCTCCGCAGAGATGGGCAGACCACATCTCTCAGGCAGCCCAAGGACAGGCAATGCTGACCCATCTTTCACACTAAGTCCCCTCCACTGGAGCTCAGCAGAACTAATGCACACAGAGAAGGACTTCATCCCTTGTGGCCACATTTAGAAAGATATTTATCTTACTCATTCAAACCTGCATCACTATTGAGATATTCTTGAACACAATGTCCAATTCTGAACGTTTTGTTCAATGAAATTCAAACTTTAAACTTCAGAGAGTGGTTTTCTGAACAAGAAAAACCATAGAAGTATTTTTGCAAAAAAAAAAAAGGTTAATGAAATTACCAAGCAGATTCCCCCTGCCCAAGGTCGCTTGGGTGTCTTCAGTAGCTGATCTACTTCATGGTTTTTAGTGCCCATAACTGGGAATATTGGATGAGTCACAGAATTTCAAAGATGCATGGGAAAGCTCATTTTACAGATGTAAATCACTCCCTACGAGATAAAGGGATGTATTCAGATGAAGGTCACAGAAAAACAGTGAGTCAGCAGCAGACTTACCTGCCTTTTAGTCCAACGAAAGGAAGTGATTTAGAAAGAGCAGGATGAATAGAAGTCTCACTCTCTTTCCTCACTCCCAGACACTTATTTTTTTTTTGGTTAAGGTACAAGGCGGGTAAAAAGGTTCATTGCACTATCAGACTTGAATGCAATTCAGAGAAGGCGACCTTCACCTTTGCTGCTGATGAATAAAAAATACATCTGTAATTCTTTAAGGGTGAAAGCAGTATATTACTTATAGCAGGAATTTTCCCATGCCGTTAAGTAATTTCAGAGCACCCGTGCTAGAAATATGGCTATGGGGCTGAGGAATTCATCAAAACCAGCTCCCAGCACCTGCACACCATAAGCACTTTTCACCCAAGTTCAAGGGCTGTTGTGTGTGTGTGTTCTGTCTAGTTTTCAGAACAGTACAAAACAGGATACAGTTTGAGACCATGCGTGCAATAGTATTATATTTAAAATATTGCTCTGTGTTGGGGGGACTCTCTCTTTGTCTAAGGAGTGCTCCTGTTTGATAGTAGTAGTAGGGATTTTCATTTCATCATGGGAAGATGGGGATCAGATTTCAGGTTTCCAGGCAACACCTGGATGCCACCGGGCAGCACCTGTGAGGGCCCAGGCACACTGAATAGCACTGGCTTTGTTACTGTCCCTGCAACAAAGGCAGGAGAGCATGGGTAACATCTATAAAGCTGTGCTATTTAACTATGCAGGAAATGAACAAATATAAAGTTAACAGCCAACAAATGCTCCTTACCCATAATTTAAATTATTGCAAACTCTCTCTCAAAACTGCCTTCATTATTCAAAAATTGTTGAGGACATGCTATGTTCTGGGTACTGTTCTAGGCCAAGAGCATTCAAACAAACAAACAACAACAACAAAAAAACAAAAACAAAATAGAACAAACTCTCCTTATCCCTAGCCACTTCCCTACCACTCACCCCAACTTCCACACCAGGAAATCTCTGCCCTCTTGATTCTTACCTTTTAAAGGGGTGAGGTAGACACAGACATTGAAGGCCAGATGTTAACAAAAGGTGTGGGGAAAAATAAAGGGGGAATGGAGGGTAGTGACAGGGTTGATAACATGTCTTGTAAAAAATACTAACAAGATACCAACTATGTTCAAGTTAAGGTAGAGAAGGAATCAAACACATTTCCTCTGAGTATAGGAAGGAGATTTTCACAGACAAACAAGTATTTGGAGTAGATCCTCTCTTGAGATTCATGGCAGGACTTAGAATGCCCACTATCCAAATACGGTTATTAAACGTTCAAAGCAAGGAAGAATTACTTCTAACTCTAGAATGAATTTTCTGTAAGGTAACAAGATCTGCAGGGAGGCCTATGATTACTTGGCAGTCACCTTCTGGCCTCTCCATATCCTGAAGGAACTATATGCCAGGAACTGGAAGGTTCAAATTTAATCAAAGCAAGACAGTGACATCAACCACCATTAGAAAAATGAAATTCTGGGCAGTACTGCAAACTGAATTATTAGATAACCGAGCAACAAATCCTCTGTTTGTGTCTAACTGGAGGGTAACATCTGGGTGTGCAAGAGGATTTCTGGGAAATAAGAGGAATACACCCTCTAAAAGGCAATTTTAAGCAATTACACAGAGGGAGGCTGTTTTTTCTTAGGGTGTTCTCCAGGACAGGCAGGTGTAACAGGAATGGTGCAGTCTCCACGCTTCACTGTCCTCTGAGTAACATCACAAAACCTGGGTCATATGGTCAGCTGGTTGATTCTTTCAAACTAGATGGGCCCAGAGTGGCAATGCCAGTGGCAAAGCAACCAAATGCTTGCTGCTGCATTGCTCTTGCTGCTGGTGTCAGTGCCCTCCACTCTGAGGATACAGTAGTGTAACACACATGTGTGAACAAAATGTCTGAATGCCAAGAAGAGAAAACCATTGTTCAGTTGCTCACACAAAATAAACAGTGAAAGCTTAATGTTCACCTGCTTTGTAAGGTTTGTTCCATATTCTCTTTAGAAAGGCAAATCCTAAAAAGAAATCAGAGGGAGATGGGGGTGTAGCTCCATGGTAGAGTACTCTCGTAGCATGCATGAGGCCATAGGCTCCATCTCCAGCACCACACACACACACACACACACACACACCAAATTAACAACAAAAGCAGAAGTAACTGCCATCTAAATGTTACACTCAAATGTATTAAGACCTGAGACATCTACTTGACTACCGGTATATAGCAATGAGTTCTACAGGCCTTATGTTTTTTGATTTAGTAAGAATAATATTCCTCATTTGTTTCAAAAAGCAATAATCAGGAAGAGGCTGGGGATTAGCTCAATGGTTCCGCCGCCTGCCTGGCAAGCGTAAGGACCTGAGTTCGATCCCTGGTACCAAAAAAAAAAAAAAATTAGGAAGAGATACTAAATTGAATTTTTTTAAATCTAAAAGTTTAGGAGGTACTTAAAGGGAGGGGAGGAATGGTAAAAAAGAGGCCAAATGTATCACGTATAGGTACAAATTCGCTAGGAGGAGTGTTATCATTATGTATGTCTAAAACATACCAATAAATGTTTTGCTATTTTTAAAAATCTAAGTTGTTCTACTTTCCAAAACGTTTAAGTCTAAAATTAACCCTAGAACAAGATATATTTGAAAGTCATTCTTGTGAGGTGTTTTAGAAAAGCATACAAGTCAAAAACTACAGGACAACTGGCGACAGATTAGGAGGGCAGAGACCTTTTTAAAAAAAAAAAAAAAAAAATCTTTTCAGCAGATGCAGATTTGCCCTGAAACTAAGAGCAGCTGTCTGTGCAGCCTCTGTGAAGGCCTGGAGTGGGTTGGCATGACAAAATTTGCCAGTGGTGGAGAGAAGACCAAGCTGCACTTCTATACAAACAGTTTCAACGAACTGAGTCACCTAACAAATGCACAGGTGAAAGGGACTGAATCGCCAAAGCTCAACAATTTGCTGCGATTTCTGGTTTTGTTGTTGTTGTTTGTTTTTTGGTACCAGGGATCAAACTCAGGACCTTGAGCTTGCAAGGCAGGCGGGGTGCCACTGAGCTACATGCCTGGCCCTGCTGTGATTTTTCTTTTTTTTTTTTGGTACCAGGGATCGAACTCTGGTCCTTGCGCTTGCGCAGCAGGTGGCAAAACCACTGAGCTAAATCCTCGGCCTCTCCTATTTTTAATGTGTGTGTCCACATCTGAAGGTGCATGCCCTTAAAGATAGCTCCCAAATTCCATAATCATCAGCCCCCTTTCCCACTCTATATATCCCTGACCCTACTCTTCAGCTTAGAAAATATCTAAGAGACAGTTCTTCCCTCTATCACGTAAAGAAAGTCTATAAGGAAAGAGAATTCTATTTTCATTACAGGAAGAGGGTTGGTTCTGAATAACCAGTATATCTGGTTTCAGAAAAAGCAAATTAGTCAAGGTAGGAATAATTATTTTCATCTTTGGCTTTGTCTAAATATTGTCTGTATACCATAGCCATGCCACTCTGAACACAACCAGTCTCATCTAAATATTGTCATCATTGTTTGTTTTTAGTAGTGCTGGGAATTGAACCCATGGCCTTGAGCACGCTAGAGCAAGTGTTTTGCCACTGAACTACAAGCTCAGCCCCATAAATACCTTCTCTCACTATAAAGTCCCCTGCCTCCAGCAAGAATGCCCCTGTCTGTGACTGGTCCCCATCTGGTTATCATGCTGATCGCAGGCCAAATGCCACAGTCAGCCAACCCTCCAAATGCCACTGTTGGACCAAATACACCAGGGATCAAGACAGGTCAAGTTTGTTTTTATTTAAGTGGATGGTGGTAGAGACCAACACTGACGTCAAAAGAAAAGCATGAAAAAAAAATGTTTAATAATTTAACGTGAAGATTCTGTCTGCATTTACACTGCCAGGCTATTGTCATTCACAAAGCAAACAAAATAGAGAAAGAAAAAAATGTGCAGCGAGTTGCCAAAGGGATAGTAGGTCTGCCTGCAATGGAGACAGGGGTTCCAAAAGCAGGGACTCTAGGACCGGGGATTGAACTCAGTGGTCTCACCGCCTGCTGCGCAAGTGCAAGGACCCGAGTTCGATCCCCGGTACCAAAAAAAAAGCAGGATTCTACTGTGTCTCTAGTAGTGACCTCACGGGGAAGCATCCAACCTTTCCTAGAAGTCAAGGTCTTTTCAGAATTGTTTTTTTCTTCTTCTTCAGTACTGGGATTTGAGACAGGGTCTCAATAAGTCAATAAGTTGCCCAGGATGGGCTTGAATTTGCCATCCTCCTGCCTCAGCCTCCTGGCATACTGCTACAGGCATCTGCCACCACGCCTGCCATCTCGGGATCTTTTGAAGGACTGTGTAAATTACTTATCACTCTTCCTGCATGGGGAATATGATGTTTGCTCAGACCCCTGAGGCCTCTGTGGTCTGAGGCCTGCATAGGTTCAGGGAGAACCATGGAATTTAGTCACAGGATGGGGACAGAATGACTTTCTATAAGTCAGTGTTTATCCACGTGGCAGAAATGGACAAGAAATCACATGTGGACTACCGGGAAGATAGCTAACATCACCCCTCCGGGAATCATCCCGCAGATGAAAAAGAAGGCCCTGGCTCTCTGGATCACAATGAAGATGGCTCTGCCCTTCTGCCTCCTGTCTCCCTCCTGCACCTCCAAGGAGCCGGGTAAGCAGCACTGGGAGCCTGAACTGCCCTTGGCGGCCTATTCTGGGGCTCTCGCCTTGTCCCCTAAATACTGTCTGAGCTACGCTCTGCTTGCAGGGCCCTCTCATCTGCCCCATTTCTGTCCGGGCTTCGTCTCCACAGTTTGGTAAAAACGCTCCTGGCCACAGTGGCGGAGTTCATGTTTGAGAATCTGCCGGGCTGTGTCTGAGTCTCAGGAATGATATCGCCTCCCTCCCAGGGTTGCAGTTAGTTCCTAGGGTATAGCTGCAAGATAAAGAACACGAAGCAAAGGCTCGGCGCAGCTCCCAGGTAGAGCTGCTTGCCTAGCGTGGCAGGGCCCTGAGCTCGACCCCAGCGGCGAGGGGCAAAAGGGGCGAAGTGCGGGCTGCATTCCTCCTCACTTCGCCTGCACCTCTTACCTCGGCTCATCCTGTCCCCCCGCCAGGGGGTCCCGGCATATGCAGGCCAAGGGCTCCACCTCGCCCCATCTTGCGTGCCTAACTCCAGACTCCCTCTATCCCAGCTTTCACCCTGCCCTTCACTTCAGTTGCTTCACCTGAACTCTACACAGCTCTTATCTGTTGCAAAATTCATTAGGTAACCACCAAATGACCTGAACTTTTTTTTTCAGATGTCTTTTTATATAGCCCAGGCTACATTTTATATATATATAGCAAGTAGGCCAGGATGCCCTTAAATTCATGATCCTCTTGCCTCAGCCTCTTGAGTGTTGGAGCTATGGGTGTGCACTACGTGCCCAGCCTGATTTTTATCTTACTTTGCCTTCCACAGCCTACCTTCTTGGCTCCCCTGATGGGAAGCAATGTAAAAGGAGGATCCATTTCCCAGCTCTCTTCATCTTCACCAAAGCTCAGAGCTCGCCAACTTGGCTGTAGTAAAATCAAAACCTGCTGCTGCCCAGTTTGATTCAAAAGGGAACATAGGAAGGACACCAAGCGCTGGGCTTGGGAATGTGAACTGGGTCCCTTTCAATTATTTTGGTGGGTATTATTTCAAACTCTCACACTAGGTCAGGCAAATACACCATCTGTGAGACTGAGTATGTGGCTAACTTTATATGGATATCAGTCTTCCCACCAGCTTCAAAGCTGCTCCTTGTCTGGAGCAGCAGCACTGAAGGGGCATGGAACGCAGAGAAACAGGCTCCACGTGTTCGAGAAATCTCATCCCACCAGGCCCATGTCCAATCTCCTTTCACAGGCTCTCCCCCCCATCTGTCTTTCTTATTTGTATTACAGAGAAGCATTAACTGCATGCCAGACCATCATTTTTCTATCTGGTGGTTATGAATCATCCCTTTTTGTGGTTATTGTTGAGGCAGGGTCTTGCTAAGTCTCTTAACTTGCCCAGGCTGGGCTCAAACCTGCAATCCTCTTGTCTCAGCCTCCCAGAGTGCTGGAATTACAGACATGCAACCACATCCAGCTGAATCCTTCATTGAATGATCCAATGGGATAAATGACTCGAAAAGTTGGAGTGGAAGACAAGTTCTTCTTCAACATGTAGACTTTCACTTTTCACAAGAGACCTACAGGTCAAGGCCCTCGATTCCAAACCCAAGACATGGTTCCCCATACCTCCCCATGTGAGCTAAAAATCAAACAAGCGATATTGTGGCAAAAGACACACTCTGACTAACCACGTCTGAGACCTGCAGGCTCAAAAGCTCTAAGATGTGCAGTGCATCATGGTTGGGGCAAAGAGCCGTGTGCACCTGGAAGTGTACCTGCCAGAAAAATCCATGCCAAGTTTAGCAGGTGCTCTCCAGAGTAAGAGATACTACATTGTTATTTTCATTAGTTTTCTTTTGGGGGGTGGGGTGCTGCCAGGGGTGAATCCCAGAGCTTCATGTGCTCTACCACTGAATACCCTCACCCCAATTCTTCCAAAGCAGCCATGACTTCAGTGTTTCCAAAAAAATTCACCTTCAGTAGTTTTGTCCCACTCTGTACCCACCTCACCACATGGCTCTGCTGTATAAAACATCTTTGAAAAGTGGGGTGAGCGGGCAACCCACTTTCCGGTCCCCCTTCTGTTTCTCTTAGATGCTTTCTCTCAATAAATTTTTCCTACTCTTAAAAAAAAAAAAAATTCACCTTCAACACCAGAAAAGTTGGGCAAAGCAACGATAAAAAAATAACATTAAGTTGGGCTGGGCACGTAGCTCAGTGGTAGAATGCTTGCCCAGCATAGGTGAGGGTCTGGGTTCAATCCTCAGTACAGCAAAAATAAAACATAACACACAAAAAACCAGTAAGTTCTAGACAAGGATGTCTGACTTCAAGACCTAAGTATGGGGCTACCCAAAGGAAGAGAAATCCTTCCTTTGGAACCCAACTGATTGCTTTTGTTGTTAACATCATCCATCACTAGACAGAATGATGGTGTATTTTCTGGAGAAAATATGTGAGGACTGAGTTTTCCACAGTTCATTCCAAGAGCTATTTGTCCCCAGCTCTGGTATCCTGCCCAGAGTCGGGGAGGATGGCTTACCCTCGATGACAGTGACTTCCTCCTCCTGGCCATTCTGGGCTCCCTCCTGAAGGGTGAGCTCTTCTTGTTCAGCCAAGCCATTGACAGTGGACAGCTGACCATTCTTCTGCAGGAGCTACGGGGAAGAGAGAACCACATAAACTTAATTTCAGTCCTCACATCCAAGTTAGAAACAATCCACTGACTTCTAGAATATAAACTATTCAAAGGAAAAATGCAGGGAAATGGAGGATCCAGTGCCTTACAAAAGGCATTGGGTGCTATTATCAAGCAGATTGGACCTGGCATCTGGGCAAGTGTGTGCCCTTCACCTGCATACTATGCAGGACATACACTCACCATTCCAGGCCTCTTTCGGATATAACAATGAATAACTTGGTATGGTTCCTACCACTCTGAGCTTACAAACTACTATGGAAGCTAGACTTTTTTCTTTTTGAGACCAGATCTTGCTATAGCCCAGGCTGACCTTAAAATGGTGACTCTCCTGCCTCAGTCTCCCAAGTGCTCATATTACAGGCATGAACCATCAAACCGAAACCAGGGCCTTGAGCGTGCCAACTCTCTATGACCATGATACATTCCCAGCCCTAAATATTTTCTTTACTTTAAAGTGATGTCTTCTTGTGATCAGACATGTATTAGTAAGATGTAACTGGGATGCACAAAACAGCATTTCTCAGGTTACAGGGCAGACGTTTAAGCAAATAATTATTAAACTGCAGCTGTGCAAACTGTCATGAAGGATGCACCATAGACCAAACGGCAATGACCAGAGAGCCTTCAATCGGGCTAGGGGAGTCCAGGACTTTCCCAGATAAAGCCAAAGCCTAAGGTCTCCAGGCAAGGGCTAGGCTGGAAAAGGGCAAGGGGGGGTGGTAGGAAAGGGCTGGGAGTTAGAAGGCCTCGTGAGGAGAACGCCAGTGTGTCTAAGACCTAGGGAACAAATGAGAGAGAGGTAACATTTATGCACGTAGGTGGCTAAAATAGAATAGCGCCTGTAGGATGGACTATGTATGCAACTGATGTCATCTTAATCATTTCCTTAATCCTGAGAATAGAGGTAAAAGTTTTAAGCCAAATAAATACAGCACAAGAGCCATGAGAGGGCTGGGGATTTAGCTCAGCGGTTTCACCGTCTGCGCATGCTGCGCAAGCGCAAGGACCTGAGTTCGATCCCCAGTACCAAAAAAAAAAAAGAGCCATGAGAAACCTAAAGTTTTCAATGATCCACTGTAATTTGTACACATTCGGCTTAAAACCAACACAGGCAGGTACCATTATTTCCATTTTACAGAAAAGCACAATAAGACTCAAAGCAATTACCGTGGGTAGGACTGTCACCCCACTGGGCCCATAGCTAGGGCACCACAGCCTGAAGCCCAGGGCTTACCAGTAACTACTTCCAGGTTTTTCCATGACACAAAGACAGGCACCACATTTTCAAGGACCTGTCACTACACACTGTAATAAAATGATGTAAGGAGTAGCTCCCATATACCCGCCCTGCCTGCTACAAGGACATCGCAACGGAGGTGATGAAGGTGATGGAGCATGCGCTTAGCATGCGTGAGGACCTGATGCCCAGAGCCAATGAAAGGAAAGAGAAGGAAATCTCAAGGGGGGGCATTCTGTTTGACATCATTTCATCCTTACAGGCCAATGATTGGCCAAACCACGGGCTCAGACCAGACTTGAAGGGCCAGTGAGTTCAAGAGACCAGGGGCCTTGAGTTGTGCTAAATTGATTTCACCTGCAAATCTGTCCTTCAAGGGCATGCATCTCTCCTGAAATAACAACACTGTACTCTAACATGGACGTTACAGATGGAACTGTTGGCTTCAAAATACCCATGCTGAGTCTACTTATTAAATAGAATACTCAGATTACATTTCCACTTTAAGTCTTCTCTTACCAAAATATGAAAGAGGGGAATTTTAAATAAAACCAAAAGACAAAAGGAGAAGGGAGGAGGTACCTTCCCAAGGCCCATCAATAAACCAGGCGGAGGATTTTAACTAAATATCATTAGTGATGTGGATCGGATTAGATTTGTATTTGATTAATAATGCCAAGAGCTGGGGAGAGAAAAGCAGGAATTACATATTTTTGTGGGTTACAGGGTAGCTGGATGGATATTAAATCTATAAAACGCTGACATGTACTTCTTAGTGTGGCAAACTAAACAACCATGAGAACTATGGTCCTCTTACCTCGATCTCAATGCCCTAATCTTTGCTACTTGTGCCTTTACTCGGGAACAAGAGTTCTGTAGAGTTTGGAGTTCCATAGAGTTTCTGTAACTCTCGTCATTCTTTGTTATTAATCTAACCAAAGGCATCCTTAGTTCAAGCCATTGGGCCTCTTTAAACATGAAGGCTCAATGGCACAGGCACAGACTTCCCTCTGCTCTTTCAGCAATGCTGACACATATGTTGCAAAGTACACTGGATGACAGAAAAATGATTTAGGGGCCAGGGCACACCATGAGGGATTAAACTCAGGGCCTTTGCACTGAGCCACAGCCCAGCCTTTTATTTTTATTTTTTATTTGCAAGTAGGTTCTCACTAAGTTGCTAAATTGCTCAGGCTGGGCTCAAACTTGTGATCCTCCCATCTGCAAAGTGCTGGAATTACTACAGCTGTGCACTGCCACACCCAGCTGAAAAATGAGTCTTAAAAAATTGATGTCAATTGCTAGGCCTCCTTATAACCTAGGAAGGACAATAAGTAAATTACGGAGTAGTCATTTGCAATGAACACAGGTAACTGTGTCTATGTTAGAAAGGCATTTGATACATTATTAATTTTAGTAGCGCACAATTTATGACACTGACATTACTGAAAGTGACTTTTCAGTCTATTTTATTATGTTCATAGCTTAAGTCCAGCAAGTGTACCCAACCTGTGACCCATAGGTTCATGTCTTGGTGAACATTCAGAGTTCATGGCTCATGACAGTCCATATAAAATGAGACTTTAAACTGGGTATGGTGGCACATACCTGAAATCCCAGCACACGGGAGGCTGAGATAGGAGGATCGAGAGTTTGAGGCCAGCCTGAGCTACAGAGTCAGTTCCAGGCCAGCCTGAACTGCACAACAAGACTTTGTCTCAAAAAAACAAAAAGTTGGGGCCAGGGATTTAGCTCAGTGGTTCCGCCACCTGCCTTGAAAGCACAAGGACCCGAGTTCAATTTCTGGTACAAAAAAAAACCCCAAAAAGTTGGGGACACACATTGATTTATAAGCTTGGGGTTCCGTACATTCAGATGCATTTCTTTTATCAAGAAGAAAATTGCTTGCTCATCTTTACTCAGTATCTCTTTTCCCTGTGACTCACAGGGATGCAAGAGACAGGATTTGGGGCTGGGAATTTAGCTCAGTGGTTTCGCCGCCTGCTATGGAAGTGCAAGGACCTGAGTTCGATCCCCGGTACCAGAAAAAAAAAAAAAAACACAACGGCAAGAGACAGGATTTGCACACAGTTCTGCCTGGGAAGATCCTGGGAGGATCTGGGGGTGGTAACTCAGGGGACACAGGATGGGAAGCGGAAGGTCCAGATGCGAGGAGGAGGCCACTCATGTGTAGGAGGCAAGTTGTGTGATTTAAGGCTTCCAAACAAGAAATTTTCTTTGTCTCTTTTTCAGGAGTTGGTGTTTCACTTTTCTGCAATGATGCTTCCCCACACCCTTTATCCACCCACCTTGGATTTGGTTTACTTGAATACTTTTATTTCTTTCGAGACAAAGATTGGACTTGAAAGGCACAGTGCTCACACTTGAACATGGTGAGCACCAGAAACCCAATCTTCCCACTGGACCTGCCCTTCAAAAAGCATCGACGCCTCCTTTGAACAAATCAAAATCCTTAATGTTTTCAAGTTTATATCCTTCAAGCAGGTCAGCCAGAGTTTACTCCAGTAAAGTATTACCACATTACAACTCAGCAAGCATTGAAAAATAGACTCCGAGCACCAGGGCTTCCCTCTTATGTTTGTAAGAACTGTGAATATCCAAAATGGTAGTCCAGGCATGGCAGAAAAGCCACCACTCCCCTCACCACCTGGCCTGCAGCGTACTTTGAGCCCTACCCACCTTGTAGAGCCTGCAACAGGACTATCAAGCTCTTTCATAAATTTGCTCAGTTATGAACAAAACACAGACACTAAGAGCAGTCAGGAGGCTGGGTGGAGGAGCAGAGCCTACTAAAGTTTCCTGACGCACACCCTTTTCAGCTTCCAGGGCTTTCCTTCTGAGATCTGACTTCCAGCCCAGGGCTGATCCACAGCATCTCCCAAAGGACCAACTGCCAGAAGTAAAAACACACTCCCTGATAGTGACACATCCAATTTTAACATTTAATTGCCTTAGAGCAGTTTTGTTGTACTGTCATTTGCTAACTAAATTTAACCTTAGTGTGAAAATTCTGATATTGAGGATTGAAAGATTAATCTTATGCTGCTTTTGAAACTGTATGTTTACTATTTAAGGAAGGTGTCTGGCACAGTGTCTATATAGCCCGTGACCTCTTGGGTTTGTAAATGTCACCTGCTGAGGGTTTTACATACCAGGTAGTTCTCAGGCGCCGCCTGCAAATCCCCAACTTCTGTTTCTTAAAAATTTTCAGTAAAATTCATGAAACTTACTTAGCATAATTTCAGGAGGAGTAACTCAACCTTACCTCTTATAAAAGAATAAGCACTATGGAGAGAGATCTACTCAAACCACCAGTTTGCTATTAGAATGCAGAATTGGGTTTCAAACCTACTGAACATTAATATTCAAACATGTAAGTGTTAGAAAATAGTTGTCTCATATTGCTCATGTAAACCTCAAAGGGCTCAGCCACTGATAGACAACTCACTTTGTCAGAAAAGTGGTCTACAAATCGGTCTCTCAGTCTCAAAGGTCACATTTGTCACACTGGGAGTTGAGAACGTCAGTACGGCAGGCACAGCAGCACCAGCCTGCGGGCGTCATCTCAGAAGGGCTCTGAGCTCAAATCAGCTTGGGAAACCAATTTAAGACAGAGCTGGGCTGACTCACTTAGAATGTAATGGCTCCTGAATGTGTACTCTATCGTCTGTGGAGGAAATCACTTGCATTCTTTCTCTAAAATGATTTACCAAGAATCCCTTCTGCGTCCCATCTATTGACATCATCCTTCACGGAGACACATGCAGTACGTTTAAACATACGCAGTCCAGTCACAAATGGCCCCACTTTAAAAAGTTATGATTAGTTCCAAAAGTATTAAAACTCCTGAGTTCTCTGGGAAAGCATGTAAAAGAAAACACAGAGCTCTAAATCTGGTGAGGTGGGAGATCGGCCGTGCTGATTTCAAGTGAAGGGAATTTATAAGATCTCTGCTTGAGATGAGGGGATAAAAAGCACCACCTACCAGCAGCGGCAGCTCCTCGGAATTCCTCTGAGGGACGTGTCACTCTGGGAGCCTCTGAAACACCCACACTTGAGGTCTACATGATGCATAGGACAGAAAGATGCTCCGGAAACACAACTGGAAGAAAACCTGTGCATCTTAAGCCACACCTGATACCCCTGGCATCTCTCTCCACATGGGTGCTGCAACAGAATTATAGCATGTGGGGAGATTGCTGGTCCCTCCGAATGTATGTCACTTCTGGGGTGGTGGCCCTGATGCTCCTAGATAAGAATCGCTACTCACAACTGTGAAGAACCAGAAGAGAACTCTTGTTTGTTCAAATGGGCCAAAGAAAGCTAGATCCTGGTATGTTGGACAGCTTTCTGTTGCTGTGACAAACTACCTGATACAATCAAATTGAGAAGAAGATAGGTTTATTTTGCCTCAAGATTTTAGAGGTTTCAGGCCCTGGTGCTTTGAACCTGGGGAAGCACAGTACATCGTGGTAGAAGGCCCAGAAGCAAGGAGAGACAGGCAGGAGCTGGGGTCCCAATGTCCCCCTCAAGGACATACTCCCAGTGACCTAACTTCCTCCACTAGACTCCACCTCCTAAAGGCTCCACCACCTTTAACAATGCCTTAGGGGACACTCCCAAGCCAGAGAGCCATGATACAATCCATCCAATAAACTCCTGTTGTTTAGATGGGCATGGTGGCACATGCCTATAATCCCAGCACAATGGGAGGCTGAGGCAGGAGCATCATGAGTTCAAGCCTAGCCTGCCTGGGCAACTTAGTGACTTAGTGAGATAGTGTCTCAAAATTTAAAAATAAAAAATGGGCTAGGGATGTAGCTTTACACAAAGTCCCTAGATTCAATATCCAGTACTGCTCCACTCCCCAAAAATCTTGTTATTCAAGTGAACTGTGGTTGAAAAAGGATGTCCACTCAGGGGGAAAAGACCAAACAACCCAACAGTTCAAAAGATTCTTGAGTTACAGACAGGGGAGCAGCCCCACTTTTATGTACTGACTCACGGCAATGTTGCAGCCCCACACTGAACAGAAGAGTGACCACCAGACATCTGGTTATCTTAGATCTCATTGAGTTAGACAGCACCCATGAAGACCTTCAGGGTGATATTCCAGTGTCCTGACCTTCATTATGAATGTCCCCTCTTCTGAGCTATTGCACTAAGCCACGCAGGACAAATCAGCTGCTTTCCTACATCCTGAATGCAAAACAAGAAACATGCTAACTGTGAAGAGCTACCGTAATAAATACACATAGCTTCAAAGTAGAAGTCAATGTTGAGAGACTGTCATGCCTGGCTTCTTGAGGGCTGTGTACCAGGGAATTCCCACTCAGGGCTTTATTTGGAGCAGATGTCCAAAGTCAAGATCCCAATTCCCACTTTAATGCTCCACCGCACGTCATGTTCAAGTAATTACTCTCACGTCAAGCAGCGGCTTCTCTCAAAGGGCAGTAAAATAATTACATCACATCCTTACTTAGGAAATCTGATTATAAAATATGGCTTAAAATGTACTATGTACCATAGAAAGGCTAAATAGTTTTTTAATCTGACAAGCATTTTAGACAAAACAGGAAAGCAGCATTGTAAAGTGAAGTTGAGATTTTAAAGTTTAAAGAAAAATGTAGATAACTAATATTATTCTTCTAATGAAACATATGTCCCTAAGGCACCAGTATCACAAACTTCACCATGGAGCCGGATATGAAAGGTAGAATAGAGTATAGAGCGCCCCAAGTCGGTACAACCACCATCCATTTATGGGAGCAGGCAGACAGGGGCGATGGGCGGCATCAGAGGCTCTTAGGAAATGCCCCTCTCCCTTCCTGAGGAAGGATGTCTGTATTCGTCTGAAGCAGCCCAAGGTAGAGGCATCACCCTGTCTTTTAGGTTCTTCACAACACTGACAGCAACAACACCGGCAGTGGGGAACACAAAATGATATTCACTACAGCATGCAGATTTAGTGGCTATATTGCCTTTGAATCTCATGGCTTAAAATGGTTCCTGATTTTTTTGGAGGGGGGTAGCTGAATTTTTAAATACCTAATTAGAATTTACTGATCATCCCTTTGCTATTTCAATTGTAATTCCAGGCTCCATTTTGAGTGAAAGAGGAAATGAACAAGCAAAACTGCTTGTTTTGTTTTCCATGGGGTGCACTTAATTTGCACACATGGCCTGTCTAAGGCAATGCAGTGTAACCCAGAACAATGTCTACCTGATCGCATTCTTCTCCAAGTACTCTAGCACAATCAGTGAAATGCCAAAGACACCAAATACAAAAGAAGCAAACTGCTGATGCACAGAAGCATACTGGGGTTGCTAAAGAGCATCTACTACTTCCCAGGCAGGATTCAAAACTGCTCTCCAACTGACTAAATGCCTCTGCCCCAGGTCTGATTGTTTCTGAAGCCTGCTGAGCTGATGGGGGGGTTCCCCTCTCCTGGCTAGGGGGTGTGGCGTGGGGGACAGGAGGCCCTCAGCAAGAGAGGAGGGGGAGGCACTGTTGGTTGCAGAGTGACAGCTGAGCCATCCTGAGGGACTTCAAGAAATGCCTCCTTATATGTGAAAAAGTTCTCTGTTCAACACTACATGGATTACCTAACAAAGTCATTAAACATTTAGCTCTGATAATGGCCTGGAAGATGCCATTTTAGTGAATCCACTTAGGGTTGGTGGATGGTCAGAAGCATGGTCAAAATGATAAACTACCATGGGCTTCTTCTGTGGCATGTATGCTTAGCTTTGTGCTCCGGAGCCCAAAGGCCTGCTGCACCCCACAATAAAGCAAGAGGTGCGAACCCATCCCAAGCCATAGCATGGCCAGCATACATCAGTACAGGAGGAGAATGAAGGATAACAAAGGAGACTTAGCTGGGTCTGCTGATTCCCACAAGTCAGCCTGCAGACTGTGCTGGGAACCCTAACACTGCTCCGTGCTTCCTGGGACATAGTTCAGCATCTCACAGTGCGGAGGCCCAAGAGCAAGGGATCTCGGCTTAGCCCCGAATTAGCTGCAAAACAGCATGGGCTGGGGATTTAGCTCAGTGGTTTCGCTGCTTGCTGTGCAAGCGCAAGGACCCGAGTTCGATCCTCAGCACCAAAAAAACCCCCACAAAAACAGCAGAGGTCTGATATCTCATGCTCTGCGCCTCTGTTTCTCTAAATATGAAACGGAGAGTGGTGCCTCTGCAGGGTTGTGGCGGTGGCTGCACTCCACCCCAGTTAAGGTAGAATTTCTGGAAAAGGTCCATCCGTAGTACCTAGGCCCACCACCAAAGCCCACAGGTAGCCCGTGTCCCATGGAATTAACAAGGACCAAAGAACTTGACAGGCAGTGAATGGACATCGCTGGTCACTCACAGAAATTGGAAACCAGCTCCAAAAGGTAAATCAGAGTGCAGATCAGTTTCTGTGCAGTGACTTCACAGGAGGTGGCTGGAGGGAGTAACTTAGAAGAGGGGACACTATGTGCTGGAGGAGGAAGTAGAAAGAGTTGGAAAACAACAATCATAGCCCGAGCAGGGCATGATGGGACACACCTGTAATTCCACTACTCCAGAAGCTGAGGGAGGAGGATCACCATGAGTTGGAGGCCAGCCTGGGCTACACAGTGAGTTTAAGACCAGCCTGAACTACACAGCAAGACCCTGTCTGAAAAAAAAAAAGAAAGAAATCATAGCCCAAGGTCTGGTCACACAGCTATAATTCCAGCACTGTGAGAGGCTGAGGCAGAAGGATAACTAGTTTGGGCCCTGCCTGGGCAATTTAGTGATTTAGCGAGGCCTTGTGTCAAAAATTTTAAAAAGCCTGGGGAGATACCTCAGTGCAAAGGCCTTGGTTGAATCCAAAGGAAGAGGGGATGGGGGTAGCACTAGTGGAGAAGGTGATGGAAGAAATGAGGACGCTGGGCACTTCTCCATTACATCTGGCCAAGGCCAGCCTGTGACCTGGCTTCTCCTGGAGCCCAGCTGATGTCCCCATGATGTCCCCATGGAGTCCCCAAGGAGGCTGCACCCAGCCTCCCCTGGGGGACATACAGCACAGATGCCACTTTGCCCTCCGAGACATTGCTCGGCGTTCCAGTCCTGCAAACGACCCTGAACACACTGCCTAAACTCAACAGAGAACAATTCGACAGTTCTTGTCTCTGAGAGCATTAATAGGTGCTAAATTAATGTTTCCCATAAAGGAACAGAGTGGCCATGTTAGAACAGATTTGTGCTGTTTAACCTTTTTTTTCCCTCAGTGCTGAAGATTGAACCCAGGGCCTTCTGCATTCTAGTTTGTTTATTTGTTTTTTGGTACCGGAGATCGAACTCGGGACCTTGCGCTTGCAAGGCAGGCATTGGAACCACTGAGCTAAATCCCCGGCCCGCCTTCTGCATTCTAGGCAAGTGACCAGGTGCTGAGCTATAGTCCCAGCTTGCTGCAAGTTTTTTAAAGACAAAAGTCCTATGGTGTATCATTTAAAAAAAATTTTTTTCCTCCAGGAAAAGAGTAGTGTAAGAGAAGCAAATACTTGCAATAGGTAGTTAATGATTTCAATAAGTGATCTTATACAAGCTCATTTTCCATTTAAAGAAAGGAATCCATTAACCTAATTTATAAATCATATGTCATAGCTGTCAAAGTAGCTTTTAGAGCTGCCAGCTATTGCACAGACTATCGAGTGGTGCCACTGATACTTGGACTTTTGGCTTCATCGGTCACACAGGAGACCACAGACCAGGTCCCCACAGGCACACAGCCCACGAATCCTGTCCTCATGGAGGAAGCGGAGGACATTACTCTGAGAGAAATTCACTGTCCTCCAAAAGGGAATAGAATGGAATAGGGTGGGAGAACCCTACACAGAGAAATACGAATTACATATTTCGGAAGATTTCTACAATCTTGAGTTATACAACTCTACTAGCTTGAGGACAGCATTTATTTACCACCTACTGTTCGGAAAGTCTGCTTGCCAGTGTGATTGTGATGTTTTATCCTAGTAAAATATTTACCCCATCTCTGCCATCCCGACAACTGGGAGACACTGGTCAAACCAACAGCATGGCTTTGGCTCCTACAGATGGCTAGACCTAAGCTCTTCAGTTCTGAGCTCCAGCCTCAGAATCAGATCATGTTCAGTCAGAGGGACCAGGGGCTTTGAACCCTGCAGAGACAGTGTGGGTGTGGTTCATCCTGATCAACTTGGCGGAGAGGCACTGGGAAGTGAAGGCACCTCGTCAGATGCGTCCGGGCCAATGACCTACTGGGAGGTGGGGAGAGCTGGTGGGAGTGAGTCGCAGAGGGGTGGGACTTGGGGAACATCTTGTGTCTGGCCCCTTCCTCCCAGGCTTTCCCTCTTCTCTCTACTTCCCAGATGCCAGGAGCTGAGCACCAGGAGCTGAGCAGCTTTTCTCTACCGCCTCCCTTCCACTATGATTCTGCCACTTCAGAGCCAGCTGACCAGGAACTGAAACCCAGAGCCAAAAATAGCTCTCTCTGAGATGTAGGTGGCAGGTTGTTTGCACAAAGTGACTTGTTCAGTCCACACTAAGTAAGGCTTAAATAATCAGACACCTCAGCAGAGGTGATTGCTTTCTTATACACTTGCCTAGAGACCTGCAAGCAAACTATCGGATTTCAAAAGGAACACAGACTCTGCTAGTAAAACCTACTCCCACTTCAACGTTTGTGTTTTTTCCCCCATGTTGCTCAGGAGAGCAAGCCCATTAACAGGTGCGGTGCATTCTGGGAAATGCCTGCCTCCTGCTGCTGTGGACCTGGGGCCTTGAATGCCCCAGGGTGGAAGAGAAGACATTTCTGCAGGAAGAGCCTCTGACATCACATCGCCCCATCTGAATGATGAACAAAGCCCTCCCAGCTCCCAGCTATTCCTGCACCACCAAGTCCGCCTCTCCTGGAAAAAGTCTGTCCCCAAAACATGCGCCTCACTCTCAAAACTGTCGTTTTAATCTTTAGAAAATTATCACCTCCAGAAGGTGGACACAGTGTAGATGGTAATAGTCATATAATTTATGTTCTTTCTTGGCCAAACGCTGATTTACAGGAAATGATCTGCTTTAAATTCACAGCACTTAAAAATTATCTTTAGAAACTGGGAGATGTATTTGGTTTTCTTCATCACACAGACTATACAAACAACTTTCTCTTCACCCCACAATTCTCCCAAATGATAGACTGTAATATTTTCAATATACTTTTCTGGTTTCTTTAATAATTCCTCTCCTTTTTAGCTGTTGTTGCATGAAACTGACTTTTTTTCTAATCATAAAAAAGATTCATTTGTCTCAAACTTGCCCATAACCCCACACACACCCTCCTCCTTCCACCTTTTCCATAAACTCTCCATTGAGAATTCTAAGCAGTCTGGAAATCAGTGGTCTGAAAAAGACACACACACCCTGAAATGTAAACCGGGCAAGGTGGCACACGCTCATAATCCTAGCACCCTAGGAGGCTGTGCACCAGGATCACAAGGTCAACTCCAAGTGTAATTTAGTGAGACCTTATCTCAAAATTTAAAAAATTAAAAAGGGCTGGGGAATGGAGCTCAACATTAAGGTCCTGGGCTTAATCCCCCAGTACTGGGAAAGAGGGAAGGAAGGAAGAAATAAGGCAGGAAGGAGGGAGAGAAGGAATAAGGAAGATAGTTTTTTTAATATGTACCTCCTGGCAAGGCGAAAATAATTCAATGACAAGCTCAATAATGGGAATCACTGCTAAGATAGAAAAATACTATTTGTAGCAGAGTACACGCCTATAATCCCAACACTTGGGAGGCTGAGGCAGGAGGATTTCCTTGAGTTTGAGGCCAGCCTGGGCTACATAGTGAGTTCAAGGCCAGCTCGAACTACATAGCAAGACCTTGTCTCAAAAAAAGAAAAACAGGGGCCAGGGATTTAGCTCAGTGGTTCCACCACTGGCTGCGCAAGCACAAGGACCCGAGTTCGATCCACAACACCAAAAAAAAAAAAAGAAAAGAAAAGGAAAACAATATTTGGTATCCATTCATATAAAAACAGGAAAATAGTTTTGAGATTGAAAAATTTTCCTATCAACTAGGTTAGAAAATGTTGTATAAAACTATTTCTAGGGCCAGGGATTTAGCTCAGTGGTTTCGCCACCTGCTGCACAAGCACAAGGACCCAAGTTTGATCCCTGGTACCAAAAAAAAAAAAAAAACTATTTCTAGCCAGGTGTGCTGGCATACACCTGCAATCTCACCTCGAAGAGTCTGCAGCAGGAGGATTGTAGGTTCAAACCCAGCCCAGGCAACTTAGTGACTCAGCAAGACCTTGCCTCAAAAATTAAACCAAAAAAAAAAAAAACTTTCTGGTTACTGCCTCCAAAATGAGAAGACACATTTTTGCTTTAATATGTAAGTATTTTGGCTTTGTTTTTGGTTTTTTACTATGTAAGTATTTTGATAGAGCAGCACTCTTACTTGGTCCCCGAATTACATTCTTCAAACCAACTATTCTCATTCTGGTTTGGTTATGAGTCACATGGATTTTTTTCTTCCCAGCCTGGGACTCAAACCCAAGTATGGTCACGTGCCAAAACCAGCGTGGCCGAGCAGAACCAGTGAATCCTCTGAAAGGTGGATCTAGAGCACAGTGATTATGTCCTATGGGCACCGCATTCAGAAGGAGTCCAAGCTGGGCTCAAAGTGAAGCCACCCTGTGCACCCAACCCCTTCTGCATGCCGCTGGTGCCCTTCCTGCTTATCCACATTTGCTACCACACCACGAGACAGCCAGGACCCTGGACAGGAAGCCAGTGCCCTGTTGTCTGGATCCCCCAGCCACAAGAATTATGAGCCATATAAACCTCTTTATTTTATGCATTACTTAGTCCTAAGTATTTTCTTATAGCAATAGGAAAAGCACTAACACAATTCTTAAAGTCCTTGAAACTTGCAGCCCTGACCACACACCCACAACACATCTTGCATTTCCTTCTTTTGGCTGACCTATATGCATCTCTAGAGCTTCTAAACGTTCATCATTTTCCACAATCTCCCACCTAACTCATGTGCAGAGGTATTATGGAACACTTGATTAATCCCTCTGATGGGTTCCTGTATCAGGACCAGCTGGGTCCAAGTTGACAAGAGGGATCCACATATGTAGAACAAAAGAGGGTGCTGTGTGGTCTGTATCTACAAAGCCTCATCAATCATAGACCGGGCATTTGGAAGGTGATTGGACTACGGGGTTTGTAGCTGGCTTGCTGATAGGAGGTGGGTCACTGGGGGCATGGCCTGCAAGGGTTTATCTCCCTTCCAGCTCCTCCTTGGACTCTACTTCCTGGATGCCAGGCAGAGAGGAAGCTCACCTCCTCCAGGCCCCTCAACCATGCTGCTTCTCCCCGGAGCTGGCTAACCACCTAAGTCAAAATAAACCTCTCCTCCTTTAACTTTCGGGTGTCAAGTATTGTGTCTAAGGAGTCAAGGAAAGTGACTGAGACATGTACTAAACAGGGAGGGATCCCAGTGAGCAACACCAGTAAAACCAGGTGCCCAGGAAAGAGGGATTTTGAAGTTGGATCTCAACAGGCAATAAATATTTAGGCCAGGAAGGACAGAAAGAAATTAAGTGATCTTTTTTTTTTATCAGGTCACAGACACAGAGAGGAATATGGGGCAAAGCCAGAAGCAGTGGTAATGGTACAAGTGACTCTGCATGTTTAAAGGTTACTCTGTAGCTGCTGAATGCTGCGGGCAGTCAGAACAGGGTTATCCTGAGAGTGACAAGGGGAGGAGCCGCCAGGTGAGCTGGTGGGGTCAGAGCTGGGAGGTGGTGATAACCTGTGTTCACTTTAGAAGACACACCAAGCTAGGCACTCAGGTTCGTGTGCTTCCCAAGATGAAAGGTGGCCAAAGGCAAACACCTGGAAAAGCCCCCAGACCAGCAATCTGGCTTCGAAGACAGGGACTGCAGAAGGCCAGGAGTGCAGGCAGGGAGGCTGCTGCTGCCTGAGTCCAGAGAGGGAGGGCATGGGAAGGGCAGCCTGAGGGAGGACGCATGACCCGGAAACCCTTGGCACACTCCACTGTAGAGCAAGCCCAGGGAGAGGAAGGGCAGCCAGACGGCCAGGGCTAGGAGCCAGGCTCCTCTTCCTGCAGCCTTGTGACCTTAGGCATGCCGTGTCTCCAGTGAGGCTTGCCTCTCAGTCCCCTCATCTGTCAAATGGGGTAGAAGTGCCTACCTCTTGAGATTGCTAAAAGGCCCAGGCGTGCTGTGATACACAGGTGATCCCAGCACTCTGGGAGTCTGAGGCAAGAGCATCACAAGTTCAAGCCAGACCTTGTTTTAAAATTAAAGAAAAAAAAGAAGGGCCAGAGAACTACTGTCACTCATTGCAAAGATGCTAGCTCAATCTCCAGCACTACAAAACTTTTTGAAAGGATTATATGAGTTAGTATTTGCAAAGTGGCAGAAACAAGCCTTGGAAAACATATTAAGCACTGTGTAACTGTTAAAGAAACAAATGTGTGGGCTGGGGATCTAGCTCAGTGGTTTCACCGCCTGATGTGCAAGCTCAAGGACCCGTGTTCGATCCCCCATAAGAAAAAAAAAAAAAGAAACAAATGTGTGGAGGAGAGAAGAAAGGGGTACTAGCTTCTCACAAAATGCCTCAAATCCAAGACTTCAAAGCTGATGGCAGCATCAGGATTCAGTGGATTGGGTGGGGGTGTGGACTAGGAGCAGAGTACCTGCTTCCCTGGTGAGGCCAGGGCTTTCCTATCCAGCACCACAAATGAAACCAAAGATAAAATGATGCGAGTGAGGATTTGGGACTTTGCCTAGAAACCCAATCCTGGGTGGAGAACTTCTATGGGAAGATGTTTTTAGCCAGTCAACTCACTGACAAAGTTTTTAGAAAAAATTGTCAACTGTGGGCCTGTGCGCAAATGTGAAAGCAGAACCCATGTGTTTTGAAGCATACTGCAGCCCCGACAGAAAAAATGGGCAATAAATACGGTTCACAGTATGGAATTTGTGAATGAACGTGTGGAATTATATTTATCTGACCTAGTAAACTACAAAGATGCAAAACCCAAAGGAAACCTAAGACACCAAACAGCCTGGCAAAGCCAAAGCCACCAACATGAGCGATGCAGGGTATGCTGTAAGCCCTCATTCACACCAGCAGCGTGGGAATTGGCGTCACTTGTAACAGTGTCCAGTAGCAGCCTACTCTCTGGACTGTCGAGGGGTGGCACGAATTCAGCCGGTTACCCAGGTGAGTAGCGGAGCCAGGGACTCAGCGCACGTCTGCACCTCCCGGCACATGCCCCTTCCACCGGGTCCAGGAGGATGTTTATCCCTGAAGGGAAACCAGAGGAAGGGACAGGCACAGAGCCACTTCCTGCCCAGCAGAAGCTGCCAGAGCGTTCACTGGCAAACAAAAAGAACGGCCCATTCACTGTAATGTGCTTTTTCAATTACAATGAAACATAAGGAAGGATTCGTCTATAAATAAAAGCAAAACGTGAGTGTTTCAAATGAATTGCAACTCAGTGAAAGTTCATATCCGCAGGAAAGGACTGCCAAAGTGGGTGGGGCTCTATTTTCATCTAATATTAGACAACTGTAAAGTGGCTGACATTACCCTCTCATTAAGTAGAAAAAAGTGCTCACTTAGGGAGCACATATATTAAAATAGGACTGATACTGACAAAGGCACCCACAGTATGTTAACATACAGTATTGCCAAAGAGCAGCCAGATTCGGAATGTATTTGACATATTCTAAAACTAAAACAATTCCTCCCTTAAAATGTAAATTGAAATGTCAGACGTGTATCCTATATGCTGTACAGAAAACCGTGGGAAGGCGGAGCTTTCCTGTCACCCAGGAATTGAGCCTCCAGGGAAACATGCCCAAGACAATGTGCATATTAGATATAATCTGCATTTTCTGTTATATTTTATTACATGCAAGGATGTTCACCACAGCATTATGTGTAATAGCAAAACAATAGTATCACCTTAAATGCTCATCAGTAAAGGGACTGGTTAATTTAGAGTAAATCCATGCCACTGAAGAAGGAATCACGGAGCTCGGAGCCAGGCCTGTTAGATGGAACCAGAGGGGCATCCACGATGTATCACAGAGAAAAGCAGGCTGCACAAAAGCAGCATCCTGTATGCATCCGACATTTAAAACAAACTAACAGAGATGGGCTGGGGATTTAGCTCAGTGGTTTCGCTGCCTGCTGCGCAAGCTCAAGGACCTGAGTTTGATCCCCAGTACCAAAAAAAAAAACTAACAGAGAGGTTTGTATGTGTGTATAAGAAAGTCTCAGCCCTGGCCGGTTTCTCACACCTATCACCCAGCTGCTGGGGAGGCTGAGGCAGAAAGATTCCAAGTTTGAGCCCAACCTGAGCAACTTAACAAGACTCTGTCTCAAAACTTCAAAAAAATAAAGGACCAGAGGTGTAGTTTAATGCTCCCTGGGTTTAAATCCAGATACTGCGAAAAGAAAAAAAAAATCTCAGATGATAAGTAACAAGTACAATTGAGAAACTTTCCCTCTTTTCTCTAAGTTTTTAAAAATTAACTTTCTCGTGCACTTATTGTCTACATTCCAGGTTATTTTGTTTGTCTGTTTGTTTGTTTCACAGTACTGGGGATTGAACCCAGGGCCAAGTTACTAGGTTGTCCAGGCTGGGCTCAAAGTTGGAATCCTCCTGCCTCAGCCTCCCAGTGTGCAGAGATTATGGTTTTTTGGTTTTGTTAGTGGTGCTAGGGAATGAACTCAAGCATGCTAGGTAAGTGCTCTACTACTAAGCTACATCCTCAGCTCTTTTCATTTTATTTACGTATGTATTTATTTATTTATTTTCTCCATATTAGTCTAGACTGGCCTTAAAACTGGAGATCTTCCTGCTTCAGACCCCCAACATCTAGGATTCCAGGCATGTGCCACCATGTCTGGTTTGTTGTCTCTATTGTGTTTCAATTAATTTTATCTAAACGCATGGTCTCACTGCATGGGCCAGGCTGGCCTTTCATTTGAGATCCTCCTCCCTCAGCATCCCTCCCCAATGGCTGGGGTTACAGGTGTATGCCACTGTACCCCGCTCTTATGTATATGCTATATATTGTTTCTGTGTGATATGGCCTCAGAGTAGCCCAGGCTGGCCTCACACTATTGTGTGTTGGGATTAAGGACGTGTGTCCTATGTCCCATCCCAGCCAACCGGCTCTATTTATAGTCTTCTTAATGTTTAAAATGCCTTTGAAATTTATTAAAGAAAAAAAAGAGAAAACCCAAATAAAATATGAGTTATAATCCTGTTAAAACAGAATACAGCATAACAAAGAAAATGATTATAAATAAGAGACAGTATACTACCTACAAATTTTATAAAGGAAAATGGTTGCTTTTAATTGATTTAAATAGTTAACACATTCAATGTATATTTGAGCATATTTACCAAGCACCAAATTTTGAGTGAAAGGCAGTTAACATGTGTTGTTTCAGATTACTTCAGTTCTACAAAATTCTCTCACTGTAAACATGTGGTGTTTAGGAACAGTGGATAATGACTCCCTTCTCCTATCGATCAGGAAGCCAGTTGTTACTTGTATGGGTGTGGTTATCACAGGACGCGGCTTCCTGGAAAGGTAAAATGCAGGCTTCCTTTCCAACCAGGCGCACGGGAGGGCTTCCTAAATCCTCTTGCACACCTGAGGAACTGCGCATGCTCCTCTGCTACAAGGGAAATCCGGGCCTCCCAGGAGGACCACCGCCCACCTTTACACAGCTCCAGAAGTAATCAGCCCAGGGTAGGGCCCATTTCATTGTCTTCTGCGTCTTAGCGATTGTATAGGCTGCTGTATTTACTTTTAGGTGTGTTTGTTTTCTTTAAATGTTTCCCTAAAGGACTGAAATTGCTTGGATGGAGTATGCGCTCATGGGAAAGCTCATACAAAGAATCCCACCCCCAAAACTGCTACGGAAAACTCAGTTCCATGCATTCCTACTATTAAGATAAATCCGGAATGGGGGGCATCAGTGAGCACTCTAAATTTTTCATGAGAGCATTTGATTGTGATGTAACACAATGAGTGGCTTCCCGGGGAAACAAAGGCATAATAAACAAATCCTGGCTGTCCCGGCCGCTCCCCACGGCTGGCTTCTCTTTGTGCAGCCAGAGCTGCGCCGGAGACCGCCGGGACCGCGCCAGGCTGCTGGGAGCCCTGCGCCTCCCTAACACTGAGCAGGAGGCGGTGCAATCGGCCGCCTCCTCTCGGTCCCCCAAAGCCCAGCACAGAACCTGTGCTGCAACCTCATGCACGGCACCTATGAAAACGTCTTCATCATTTTCCGGCAGGAAGCAATCCCTTGCGAGAAGATACCAAACTGCCAACTCCCGCTGGCTCCGCAACAGCATCTGCAACAATGCCTATTGCCACCAGGGCGCTGTGCTATTTAAATGAACTTTGACAGCTTTACCTCTGCTACATCTAACTTGTATTCAGTATTTAAAAAAAAAAAAAAAGGATATCCAGGAACATAGAAAGATTTTTAAAACAAGATTTATTGATCTGCCCTGAAAATTGTATTTCAAGGTATCCTCAGGCTCAATACTGCCAAAATTATGTTTACACACAAAATCTCAGTCTGACCAATTTGTTAATCAAAAATTGTTGGACTGAGGCAAGCAAATGTTTAGTGGTGTCACTGAGTGATGTTCAATTTAATGTTTATTTACCAGCAATTTTCTTCCTGCAAACACGAATGCTAAACAAGTAAAACCAGTCTAACTGTCTAGATAATAAGAAACGATCTTCCAGGTTATCAACAAAAACAAGAATAAAGGCCTGGGATTTAGCTCAGTGGTTCTGGCACCTGCCGCGCAAGCACAAGGTCCCTTTCAATCACAGTACAAAAAAAAAAAAAAAAACAGCCTTTCTGCAGTCCCAAGCCCAGAGTGGAAAATACAATGCAAAGAGGTTGAGGCAAGAGTTCAAAGAGTTCAAAGCTAGCTTGGGCTACATATAGTGAGACCATCTCAAAAAAAAAAAACCAGAGTCAGGAGGTCCAGCCACACACTGGCAGGCAAGGAAGATGACTGACATGTGCATTTGGTCCTGTGTGCGAGAAGGTAATCCTACAAAACCCGACTCCTTCCATCCTCCGTGCCTTTGCAGAAGAGCTGTTTTAACATTCAAATTCCTAAACCAATATAAAATACACTGAGCATTCTGATGAAAGAAAACTTGTTAACAACTCATTCAGATGCCTTCTCCAACTAAATATAAGCATTAGCAATGCAATGTCTCCTTCCACAACAGTCTCCCAGGACAGGAAGGTCTTGGTAGATGTTTCATATATCACCGTATTGTTTTGTTTGTGCATGTGCGGGTGTATGTGTGTGTGTGCGCACGTGTGTGTGTGTGTATGGTATTGGGGACTGACTGAACTCAGAGTTGTAACACTGAGCTGTGCCCCTAGTCTTCTCTTTAATTTTTATTATTTGAGACATGGTCCATTGCCCAGGCTGACCCTGAACTTGCCATCCTCCTGCCTCAGCTTCCCAGAGTGCTGGGATTACAGGCATGTGCCACCACACCCAGCTTATATCTCTGTCTTGATGCATCCGTTTTTTCCAAGATCCCATCTTTTAATAGGCTTTTTCCTTTTTCTAGATGTAAAATGTGCTTGAATTCATTCTTCTTTTAACTATTTTGGGTGCTGAGGATAGAACTCCAGCCTGACCTATGCTACACATGCACCCTGCCCCCACCCAGGGATTCTCAGGCACCAGTTAACCCGAGGCCTCTACAACACCCTGAGCTCGGCTGACCAGGAGCCTCAAGCATCCAGCCCTCCTGGGCCAGTGCTGCCTTCTCTGCCTCTGCTGCACCCCAGGCTCCAAAATGCTTCCCAGACTCGCAAGCTGAGCTGGAAAGAGCCTTCTGGTGCCCGTGCTGGGGACACAAAGCTAAGTCACCAACATCCCTTGCTTGTCTGTTTATGTATTTATTTTGCAGGGCTCCTGCACATGAGCAAGAGTACCCTGGCCTGTGTTCTTTTTTTGCTAAAAAGACAAAAACAGTGGTTGCATTGACTTGGAACTTCTACTTTTCAATCTTTCTATAATTTCTCCTTTCCCTTTTTCTCTTTCCTTTTTTTGGGGGGGAAGAGGGAGACAGAGTCTCGCTATGCAGTTCAGGCTGGCCTTGAACTCATTACCATTATATAGCCCAGGCTGGCCTCAAACTCACAGCAATCCTCCTGTGTCAGCCTCCCAAGAGCTGCGATTACAGGTGTGTGCCACCATGCTGGTTCTTTTCCAGTCACCCCTATTTTGACAAGAACAGAACTTTTGACTTTTTTCCCATCACATAATTTACAACTTCCTTCAGGAAAACACTCCTGACCAAATATTTCTGATGCACGTTAATGAAACTGAGATCTATTATTCCAGCAAACTCTTTCCCCAGTCTGAGCCCTCACCCTCCCCAAGGTGTTCCTCGGAAGCTGAGAGGGGACCATCTTCATGTGTCACTGTGATTATCTTTTCATTTTTCTTTCTTTTGGTACCAGGGATCGAACTCCAGTCCTTGCGCTTGCACAGCAGGTGGCAAAACCACTGAGTTAAATCCCCTGCTTATCTTGTCATTTTTCATCCCTAAACGCCCGTGGCACTAATGTCTGCATTCATCCTATCGGGCAGAGACACGTACTTAGCATATCTCTTTTTCTTTCCCTTCCTCTCCCTCCCTTGGCTCCCCAGCCCCTTCCCATTTGCAAAAGTTGACCCCCTTCTTCTGACCGGCCTCAGTCACAGTCTCTTTTTCTCTAAAATGCCCCTGCCAAGAAGGTCTTTGCATTGGCCTGCTGCAGGTCTCTCTCCTGGAGGTGACTTTGAAATAAAAGTTGGTCTCACAGTTGGAGAAAAGATGCCTTTTTATGTAATTGTAAGGGGAGGAGAAGAGAGGAAAGAGGAAAAAGCTCACCTACACCGAAGAAAACGCCACAGAATGGGGAGGTGGCACAGCAGCAGCAGCCTGGCATGCAGGAGGCCCTGGGTTCAATCTTCATTAACACCAAAAAAAAAACTAACTGATGCAAACATAAGTCTACACAAAAGCTTGCACATTCATGTTCACAGCAGTATTACTCACAATAGTCAGAAAGTAAAAACAACCAGCCAAATGTCTGCCAACTGCTGTCTGCGGAAGAAGCCATAGGGTCACCCATCCGGGTCACAGAGTATTATACAGCAATGAGAAAGAAATGGTGCGGCACAGTCACAAGCTTGAGACCCCAGGGTTCAATCTCCAGCACCAAAGAAAGAGGACATAGAGAAAGAAATGAAGTGGTGACACACAGATGAACTTTATAAAGGCTACACTAAATAAAAGACCCCAGACACAGCCACAGACTGTGTGACGCCACTCACAGAATCGTCCAGAATAGGCAAACAGAGAGTGTAGCTTGGTGATTACCAAGGTGTGGGGAGGCAGAAGTGGGGAGGGACCACTACTATGCAGGGGCGGGGGGGGGGGTGTCCTCTGGTGTGTAAAACATTCTAACCTTAATCGTGACGACGGTTACAAGACACTGAACTATAACACTTTTTCTTTGCAGTACTGGGACTAAACCCAGAAGCACTGTACTATATCTAACCCCCTCCCCATTTTTTGGTTTTTTATTTGTTTGTTTGATTTTGGGTTTGTCACCCACCCCCAAGTCTCCTAAATTTCCCAGATTATCCTGGATGTGATCCTCCTGCCTCAGCCTCCCAAGTACTTGAAATTATAGACATGTGTCAGCACACCCATCTGAATTTTACACCTTTCAAAGATGAATTAGATGGTGTGTGAATTATATCTCAGTGAAGCTGTTTTAAAACCCAGAACAGGGCCGGGGATTTAGCTCAGTGGTTCTGACTCCTACCTTGAAAGCACAAGGTCCCGAGTTTAATTCCCCATACCAAAATAAAATAAAATAAAACCCAGAACAATGGCTGGTTTGCTAGCAGGTAAGAATAGGAAAGGTCTCAGAGGGAAGTTGCCTAGGGACACCCTCCGGGTTAATACACAGCTCTGGCGTACTCATTTCCTAGAGATTACAGCACCGTTATGGCCCTGGTCCACACACCGGGAAACCACACTCATGGACTGTCGATTCCTGGTGAGAATCAGATGTGCTTTAATTATGAAAAAGCTCCCTGGATATCTTTGCAGGCTCTCCTGACAGAAATAAATAAGCTCACTGGGAGGGAAGACCAGAGGATAACAAACAAATCTAAAGTAGTATGGAGAGATATTCCACACTAAGTAATAAAAATGTTAAGCCAGGTGTGATGGGGCGGGCCTGTAATCCCAGTACTCTGGGATGGCTGAGGCAGGAGGATTGTAAATTCAAGGACAGCCCGAGCAACTTAGTGAGACCCTGCCTCAAAAAATAAATTAAAAGGACTGCAGATATAGCTCACGAGTAGAGCACCCTGGGTTTGATCCTCAGTCCTGAAATAAATAAAAATTTGTAGAGAGGGCACATAAGTCTTAAAACCATCTAAATTCAGCTGACATTTTGTGATTATCACGTATCCTGGAATGGGTTGTTTTTAGAAAGATCTATCCCAATACTTAACAAGAGCCCTCTGTAGGGTACATATTCAAAGTCTGCCAGAAAGCCCAGTGTGGGGGCACATGACTGCACCTGCACTTCGGGAGGCTGGGGCAAGAGGGTCCCAGGTTCAACTCTAGCCTGGGCAACTTAGCAAGACCCTATCTCAAAATTTTAAAAAGAGACTGGAAACAGCTCAGGGGCACAGTGCCTGTGGGTTTGATCCCCAGTACCACCAAAAACAAAAACAAATCTTGAGCCAAGGATTTAGCTCAGTCCTGAGTTCAATCTCCACTACAAAAAAAAAAAAATCTACAGAAAATCTATGAAAAGAATCCAGTTGGGTGTGTTGGTATACTTCCGCAATCCCAGCACTCTGGGAGGCTGGGACAAGAGGATCACAAGTTCCAGGCCAGCTCAAGCAAGTTTTCGAAATTTAAAAGTTTTAAAAATAAAAATTTTACGTTTTAAAATTTAATAATAATTTAAAATTTAAAAAATAAAAGAACCTAAAAGAAGCAGAAAGGTAAGTCAATGTTCCTGGGGTTCAATCCCCAGGAAGGGGAGGTCACCTAAGATTGTACACTTTTTGTCTTAAGTGATGAGATTTAATTTTTAAAAAACAAAACAAAAAAAGAGAATTGTTTCTGGGCCGGGGACGTAGCTCAGTGGCGCTGAGCCTGCCTCACAAGTGCAAGGTCCTGAGTTGGATCCCCAGTACCAAAAAAAAAAAAGAGAGAGAGAGGGATTTAATCATTAAACAACAAACATCTCCCTTTCCATAGAAGGAGAGCTTCTTCCCAGTATTTTTAGCTCATCTTATGTGAACCTTATAACATTAAAACAAGCGGTTGGGGTGGAGCTTATGGTAGAACACTTGCCTAGCACGCTCTGGGTGTAGATATGCAGTCAGATTAAATAACTATTAGGAACACAGGTGTGTTCCCAAATGGAATGGCAGGTGGGATGACAGGCATCTGGACAGATGTCTTCCCTTCCCTCTAAGTGAAAAGGTGTGGTTCCCCCACTTGCCTCACAACCCCAAGGTCCCAAGTTCAATCCCCGGTACCAAAAAAAAAAAAAAAAAAAGTGAAAAGGTGAATGATGATCACAGTTGCACTGAACCCAGCTGCCAATTTGTTTGCATTAAATACATATATTTAGAAATGCATAGATCTGGCTTAGTAAGAAAGGAACTGAGCTAGGCGCTGTGACACACACCTATAATCCCATCTACTCAGGAGGCTGAGGCAGGAAGATTTCAAGTTTGAGGCATGACTAAGAAACACATCCAGCCGGGGGGCGGGGGGGGGGCCTGAATGCCAGCACCCTGGGAGGCTGAGACAGGAGAATGCACCCCAGCATAGGCAATTTAGCAACTTGGGAAGACCCTGTATCAAAATAAAAAAGGAAAAAGGGGCTGGGAATAAATCTCTATGGGAAGGCCCTGGGTTCAAATCACAGTAACAAAAAGAAAAAAAAAAAAGACTGTGTCTTCCATCAAGCCTTTCATACTGTAAGCGCCCACCATCATGCCTATCTTCTCTGCCTATAAAATGATTACCAGGACACACACCTCTGTATCTCCTTACAGCTGCATCCTGGAGATGGAATAGGTGCTGATTACAGATCAAAACCGGTACCCTATGACCTTGTCCCCTGCTCCCTGCACCCCTAATAACCCTGATCTGGGGCTGGGGTCTGCAGATCACCCAGGAACCCTAATTGACACCCCACCTCTTGCAGCTGCCCGAGGTCTGGCACATTAGGGACACTGCCACAAAGATCCAGACTTACACTTCTGACTTTAATGTGGCAATGTCTGGTGTTAAAATGTGACTGAGGCACTTCCACGAAGATAGCAGAGAAACAGCCTCTCTGAGATTTGGTGTCCAGATGCTGGAATATAGCAATGTGAGGAAGAGAAGGAGGGAAGTGGATGTGACTTGAGAATTGAAGCCCACGGTGGGAGCAAAGGGAGAGGTTTCTACATAGGAGGTAGCGAGTTGTGCTTTCTCCTTAGCCCTGACTCGCTGAGTAGGAGGAATGGCTCGAACCTCCAGACCAATGGTGACTACTGGCAACCCCAGAGGCCTCCACAGAGAAACGCACCAGTGGAACAGAGCAGTGGATGCAGCGAACTGCAGTGGGTGATGAATGATTCAGCTCACAGGAGAGGGCATTTGGCCCGTAGCCATTGGAACTCAGAGCAGCTGTGGGCTGGCTCCACCAAGGTGAGAAAGAACCGAGTTCAAGCTGGCAGGGGGTCAAGGAGCCAAGGTCAAAGAGCTGACTTCAAGTCAGCAAGGAAGCAAGTTCAAGTCGGCAGGAAGCACACAGAGTGTTGCAGACTGAACAAATCAGGTTCCAGCCTCACAGCCAGAAACCAGCCTGAATTTCAGTGGAATTAAAGGTGCAGGCTTGCTGGGATTATCTACTACCCCTACCATAGCTGGCTTGCTGGGACTGTTTTGTTTTCTTTTTTGTTTTCTTGTTTTCTCCATTGTTTGTTCTTGTTTTTATATGAGTGTGAACATTGTTTCTAGTTTTGTTGTTGTTGTTCTGTTATTTTTTATTTCTTCCTTCCCTTTTCTTCACACATTTCCCAAAGTTTGTGTAATCTTCCTTTGTCCTCTAGCCCTGCTTCTAATCTTTTTCTCTTCTTCTATTCCTCTATTTTTCTCCCTAAATCCTTTTAAACCTTCTCCCCTGAGAGTAAAATCACCATACTGAGGGGATATTTACTGTATATAACTTTCGGGTTTGTTTTAGATTTTGTTATGTGACCACAAATATGCTTCAATTGATTGAAGGTAACAAATTAAATTTTTTTTTTCTTTTGGTTCTGGGGATTGAACTCTGGACCTTGCACTTGCGAGACAGGCAGTGGCACCACTGAGCTAAATCCCTGGCCCAGTAGCAAATTAATATTTAACAGTTTGTCATTTTCTAGGCTGTGTTTGATAGAATAGTTATTGCTGATTTTGCTACTTTGGCTAAGGTGACATAATTGTTCTAAGCAGTTGTTCTTCCAGGTATGCCAAGACTGAGACTGTCTGAGGGTCATAAACAGTACTATAGGACAGTGTCAAAGAACCAGGGGCTAGGCCAAATAGGCAGCAATTTCTTACCCCTAATAAGTTGAAGAGGTAGGATCTTGCAACACACTCAAAATCCAAAAGCCAGCTGCACCTGGAAGACAGCTCTGAGAAGTAGTCACTTCCTAACGGTTCTTGATACTAGCAATAAAGGTGTTTGCAACCACAAACAATTTATGAGCATCAATGCAAAAATTAAATTTAAAAATAAAAAAATGAGAAGACATGGATGCAAGATGCAACCCCAGGCTTCCAATTCACCAAAGCCAAACCCAGGGGGCAATAAGGTAGAACAATTTGAAACCCACACACCTGGGCTCTCTAAAGTGGTAACACTGGAAGTAACAAAGCAAATGAATGAGGCTCTAGAAAAAAAAATCAAATCAGAAGTAATTTTTAGGATAACTTCAGAGATGATGACCATAATGAAGGACATGTTTGGTGAATCTAAAGAAGGTACAGATAAAGAAATAGAGAAGAGCTTAGGAAAATGATGGAAACTATGAATGCCCAAAATAGGAAAGAAATGGAATCCATGAAACAGATTCAATCAGATATCCAGGAGATGAAAAATGGTACTGAAAGTATACGCAGCAGAATGAGCCAATGTGAAAACACAATATCAAATCTAGAAGACAGGATTGCAATTAGCAATCATGAAAACAAAGACTTCTTAAAAATAGCAAGGGACTACAAAAAAATCAATCCAACAGCTGCAAGATGATGCAAAGAAGAGCCTAAGATGGATCAGAGTCAGTGAAAAAGCAGGAGATAGCACACAGAACATAAACCACATATCAGCTCATAGAATATGCTTAAGTAAATTCAAGGAATTGAAATTATGCCATGCATATTATCAGACTATAGTGCAACAAAATTGAAAATCAATGGCAAAAGGATCCAGAAGAACTTCATAAACATATGGAAATTAAATAACACCCTCCTAAACAACCAATGAGTCACAGATGAAATTAAAGAAGAATTCAGACAGTTTCTATAATTAAATGATAATACCAATACAATATACTAGAACTTATGGGACACAATGAAAGCAGTCCTACGAGGAAATTTACAGCAGTAAATGCCCATATCAGAAAAACAGACTGAGCTCAGATAAACTAATGCTGAAATTCAAGCTTCTAGGAAAAAAAAAAAAGAACTAGTTAAGCCCAAAGCTCATAGGAGGGAGGAAGTTATAAAGATCAGAGGAGAAATTACTACAATGGAGACTAAGAAAACAAAGAATCTGGGCTGGGGATTTAGCTCAGTGGTTCCGCTGCTTGAGGCAAGCACAAGGACCAGAGTTCGATCCCAAGGTACAAAAAAAAACAACCAAAGAATCAACCTGGCCGTGGATTTAGCTCAGTAGTTTCGCCGCCTGCCTGGCAAGCACAAGGTCCCAAGTTCGATCCCCAGTACCAAAAAAAGAAAGAAGAATTTGGGCTGGAAATTTAGCTCAGTGGTTCCGGCACCAGCCGCACAAGTGCCAAGTCTCGAGTTCAATCCCCAGTACCAAAGAAAACAAAGAATCAATGAGTTGAACAGTTAGTTCTGTTTTTTGTTTTTGTTTTGTTTTGTTTTTTGCACTGGGGATTGAACTCGAGACCTTGCACATACGAGGCAGGCAGCAGCAACACTGAGCTATATCCCAGGCTCTGAACAGTTAGTTCTTTCAAAGATTAAATAAAATTGACAAACACTTAGCCAATCTTATAAAAAAAAAGTCAAATCCATGCAACCAGGAATGAAAAGGGTGAAATCACAAGAATTTCTGCAGAGATCCAGATCATCAGTACCTACTTCAAGAACCTGTATTCTACTAATAGAATTTTATGAAAAACAAGGAAGGTATGCAGATTCCTGCATGCATATGAATTATCAAAGCTCAATCAAGATGATATAAAAATTCTAAATAAACCAGTATCAATCAATGAAATTGAAGATGTAATTAAAAACCTACCAACAAAGAAAAGCCCAGGCCCTGCTGAATTCAAGAAATTTAGAGAAGAGCTAATGCCACTACTTCTCAAACTCCCTAATGAAACTGAAAAGGAGGCGATTCTGGAAATTCATCCCTGGAAACAAGCATTACCCTGACACCAAAACCAGGGAAAGATCCACCCAAAAAAGAGAACACAGACACAAAAATCCTCAGTAAAGGCTGGGGATTTAGCTCAGTAGTTCCACCACCTGCCTCGCAAGCGCAAGGTCCTGAGTTTGATCCCCAGTACAAAAAAAAAAAAAATCAACAAGGTTATACATCATGACCAAGTAGGATTCATTCCAGGGATGAAGGGATGGTTCAACATATACAAATCGATAAATGTTATGTACTGTATTAACAGATCCAAGGATAAAAGCCACATGATCATTTTGATACAGAAAAAGCATTTGACAAAGTTCAACACCCATTCATGATGAAAACCCTATAAAAACTGATATAGATGGTCTATATCTCAATCTAATAAAAGCCATCTATCACAAACCAACAGCCAATATCATAGTAAAGAGTCAAAACCTGAAAATTTTCACTCTAAAATCAGGAACAAGACAAGGATGCTCACTGTCACCACTCTTACTCACTATAGTTTTGGAAACAGTAGCCAGAGCAATTAGACAAGACAAAGAAATAGAAGGAATAAGGACAGGAAAGGAAGAAGTTAAATTATCATTATTTGCAGGTGACATGATACTCTACATGGAAGATCCCAAAAACTCCAACAAAAACTTCTAGGTTTAATAATCAAATTCAGTAGCATAGCTGGATACAAAGTCAACACTCAAAAATAATGGGCCGGGGATTTAGCTCAGTGGTGCCACCGCCTGCCTCACAAACACAAGGTCCTGAGTTTGATCCCCGGTACCAATAAATAAATGAATAGATAGATAGATACCATTCCTGTTCACAAATAACAATCTCACTGAGAGAGAAATTAGGGAAATAACACCTTTCACAACAGCATCCAGAGCATCACCCTTTGGGTGCAGAGGAGCTGACAAGCCTAGTGCCCCCCCAATATGACCCCCCCCACGTCGGCATCTGGATCCACACCTCAGAGGTGCAGGGGGGTCATAAAGGCCATTGTTCCAAGCTCCAGAAGATAGAGCAGAAGTGAACAACAGAAAGAGGGCCTTTCTCAAGCTCTTTGATAAAAATTGAAGCCCACTGGAAAAGTGAAGAAAATCTCAATAGCATCCAAATACCTAGGAAATAAAAGACCTTTACATGGAAATCTACAGTACTCTGAAAAAGGAGACAGAAGAGGATATCAGAAAACAGAAAAATATCCTTTGTACTTGGGTAGGAAAAACCAATATAGACAAAATGGCCATATTTTCAAAATTGTTACACAGATTGAATGCAATCCTGAACAAAATACCAATAGCATATCTCACAGAATTAGATAAAACAATCCTAAAATTTATTTGGAACCAGGAGATACTTAAAATAGCAAAAGCAATTCTGGGTAACAAAGGCAAGGCAGGGAGCATCATAATCCCTGACTTGAAATTATACAAACTGGGCATGGTGGCACAGGGCTGTAATCCCATCACTTGGAAAGCTGAGGCAAGATCGCTGCCTGAGGCAAGAGTTCAAGGCCAGCCTGGGCTACATAGTGAGTTCAAGATCATCCTGAACCACAAATTGAGACTGTCTCAAAAAAAAAAAAAAAAGAAAAAGAAAAAAAAAGAAATTATACTACAAAGTTACTGTGATAAAAACAGCATGGCGGGCCAGGGATTTAGCCCAGTGGTTTGGCCACCTGCCTTGCAAGCACAAGGTCCCAAGTTGGATCCCCAGTATCAAAACAAACAAACAAAAAACAGCATGGTACTGGCAAAAAAACAGACCCAAGGATCAATGGAACAGATTAGAAGATGCAAAAACAATTCTAAACACATTCAGCCACCTTATCTTTGACAAAGGAACCAAACACCTCCACTGGAAGAAAAATGGCCTCTTTAATAAATGGTGCTGGAAAAACTGGCTTTCCACGTGCCAAAAATTAAAACTAGACCCATATGTATATATAGACCCATATCTATATATTAAAACAGAAACACTAAATCTGCTGGAAGATAGAATAGGTAGAACTCTTGAAGACATTGGTGTAGGTCAAGACTTCATGAACAAAGGAGAAATAATCACAAGAAATACCACAAAGAATCAATAACTGGGATCTCTTATTAAGAAGCTTTTGCCAGCAAAAGAAACCACCAACAGAGTGAGGAGACAACCCACAGTGTGGGGAAAAAATTTTGCCAGCTGTTCCTCAGACAAAGGACTAATATCTAGAATATAGAAAGGACTCAAAAAAAAATCAGACCCTCCAAATTTAGACCCAATTCAAAAATGGGCATCTGAAGTGAACACACATTTCTCAGATGAAGTAGAAATGGCAAATAAATATATGAAAAAATGTTCAACATCACTGAGCTGATCATTTGAGAGATGCAAATTAAAACAATACTGAGATTCCATCTCATTCCCGAAAGAATGGCTGCTATCAAGAAATCAACCAATAACAAATGCTGGTGGGGCTGTGGGGAGAAAGGAACCCTTCTCCATTGTTGGTGGGAGTGCAGATTGGAGCAACCACTGTGGAAATCAGTATGGAGATACCTCAAAGAATTAAAACTAGAGGTTCTGGGCCAGGGATTTCCTCAGTGGTGCCGCTCCCTGCCTCACAAGCACAAGGCCCCAAGTTCGATCCCTGGTGCCAAAAAACCCTCCCAAAAAACTAGAGGTTCCATTCGATCTAGATATTCTCCTTCTTGGTATCTTCCCAAAAGAATTAAAAGCATCATACCACAGTGATATATGCACACCCATGTTTATAGTGGCACAGTTTGTAATAGCTAAATCGAAAACAGCCCAAGTGCCCATCAATCGGTGAATGGATAAAAAAGATGTGTTTTTTTTTAATACAGTGAAGAACTACTCTGCCATAAAGGATAAGCTTGAGACATTTCTAGCTAAATGGATGCTCCTTGAGACTATACTCTTAAGTAAAATAAATCAGACACATGTGTAAATACCTCTGGTGAGAAAATGAAAGTTTACATAAGGACAAAAATATATAATAGATACTGGGAAATGGGAAAAAAATGTTCAAATGAGAAGGGGAACAAGGGGGGGCGGGGGAGAAGGGACAAGAAAACCAACTAGAAGGAAAAAAATGGAAACAAAACTTTTGTAAACACAGAGGGGAAGAGAGGTTGAAGGGCAGGGAGGGGAATAGGAAAAAAGCGTCAAGATATCATGTGCAGGTACAAACTCCCTATGATGAATGTTATCACGCATATCAAAAATTTACCAATAAAATAAATGCAAAAAAGCCCCAAAATAAAATATGACTGAGTCATATGTGGTGGTACATGCTTGCAATACCAGCACTCTGGGAGGCTGAGACAGGAAGATCGAAAGTTTGAGACCAGCACAGGCAGCTTAGCCAGATGTTTCTCAAAAGCTCAACCTCCATCTTCTTATCTCCTTCCATATATATATATATATATTTTTTTTTTTTTTTAACTTTTTGGGAGGGTACTAGGGATCTTTCTCAGGTCCTTGCGCTAGCAAGGCAGGCGGTGGAACCACTGAGCTAAATCCCCAGCCCTCCTCCCTTATGAACTAGATTCTATTTGGTCTTTTTCACCCTCAGTTTCCTCCTACAATAAGCTGAAAAAGTGGAAATATTTCTACCAAGTTTTGAAAAGCTGAAATTACCCCGCTATTCCACTGCTGGGGATCTTCCCCAAAGAATTAAAAGAATCATACCACAGTGATATATGTGCACCCATGTTCATAGCAGCACAGTTTGTAATAGCTAAAACTTGGAAACAGCCCAAATGCCCATCAACTGGAGACTGGATAAAGAAAATGTGGTTTTTTTATAAAATGGGGTACTACTCAGCCATAAAAAATGAGAAATTAGAGACATTTATAGCTAAGTGGATGCACACTGAGGTGATACTCGTAAGTGAAATAAATAGGACACACGTGTAAATACCGAATAGTTTCTCTGGTATGAGAAACTGAAAGTGTAAATAAGGACTAAATGTATAATAGGTAATGTGAAATAGGAAGAAAAGGAGCAAAGGGGAAGGAAGTGGGAGGGCTAGGGGAAAGGATAGAAGGGAATGGGATGAATATGAGAAAATGGAAAAATAGGAGCAAAATCTTTGTAAATAGCAAGGACCGGAGGGGTTGAAGGGAGGGCTGGGCAAGGGTGAAAAATAAGAACCAAGAGAGACTATGTAAAGGTGCAAATTTCCAATGATGAATGTCATTATATTGTATACCTAAAATGTACCAATGATTAGAATGAATAATCGATAAATGTAAAATGGGAAGAAAAGGTCCAAAGGGGTAGGGGTAGTGGGAGGGGCGGGGGAAAGGAACGAAGGGAAAGGAAAAATGCTGAGAAATGGAAAAAATGGAAATAAAGTCTTTGTAAATAGGGAAGGGTGGAGGGCGTGAAGGGAGGGCTAGGAATGGGGAGAAAATAAGAACCAAGATGCATTATATAAAGGTACAATTCCCAATGAGAAATGTAATTGTGTTGTATACCTACAATGTACTAATAAAAGAATTTAATACAAAAAAAAAAGAAAAGCTGAAATTATCTATAACACTGTCATTTTCATATACTCCTTTTATACCCCGACCATCACCACTGATGGTTTTTATCTTCCCTTTTATTCACATCCAGTTAATGCTTTGTGTGGGAATCAGCACAGGAAGTAAGACTGAAGGGTCCCCAAGTGGATACATTAAATATATATGCTAATTTCAAAAATAAACCCAGTTCAGTAGATATTTATTTATTTATGGTACCGGGAATCAAACTCAAGTATATATTTATTAAGAAGCAGAAATCAGGGCCGGGGTCCTGAGTTTGATCCCAGGTACTCAAAAAATAAAAATAACAGAAATCAGATTCAGTTACTCCTACTTGTACGGCAAAAGTACTCTCACAAAAATAGCCCTGCATTGCCAGCCGTGGTGGCACACACCTAAATCCCATTACTGTGCTCAGGTGGCTGAGGCAGGAGAATCACCACGAATTTGAGGCCAGCTTGAACTACATAGTGAGACCCTGTCTCAAAATAAAAACAAAAACAAAAAAGAAAGAAAAACAAAAAGCCCTGCACTGACTTTTAAGCTTTACAAAGGAACAACAACTTCTTGGAAACTTTAGTTATAATCTCAAAATACAACTATTTGCTCCTCTAGTAATCAAACTGCAAAGCTTTCAGTGATCAGACTCAAGGACAAAATAAATCAGGGTCCTTCTGAAGTTCTTATCTGAAGCTGAAATAAACCAGCTGGTCAGCTCACAGCAAAGGAATCCCGAGCTTTGGGGTATTTTTCCTTCTTCATGACCATAAAAAGCAACAAGCGCGTGACATTTCCCTTTACTCAACTCTGGGGAGGAGGAATTCACAGCTCCGCGACCCAGCGGATCTCAGTTCAAGTTCGAGCACAGCCACAGGCCCCAGCAGACACAGGGGGCGGAGCTTCCGGCCGCAGCAGCATGGAGACTTGTCGCTTTCTCCTCAGGACCCAGAGAACACAGCTAGAACCAAGTATGAAAGCTTAGTGCTGCTTTGCCAAGAATGACTAGCTCTAGATGTGAAATTAAGTACCATAAAAATTGAGTCCATAAACAGTTATTACTACTGCGGGCTGAAAACAAAAACTGAATCTGATCCAATTATGTGGGTTATTGGAACAATGAACTCAATCCACAGTGTAATCGACCAAAAAAATTTTTTTTGTATGTGTTACTGAGGATTGAACCCTGCCTGAGCTTTCCCACTGAGCTATATCCCCAGCCCTTTTATTTTTAATTTTGTGACAGGGTCTCCCCGAATAGTCCAAAAAGGACTCAAAGTTGCCATCCTCCTGCCTCAGCTTCCCAAATATTTCCAGAAAACTTGTAACTATCTTTACTTTTGCTTAAATTTTCTACTCCTTTTTCTCCTACCCCTCTCCTCATTGCCAAACATCAGCAAGTCTACACTTAAGAAGGAGATTAAAAAATATGAAGAATAATAACCTGACAAGTTTCCCAAATATAGATATTCCTCATTTAAAGACCTACATATTTGATGATTGTTCAGACTTACGACCAATTTTTCAGAGGGGTACAGTTCAGTACAACCTGTTTATAGAGTGTCAGTGTGGTTTTTTGGAACAGCACACTTTGTTTATACAGTGCTGGGATTTTGGCTGATGGTACTGTGCAGTGTAGTACTGTAGTTTCATGTTCTGTTATACATTACCTACAGTACTGCATGTAAGAGTTACGAAAAGTCATCAAGCTGGAGTTTCCTTTGACCATTTCTTTGTTCTGAACCTTGTAATGTACATACGACATATGACCAGTTCATTTAACAACCTAGTCGACCAGTTCATTTAACAAACAACCTAGTCACAGTATCAGAACAAGGTCGTTAAATCCGCAATGTCTGTAATGCCTAGTTAATAGTTCAGTATACCCTGCATCCTCCCATTTTATCCTCACAACAAGAATCTTCTCCATATTTGGTTAATTTTAAATGGGTGTAAGACGTATATGCGAGGTTCTAGGTTCTGTCCCCAGCAGGGCAAAAAAGTAGATAAAATAAAAATCAGATACACATAAAATGCCATCATTTTTCCATAAACAAAATGAAAATCCATCCTCCCCCTGCCAAAAGAGAAAGTTTTCCTTAGTATCTTAGAATTATTATCAAATCAGGCCAGGGATTTAACTCAATGGTTCCAGCACCTGCCTCGCAAGCGAAAGGTCCGAGTTCGATCTCTGGTACCAAAAAAAAAAAAAAAGAATTGTTCTCAAATCTCCAGATTAGAAACCTATAGGGCAGGGGATTTAGCTCAGTGAGTGGTGCCACGCCTGCCTTGCAAGTCCAAGATCTTGAGTTCAATCCCCAGTACCTGAAAGAAAGAAAGAAAGAAAGAAAGAAAGAAAGAAAGAAAGAAAGAAAAGAAATGTATAGTCAGTCTGGAGACTCCAAGCACATCGCAGCCTTTCAGGATTGCCCCACAGTGCCAATCACAACAGGAGCTGCACCTTTGTAACTCAGAATTTTCCACCACGGAGCCACAATATAGGTCTCGAGGCCTTTTTCTGCCCCTTCTCTCCCCAGCAAGCCGGGGGGGGGGGTGCTAGAGATCCAGCCCAGGGCCTCCCCAGATACTGAGCTGCACACCGCCGGCCCTAGGCTTCTTCATTAATACTCAACTGGGCTGTCTCCTCAGACCTGAGTTTCCCAAACTCAATTCTGGTAAAGATGCATATTCTACTTCCCCTTTTAGAGATGTATATTAAAAATACTAATGTAAAAAAATAATACTAGGGCCAAGGATTTAGCTCAGTGGTTCTGCCGCCTGCCTTGCAATCACAAGGTCCCGAGTTCGATCCCCCGGTACCAAAAAAAAAAAAACTAATGTATTAAAGGTTCTGAAGCCAAGTGTGGTGGCACAGGCCTATAATCCCAGGATTCCAGAGGCTGAATCAGGGGGATCTTGAGTTTGAGGCCAGCCTGGGCTACATAGTGAAACTGTCTCAAAATAATGATAATGATGATGATGGTGGTGGTGGTGGTGGTGTTGATGATGATGTTCTGAAAAGTCCTGTGATTGAAAAAAGTTCTCTTTGTAGTAACCCAACTCCTCCTGGACTACTTTTTTCCGGGTAGGGCCTTTCCCTTGCGCTGAGGGTCTTTCCTGCCTGATTACTGCTCCCTCTGTGGCATCTCCATTCTCCAAAGACTCACCGAAAATTCCTTTTCCCCAAGGCCACTTTTGCCAGTTCCTTAGTCCCCAGGACCTCAGTATGTGCCCTCTCTCTCCGGCCTCTGAGTCGCCATGTTTGGGCCTCTGTCCCGCACTTAGTTACAAGTCGGGGTCCAGTACAGCTTCCACGAGCTTAAGTCCACCATGGTGCTGTCATGTGAGTTTCCCAGGGCCAATCGATCCCCAGTCCACTGAAAGATTTTCCCTTTCTCCCTAAATGCACCCACACCACCCATTACGCCTGCCTGCTATTCTTTAATAATTTCCATCCCAAGACAATGCAATGAGGAAGAAATACGGTCTCAGCCCCATCTACGACTTTTCAGGTCCCGAGCCCATGATCCCAGCTTTCCAACTTTGAGGGCTCAGCCCAGGCCGCCTGAGACAAAGCACCCCGGGAAAGGGCCCGGGACGCTGCAGAAACAATCTCCGCCCCAGCAGTTGTGCGGGCCTGACCTCCTTCCCAGTCACTGACGCATTCCTCGCATTCCTCGTCTTAGAGGAATTGTTTATCGGGCGCAGTTCCAGAAGAGACTTAAAATCTGTCACTGCGCAAAGTTTGCGAACCCAGATAAAACTATGGGGACTCTTCAGCAGGGGCACAATCTCCGCATCAGACCAAAAAGATAAACTTTTGAATATCCAAAGACCTCAAAGCATCTTCCTTAGTATAAAAAACTTCAGCTTAATCAAAGCAGGACACATTTTCTTTATTATAAACAAAGCCTTGTCTAAAACTGCTATTGAATTTCATTCTAACACTTTCACTCCTAAAGATTTCTCTTTAAAAAAAAACAAACTACGTATAAAACTGGGGGTTTGCTCCCATTACAATTATTTCTTGTTTAAATTTGCTACATTAGCTTGTGTCAAGCCTGGGCAAACACTGATAATGAGCACCATGTTAGTAAACTCCACCCCTCTGCAGTAACTTATTTCAATACAGAATACAGAAAAACACAAATCTCCATTTAAATATTTGCAATAACAAAATGAGTCAGGAACTCATGCCTAAATATTGATTATACATGCCATTTCTGAAATTCTGATAAATTCATCATAGAGTCTGGCATAGTGGTGCAGGCCTGTAATCCCAGCACTCAGGAGGCTGAGGCAGGAGGATCGAACGTTCAAGGCCAACCTGGACTCATAGCTAGACCCTGTCTCAACATCCCTTCCTTCCCCCTCCTCAAGTCATCGAAAGTGGCTCATTCTTAGCAATCTCCTGCAGATAACCTATCTATCCACCCCTAGCCATTCATCGTACAGCATTAAAGCTGTAAATTCAAAATAGACCACATCTAAGATTGAACTTGCCCCAGAATTCAGGGTTGTTAGTGTTGCATAAGAAGTGTTTTATTTACATACCCAAGTGAAGGGTCATTTCAAACAAAAATTTCTAAAGAAGCATTCTTCAAAGAGCTTGTTATATAGCATGATTTAAAACTGTCAAGAACAGAGCATGTTAAAAGGTTAGGGACCATACTAAAATACATCCACAACCTTATTTTATGCATCACAACACAACATACTTTAGAGTAAAGAAAACTACCCTATTTCCCCCCAAAATAAGACCTAACTGGAAAATAGGCCCTATCATGATTTTTTTCAGGATGCTCATAATATAAGCCCTATTCCAAAAGTAACACCCCCCCCGTTAAGATCATCAGCCAGATGGATGCATTAACTATGTCCACTGCAACACACAACAGAAATACTGAATTATGACAAGGTTCCGGAAGATATGACTGCATTTGAATAAATGCAGAATTTTTTCCTGAATAAATGTAGATTGCTGTACATGAAAAAAAACAGACATCCCTTGAATGTAATAACCCTACTGCATCTTCTGGTGAAAATTAATATGAGACCGAGTCTTATTTTAGGGAAATATGGTATCCAGGACATGTGGAAGCTTGTCTTATGGAATGAGGATGGTGTTTAGACCACAGAAAACTGATCACTGTGGTAAAAGCAAAACCCAAGAGCTGCATTGGGTCAGCACAGCAAGAAATCAAAGCCAGAGCAAACCATCACACATCTTCTCAGCCACCAACCAAAGCGCAGAACTGGAGGCAGAAGCACTGCAGAGACGAAATGTCGCCTTTGAAAGACGGTCGCAGAATCCCGGGGTCTCTACCTGCGAACAGAAGGGACACGGCCAACATCGGGCTCTGGACTTGCAGCGGTCCCGGTCCGGCGATCCGCCTGCGGCTTCACCTGATCCCTTGTCAACGCTCCGGGTTGCAACTGTCCTTTGGGCTCCCCTTGCTCATCCTCACACTGACCTCCCAGGGTGACCCCAAGCCGCCACGCCAGAGCCTCTGCTCTGACCTCGCCGCTGAAGAATCCTTCTGACGTCTCCGCAACACTGGACCATCTGCACCTCTGCCCGGCTCAGCAGCAGAACCTTCCGTGGCTCCCTATTGTCTATGCAGTTCTCGCCCGAGTGCTGCAACTTGATTTCTCTTTTCGTCATTCTCTCAAAAACATTCAGCTCTGTGGCATAGCCTGGTACTTTCCAGCCTCCTAACTGGTTTCATCTGACTGGAACACTTGCCAAAATACTCTTGCCTCACTCTGATCAGGGCCATCCACACCTCCTGGCATCTTGGTTGTGGTCTATGCATTGGCTGAGGCCTGATGAACCCCACCTCAGGTATGAGGAGTGCCGGGGAGCAACCAATGCTCTGCACTTTCCTTTCTCTATCTCCCGAGCACAAAGCCACTGCCTTTCATTTGGTATAACTGTAAGTGTCCGTGAAAGAGCCACCTGACTTTTTTTTTTTGCACTACTAGGGATTGAACCCGAGGCCTTAGCAGTGAGCTACATCCCCAGGCCTTTTCTTATTTTTTTTTTTGGTACCGGGGATTGAACTCAGGTCCTTGCGCTTTTGAGGCAGGCAGAGGAACCACTGAGCTAAATCCCCAGCCCCCCAGGCCTTTTCTTATTTTCTACTTTGAGATGAGGACTCACTAAGTTACCCATGCTGGGCTCGAACTTGTGATTCTCCAGGCTCAGCCTCCCAGAGTGCTGGGACCAACTTTACTATCTTTAGTGCATAATGTTATTAGATGCCAAGCAAACCAATGAATTTCACAACATCTGCTCCCAACCGTATACTTCTGCACCCATGAACTCACCACAGCCGTGAGACGCCTGAGATGTGTAGCATATGAATTTTTTTTTCAGTATTGAGGGTCCAGGGCCTCATGAATTCTACACAAACACTCTGCCACTGAGCTACATCCCCAGCCCAGAATATGAAAGTATTTTAGACTAGGTTTGGTATTACAGTTGACCAGATATTTAGACTCTTCTGGAATGCTTTTAATTTATTGTACAAATAAATTAAAGCAGGAAATTTTGTATAGTAAAAAAGAAAATCAGATAATTTATGCATATATGAACTGAGTTTTAACAGAAGGACTATTTGATCCGTGATGCTTACCCAAAAGGTAAACCTACATGAAAAACCTGGATCTCTCTCTCTAGACATAAAATAATTACTCTGTAATGCACTGAAGGTCTAAATAAGCAGGCAGCACAACACCAAGCCTCCGTGATTTGGTCAGCAGAGAGCAGCTGTGACAGGTTTGGTGGCAAACAGAACCCAAGGCCTCCCTCGGGGCTGAAGTGTGGTACCACTGGCCCCTGCACTCCTGGGACAGCACCCGGGGTCAGCACCACCTGTGACCCCAACCAGTTTCTATAGGAAGATCTCCATCCCAGAGCCTGGGGTAGACACTGGAATTACCCGGATTCTCCCTAGAGGAACCTCAATGGGACGTGTGTGTGTGCGCGTGTGTGTGTGTGTGTGTGTGTGTGTGTGTGTGTGTGAAAGAGAGAGAGAGAGAGACAGAGAGAGAGAGAGAGAGAGAGGCTGGGGATTGAACCCAAGGCCTTCACAATGAGCTACAGCTACAGCCCCCCTCCTCTCCCTTCCATTTTGATTCAAAGTCTCACAAAGTTACCAAGTTCTCTCCAGGCTGGGCTCAATCTTGCCATCCTCCTGCCTCAGCCTCCTCAGGGCTGGGATTACAAGTATGCACCACCACACCCTACTCTGATCTCTAAAACTGACATTTCATTCAAAGTGATAGTAAGGTTACGCAGAATGAAGCTGCAGGGGCTCGAGACAGGGGCTCACTGTGCAGTTCAGACTGACCTTGAACTCCTGCCAATGCTACTGCCTCAGCCTCCCAGTGTTGGGAGTGCTGGGATTACAGGTGTGCACCACCACACCCAGCTCAGGATTCCCCTTTTATTTATTTATGTTTTTGGTACCGGGGATCAGGATCAACTTGGGTCCTTGCGCTTGCCCAGCAGGCAGCAAAACCACTGAGCTAAATCCCCGGCCCTCCCCTCTTTTAAAAAACATCTTCCTTAGCTTAGGAAGACAAAAGCATTTGATTAAGAGGAGTCTAACAACAGTGCCCAGGAAGGACTAGGTTTCCCTGGAAGCCCGAATTTCCAGAGAGGTGGGAAGAACAGAAGAGGGCCTATGGCCCATCCCTACCCAGGGGTGCATTTCTGCTGCAGAGTCAGTGGACCCTGCCATTTCATGGATCAGAAGGAGGAAGAAATTTCTGGTGACTGCATGATTTTAGATTGTTCCCAGAGGAAAATTTATAAGACTGACAGCTGATGAAGTAGGTCACTGTCCAAACAAGTAAAATGAAAGACAGGTAAGGATGTGCAGCTCCATGGTGGAGGGTGGGCTCAAAGCCCTGGGTTCAATCCCACCAAAAAAAAAAAAATGGGGTGGGGTGGGAACAAGGAGACGAGCCCAGGGCTTTGCACTGAGCTACTTCTCCAGGCTTTTGTTTTGCTTTGTTTTGAATTTTGATTATGATTTTGAGACAGGGTCCCACTGACCACTAAATTGCCCAGGCTGGGCTCACACTTGCAGTCCGCCTGCCTCAGCCTCCCAGGGTGCTGTAATTTCAGACTTGTGCCTCAGCCTTCCCAAGAGCTGGAATTAGAGACCTCTACCACCACATCAGGCAGAAAACTTATAAAAATTCAAAGGTAAACATTAAATGAATTCAGCCTGGGGATATAGCTCAGGGGTGCAGCATCTGCCTGGCAAGAACAAGGTCTTGAATTTGATTCCCAGTATGGGAGGGGGTGACATTAAATGAATCCTGTTATTGTCAAGCACAGCAGGGCACCCCTGTGATCCCAGCACTCAAGAGGCTGAGGCAGTGCCAAGAGGCCAACCTGGGCTACGGCTATATAGTGAGTTCAAGGCCAGCCTGAACTACATAGTGAGACCCTGTCTCAAAAACAAAACAAACAAATGAATCCTGTTATGCAAGGCCTTCTTAAATTTTTGCTGGGATATGAATATGTGAGAAATTTATTACTAACTACACATATCATCACCCTAACACTCTAATACTTGTATTAATAAATGAGAAATGAAAAGGTTACAGTGACAAAATTCTACCCTTGCATTTTCTAATAGGGTTTGGATTTGCAGGAATATAGCCTAAAATCTAGGTTTGGCCCAAAGTCAAATAATTACTAACATGGATTTTTCAAGAATTACTAGCTGGAGGGTAAACCCCTCCTACCTCCCAGGAGCTATTCTTATTCCCCATTCTTATTCCTCATTCCCATTCCCCAATAAATTTTCCTACTCTAAAAAAAAGAAAGAAAAAGAAATACTAGCTGGACATGGTGGAACACCCCGGTAATCCCAGCACCCAGGAGGCTGAGGCAGGAGGATCACAAATTTGACACCGGCCTGGGCTACATAGTGAGTTCAAGGTCAGCCAGGTCTACACAATGAGACCCTGTCTCAAAAAAAAAATCAAAAGAGAATTATTGACAATAAGTTCAAACATTAATAAGTTGTAATGCCTCTCCCTTCCCCTAGCTCTTCTGTTTTTTAAAAATGTTTGCCATAATGGGAATTGAACCCAGAACCTTCTCACCGAGCTACATCCCCAGCCCTTTCTTCATTCATTTTGAGACAGAATCTTACTCAATTGCCCAGGCTGACCTGGAATTTGTTTGTTTGATTTATAAAGTGTGGAGGGAAGAATATTAAATTCTCTCACTGTAGCGATATATTTATTTTCCCTTGTAAATCTAATAATTTTTTTTTTTTGGTACCAGAGATTGAACTCAGGACCTTGCGCTTTTGAGGCAGGCGACAGAACCGCTGAGCTAAAATCCCAGGCCCTGGCCTGGAATTTGTAATCCTCCTGCCTCAGCCTCCACAGTAGCTGGGATTGTAGGCATGCACCACCATACCAGGCTAAAAGACAATTTTTGTTTGTTAGATTATAGAGTTCCAAGAATTGGGTTCAATGAAATTTAGATTTTTTTGAAGAGCTAAAGGAACTGACTGTATTTTTCTCAGAATGATGAATGCTGAATTCCCACTTGTACCCCACAAATGACTGCAGTGGCTGAGAGAGGTCAAGGGTGAGTATTATTCAGTCTGCTTTTTCTTGCACTAGGGTCCTAAGCACTGAATGTTTTAAAGCTGAGAAGAGAAAGAAAAAGAAGCAACTTCACAGTGTCTCTGAACACAGCACGTAAGCACAGCATGGGGTGGAACCCAGGGCCTCCCAGGCTTAGCACATGCTCTACCTCCAAGCTACACGTCCAGCTCCTGAGGCAAAACCTTTTTCTTCCATTTTGTTAACTGCCCAGAGAGGTCACACTAGAGTGCTCTTACCAGCTTAAAGCTATAAAGGCATAGAAACCACCACCAAATGGATGTATATTCGAGGCCTGTTCTTCTTAGAGGGAAGCACTACAAGTGGAAATCTCCATCTTCTCACACACCTATTAGCTTAAAAGCTGTGAAGCCCGACACTCAGGGCTCTGCAATCCTCACTCCCACTACAATCTATAGGGGACCCGACCGAGCTCCACACAGGCCCAGTGATGGAGCCAAAATGGAGTCACTCTTGATCAAGTTCCATGCCGGGAAGCTGAAACTAAGTGTTTAGCTGACCTTCCCAGAAACCAAAAGAGAATTATTAGCCAAATCCGCAAACAAGACCAGTGTGGCCGACATAAGGAAGTCCATTCCACATTAACTTTGGAACAACCTGTCCTTTTTGTTCTGCTTCTGGTTTCCTCGCCCTTTTTGTGTCTGCAAAGCCAACCTCCTCCGCTTAGCTCATCAGAAAACTGATTCTGCTTCACAGAAGGAAGTGTTGTCTGGCACAGTCATTTCACATCTGTAATCCCAGCTGCATGGGAGGCTGAGGCAGGAGGATCATAGGTTCAAGGTCAGCTAGGCAATTTAGCAAGACTCTGTATCAAAATAAAATGGTTTTTAAAAGTGATAGGGATGTGGCTCAGTGGTAGAGGGCTGGTCTACCATTCCAGGATCCTGAGTTCAACCTCCAGGACAGCAAAAAAAAAAAAAAAAAAAAAAAAGCCAGGTCATTCTCCACTCCCATTTCATAAACAAAGGACAGCTAGAAGAATTACAATAGCTTAAACTGTGGGAACAATTATAAAATATAGGTGGCCTCATCCATCTTAATGCCAGACACATCCTTTTATCTGCCAGTCTGCCAATGGATTCTTCGGTTTCTGTGTGTTTTGGTGACTCATGGCTCAGATTGTGAAACAGAACAAATGACAAGAGTCCCCATCCCCGCACCTGCGGGCCACTCGCCTCACCCTCTTGTCAGTGATCACAGTTCCGTGGAGAGCTTTGAAGTCACTGATCCAACTGAGAAAAAGAGAAAGGTGAGAGAGGGTCCGTGACCAAGATTCACCAGAGCCATGCGTCAGTTTGTCATGGGTCAAGGCCACCCTCTGCTATCACCTGAATGGAAAATATCCTTCTTCAGAGACAAATGTTTAAAAACCAGGGAATGGTGCTGAGCAGTGGTGCAAGCCTGTGGTCCCACCACACAGGAGGCTGAGGCAGGAGAACCACCCACAGCTACATAGTGAGTTCAAGGGCAACCTGAACTACACAATGAGAGCCAGTCTCAAAAAAACAAAACACAATGGAGGAATAAAGGGGGCTCATCTTCCGGCCCCCACCCATGACCCAAATGGACAAGTCTCAAAATTAAGCCTGGCAAATGTGTAATTGATCAAGCCATTTCCTACCCACCCTCATAATTTACATAAAAGATTGTAAAAGGTTGACCAGGAACTCCAGCCATTTTACTGAAATGCAGCATAGATAAAACCAAGACTTCTGCCTCAGTGCATTGAAAGGCTGAGCTGGAGCAATCAAAAGTTTAAGTACAGGGCCAGGGATTTAGCTCAGTGGTTTTGCTGCCTGCCTCAAAAGCACAAGGACCCAAGTTCGATCCCCAGTACCAAAAAAAAAAATATATATATATATATATATATACATATTCTAAAAAGTTTAACTACATTCACAGGAAGGGCTCTTGGTAACTGGGAACTCAAATTAGCAGATAGCAGATAGCACATGCCTGTAATCCCAGCACTTAGGAAACTGAGGCAGAAGGATTGCCACGTACGAGGCCAGCCTGGACTACATAGTGAGCTCAAGGCCGGCGTGAACTACATACCAAGACCCTGTCTCAAAAATAATTAAATAAATCTAGCAGAAAAGGAGCAGAGCTCGGGCAAGGTATGCTTAGCATCAGGCCCAAGGCCCTGGCTTCCGTCCTCAGCATCCTAAATAAAATTAGCAGAAAAAAGGAAATTGGATTTGCTAAACAGACAGAATATACATGATACAAATATAAGGTATTAGGTATGAAAAATATCCTAACCACCTGTAATTAATGGTCACTCCACTGAAGGAGCAGGAAATGATATATGATAGACTAAATCTCCCCCAAATGTCTGGAAAACTCATTGAGCAAGTTCAAGATGCAATTCTAGCAGGGCGTGGTGGCTCACTCTTGTAACCCCATCACACTCAGGAGACTGAGGCAGGAGGATGAGTTGGAGGCCAGCTAGACTACAGTGTGAGCCCTCCATCTCCTCTCAAAACAAAAACAGAAGCAAAAACCCCCAGCAGTTTCTCTGCCCAAAGAGAAGAGTAAGGCAATGAGGTCAAGGCAATGCGGTCACAGACCTGTGAAATTTACCTAGATCTTTTTTTCCCTCTCACATCTTAAATGTCTACAATCAGACAACTCTTCGAGGTCCTTATTACCCCCCATCCTCAAGTTCTACACAAGGGTTGTTTTTTAGTATGGTCAACCATATCCTTCTAAAGAACAGAGACGCTGGAAAACAGATCTAAAGCACAAAGATCGGGCGGTCCCGATGAAGCACCCCAGTCTGGACGCCCGAAGGTAGCGAGTGCAGTCTCTCCCGGAGTTTCTGCACCACCTCCCCGGAAAACAGTAGAGGCAAAGCTCTCCGACGCCTTCGCATCCTCCGAGGGTTTCCAAGGACGCCCCCCTTCCCCGCCCCCAGCATTTGTTTATCCAGCTGCGTCCACCGGCCGGGAACTGGAACTGAGCGGAAGCGAGCGCAGGGCTCCGGCTACTTGGTGAAACCTTTCGTCCGCCCCTTTTGGAAACGCAGCGTCTGCCCAGGTTCTCCCTGGCTCGCACACAGCGAGCTCCACCCCAGGATCGCTGCATCCAGGAGCCGCTGCCGCAGGAGCCCTGGGCACCCATCTCTGCGCTCCAGACGAGCAGGCACCGAGGACGAGGGTCCGGCCCCAGCGCCGCCTCCCGGCATCTTGGGTCTGGGGCGCCGGGACCCCGCTGCCTAGCGGACGGTCGCTTCTCCGCGATGCCCGGAGCAGCTCATCGCCCGGGGCTGGGTGGCTCGGGCGGGAGAGAGCGGGGCAAGGCTCCGCGGCAGAGGGCGGGGGCGGGTTTACTCCTGCGGATGGCGCAGTCGCCTCCCCTGGGGACCCACGACAAAGCCAAGAGCCACCCCACCGGCCCCACCCCAGCGCGGAAGACCCTGCAAAGCCTCACGAGGGGTTTGCGCTCCCGAGTTTGCAGCCGGGCTGGACGCACTGAAGTTCTGCCGCGGAAATCAGGGGGACCCCTCCCTCCCCAGAGCAGGTGGCCCCGCGCGAGAGCCTACCTTCGTGGCGGGGTCCGCGGGGTCGATGGCCGGGTCTCCGGCCGGGTCGGGGGCCGCCTCCTCCGAGAGGCCGCTGCGGGGCTCGGGCTCAGCCGGAGGATCACCCCCCGCCGGCGCCTGCTCGGGGCCGCGCTGCCTGCTGGAGCTCGCAGCGCCCATGGCTCGCAGTGGCGACGCCTTCCCCAAAACCGAGAGGACGCGCGCTCGCCGAGTGCCAGGAGCGCCTCCCCGCCGCGTCCTCCCGAGAACGCGCCGAGATGCGAATGCGAGAGACGCGCTCGCTGCAAACTCCTTAAAAGAAAAAAAAAGCCACCACCTCTTCGCCTCCTCCCCGCCCTGCCCTCCTCCCCCTCCCCGTCGCTCCCTCGCTCCATCACATGAGCGCAGCCCGGACACGCCTAGCAGCAGCATCCCCCGCAGGTTCCCTCACCGGGACCGGGACCGGGGCGCCTCACCACCCAGGTCTCGAGGAGACGCCCGCCCCGACCCCCTGGGCGCCGCCCGCTCCTAACGGGTGGGAGCTGCGGGGCCGACCCAGGGCTGCAGAAGGTTGAGGGACAGCAAGAAAGGGAGCCCAACGCGTCCCGGGGACACGGGGGTGGCTGGGTTTTGTTCAAAGACTGATGACCCAAAGCTGGCGCTTCTGCGGCGCCGGCTTGCAACTGGCCCAGGAGCGAACCCCAGTCCGCATTTACTCGCCTTCACATTGTGTCTGACTTAAACCTCGGTTCCTGCCTCCTCCCCATGAGCAGGGGGAAGACAAGCGCTCCGGGCCATATTAGGGCGGCTCGCGAGGCCCAGCCGGGAACTAGGGGTGCCTGCGTCAGCCCGCGGGCGAGGTGGGCCGGCGGCCCTCGCTCTCCACAGTCCGGAGCCTGTGATGTCAGCCCACGCCATCGGCAGCGCTCCCGCCCTCCTCCCCAGGGAGCTGGGGGGAAATGAGGCTGTTACTGGAAATGTGCCTGGCCCTCTCGGAGGGCCTCAAGCGGGAGGCCACCCACCCAGGCCACTTGTCTCCGTGATGCTGTAGCACGGTGGCACACGTCTGTTCCTTCGCCATCAGTGTTTTCAAAAGATGAACATTTGGAATGCTGGCCGCCTAAGCGGCTTGCTTTCTCTTCCTTCCTCCTCTTGAATACAATATGCACAGAGCAAGTAGTCAATAAATATTTGATTTCAATTAAATTTTTTTTGCTAGAGTATTTGGCACACAAGCACAAAGATACTCAGGCTGAAAGGCAAAAATTATCCCAGTTATATTTAACTGGCAACTAAGTGCCTCGGTTTGCACAAATAATTGGAATCTCCATTAAAAATTCAAGAAGCTTGGGCTAGGGGTATAATTCAATGGCACAGTGCTTACCTAGCACGCAGAAGGCCAGGGTTCCACCTCTAGCACCACCACGAAGAAAAAAAAAGAAACTTTAGGAATATTGACACTAGATGCCAAATAAATACCCAATCCCAGATTCAGTACAAGTTAGTAGAGAATTGACAGAAGCAGTAGTTTAGCGGTGGGATATTTTGTGCCTAATTCATTATTAGTAGTCCATTGACACCTTGGGAACCACTGGCTAGCATACATTTGTTTTCTGAGTTTATCATTTTCTTTGAAGGTATACACAAATGTTAGTTTTTCTGGGCTTTATCCCTTTTAGAAACAGTAAGCTGGGGGCTCCCCAGCTTAGCTCAGTGGTGCCGCCTGCCTCGCAAACAGAAGGTCCCTAGTTTGATCCTGGGAACCAAAAAAACAACAAACAAAAAACCCACAGAAACAGTAAGCTGGGCATGGTGGTGTATGCTTGTTATCCTAGCACTCTGGGAGGCTGAGCAGGAGTATTGAAAGTTCGAGTCTGACTGGACAACTTAGTGTATCAAAAAATAAAAAAGGCCTGGGGATATGGCTCAAAGTGAAGGCCCTGGGTTCAATACCCAGTGCCAAAAAAAAGAAAAAGGAAATAATATATTTGCAAAACACTTGGTCTTAAATTTTGACTACTTAGGAAACATTACAGTTTTCATTTGGTGCCAGGCACGGTTGAGAGCAATCAGCAATCATCCTTAGCCTAACTCCATGGTGAAGATACTCGAATTCTCATTTTGGGTGTTGGAGGAGAAGCTAAATTATGTGCCCAAGGTTTCAGAGCTTGGAAGAGGAAGGGCTTCAGCAGGCAGGCGGCCCCAGGGTACACATGGAACCACTGCCCATCACCACGGCCCCCTGTGGAAGAAGATTTCCTCTGACCTCCCTTTGTCTCGGGGATGTGAGTGGAAAGGGCCGTTTAGATGTCACTTAGGATAAGAGCTTAAAAATGCTGTTAAAACCTTCAGGCCGGCGTGCGCAGCTTCTGTGCCAGGCCCTGGGTTCCATTCCCAGGAGTTTAAAGACAAGGAAAGAAAAGAAAGCCCATTTGAGAATGATTAAAGTCAGCACATCTCAAAATGTATCAATGAGTAGTACAAATACTATCACAAATCTACCCATTCTGAGAGATTTTATTCGGTTCTTGGGAAATTCTTGACAAAGCTCTTCACAATCAGCAGCCTGTCACCATTCAGAAAGGGTTACAAGGTCAAGGATTTCAAGGCAACAGTACAAACCCGAACACTGAGGAAGACATTGCCAGTGCCCATTGGATTCCCAGCTGCTTGCTCTGTGTTGATTTTCCAGGCTATGAAAATGTTCATGTTCTTATTTTTTTTTAATGTACTGTAAGGGGTTGAGGATGTACCTCAGTGGGAGACAATACACCTGGCACTCTTCAGGCTCTGGGTTGGATTCCCAGCAACACAAGAGCCCAAACAAGAACTGCAAGGGCCAGGGATTTAATTCAGTGGTTCTGCCGCCTTCGTCACAAGCACAAGGTCCCAAGTTCGATCCCCAGTACCAAAAAAACAAAACAAAACCAAGAACTGCATTCTATTATTTTAGTATTCTCTATTCTATCTGAAACAGTTTAAGGAGAAGAGGGTAATAAGAATACAAGCTCAGCAGTCATGAAGGCCCACTCCCTGAACTTGGGAAACTGAGTCAAGAGGATCTAGAGTTCATCCCAGCCCAGGCAATTTATCCAGACCCTAACTCAAAAAGTAAAAATAGCCAGGTGTGGTGGCACATGCCTGTAATCCCAGCACTCAGGAGGCTGAGGCAGGAGGATTGTTGTGAGTTGGAGGCCAGCCTGAACTACATAGGGAGACCCTGTCTCAAAAATTAAAAATAAAGGGGCTGCGGATGTACCTCAGCTGCACCACACCTACCTGGTAAGCCCTGAGTTCAATTCACAGTACCTGAAAAAAATAATAATAATAATAATAATAATAATAAAGGACGAGACTGTAGCTCAGTGGGAAAGCCCTCAGTTCAAACCCCAGTACAAGAAAAAAATACAGGCCCTTTTTCGGATTCATGCATCTCACTCCTGGATTGATAAAGAATCCTAGGGCTGGGGATTTAGCTCAGTGGTTTTGCTGCCTGCTGTGCAGGCACAAGGTCCTGAGTTTGATCCCTGGTACCAAAAAAAAAAAAAAAAAAAGAATCCTAGTACAGACTAGGGAGTTACATTGTCTGTTGTTTGTTTTGTTTTGCAGTGCTAGAGATCAAACCCGGGCCTCATGCATGGTAAACGTGCATTGTACCCTGAGCCACACTTTGTTACTGTTTGTGTATTTTATTTTTCTGGTGCCTGGAATTGAACCCAGGGCCTTGCAAAGGCTAGAATTTACCTTTTTTTTAATTCATTTTTTTTATTGGTACATTTTAGTCATCACTTCTTTTTTTTTTGGTACCAGGGATTGAACTAGGGTCCTTGCGCTTGCGCAACAGTAGGCAAAACCACTGAACTAAATCCCCGGCCCCAAGTAGATTTTTTTTTTTTTTTTTTGGTACCGGGGATCAAACTCAGGACCTTGTGCTTGCACAGCAGGCAGCAAAACCACTGAGCTAAATGCCCGGCTTATTGGTACATTTTAGACACAAAATGATAACATTCATCATAGAGAATTTGTACCTGTACATGATATATCTTGCTTCTTTTTTTCCCATTTCCCTCCCCTCTCTTCAACTCCTCTTTCCCTCCTTATTTACAAAAGCTTTGTTTCCATTTTTTTCCTTGTCCCTTCTAGAAGTTACTTTTTTGGGGTTTTGGGGGGGTTTTTTTGGTACCGAGGATCGAACTTGGGTCCTTGCGCTTTTGAGGCAGGCGGCAGAACCACTGAGCTAAATCCCCCGCCCTAGAAGTTACTTTTTGAGGGTTGGTTGGTTAGTTGGTTTGTTTCAGAAAAGTGGTTATGTTGTTAATTATCCCTAGGAGCTATCCAAACACTTTGGATATGTTACTTAGAGCTCAGAATATTACAAAGCTCATTCATTACACACACATTTATTGAGTGCCTACTTGTTTATTTTAGACAGGGTCTCCCTGTGTAGTTCAGGTTGGCCTCAAACACACAGAGATCCTCAGCCTCAGCTTCCCAAATGCTAGGATTACAGATGAGATCGCCAAGCCCAGCTCTTACTGAGTGCCTATTATGTGCTAAGCATACAATTCCTTCCTGGACTTCCCACTCTGGGCTCTAATTCGAGTCTTTAAGGTTTTCTGCCCTGGGGTTGGGAGCCACCTTCAAATCGCAGGCAGCTGCTGTTTCCCTCCTCAACCCTGTTGGTTTCCGAAGCTCTGCCAGTCTCCTCCTCGAGGTTGGGCACAGGTGTCTGCTCACTGCTGTCCCCCGGGGAACCCTGCAGTGGCACCGTTTCCCAGAGAGGGTTAATTTTCTCACAAAAACAGTTTGTGATTTCTCAAAAACAAATATGTGCTGCCATCGTAGCAGGCCGAACTTGTACTTCTCACACTTCCTCCTCCAGAAAGACTGGCCACAGGAGATCCACCAAGAAAATTTAGCATCAAGTTGAGCTTCGGGTCCACACAACAGCATGTTTTCAAACACACCATCAGAGGTGTTTGGGGGAGCAGGCTGGTCATTGGGTCCCTGGTACAGGTCTATGTGCTGTCTCTGATGTCAAAAACTGCTTCCGGTTTGGGGGCCTAGCTCAGTGCTGCAGCCCACACTTAGGGCCTGGGTTCAGTCCCCCACATCAACAAAGCATTAAAACAAAAATCCCACAAGCCAGATGTGGTGGTACACTCCTGAAATCCCAGCAGTTTAGGAGGCTGAGGCAGGAGGATCACAAGCTCAAGCTGTCTGTGACTTAGCAAGACCCTGTCTCAAAATAAAACCAATTGTAAAACATATTGAGAAGCTGGGTGTGGTGCTGAACACCTGTAATCCTAGCACCCCAGAGGCTGAGGCAGGAGAATTGCCATAGATTTGAGGCCAGCCTGGGCTGCATGGTGAGTTCAAGGCCAGGGTGAATTACATCAGAAGACCCTGTCTCAAAAAAACCAAACAAAACATATTGGTCCCCCTTCTGTCTCTCTTAGGCAGAAGCTTTCTTTCTCCCAATAAATTTTTCCTATGCGTAAAAAAATAAAATTGGGATGTAACAGTGCAAAGGCTCTGGGTTCCATTCCTAGTATAAAAACAAAAAAAAACAAAACAGAGCCCAAAACCTCCTTCAGTATTTCTGCCTATGCTTAAGAACCCAATGAAGAGCCAGGCACAGTGTAGTCACACACCTATAGACCCACCAGAGGCAGAAAGATTCAGAGTTCAAGGCCTGCCTGTACCACATAGTGAGATCTTGCTTCAGAAAAACAAACAAGAACTCAATGAAAAGACCAATAGAAGAAGACCTGAAGAATTATTAAAGCCATGTACAAAGCCAGGTACGGTAGCACAGGCCCATATGCCAGTTCTGTGGAAGGCTGAGGTGGGGGTCACAAGTTTGAGCCCATCTTGTTTTGTTTTGTTTGTACTGGGGATCGAACTCTGGACCTTGCGCTTGCGAGGCAGGGACCGGAACCACCGAGCTAAGTCCCTGGCCCAAAATAATGCAATTTTTTTTTCTTTTTTTTTTTTTGGTACCGGGCATCGAAGTTTGAGCCCAACTTGGATAAGGCAATAACTTAGACCCTGTCTCCAAATGAAAATTAAAAAGGGGTGGGATGTACCTCAGTGTGAAGGCCCTGGGTTCAATCCCCAGTACCACACACACGCCCAAGAGGGTGACAATCCCACACTGTATCCCCCCTACCACCCAAATCTCACTCACGTCCTAATGAGAGTTTGCTTTTGAAGACTGATCTCATTTCTATCAGCAGGTTTTTCCCTTAAACAACTTCCTGTCACTCCCACAAGAGAAAATTTGTTGTGAAACCAGATGCCCTCCCCCTTCCCTCCCTCCTCCCAACCTGTTTCTTCCTTACAGCGTCATCCGAAGCATAATGAAGTATATGAAAACAGGCACAAAAAAAAAGAATAAAAAAACAGGCTCCAAAATCTGCAGCTACTTATGCTGCTAAATCAGTGAAAACTTTGGCACGAAAAGCACAACAGCCGGCATGCCTACAGTACCAGCGCTCTGGAGGCTGAGGCAGGAGGATTGCAGCCAATTTGAGCCCAGCCTGGGCTACATAGTGAGACCCTGTCTCAAAAAAAAAAGAGAAAATTAGGAGTAAATTACTTGAACTTTACTTCGTATGAGAACGTTTGAAACTTTTTTTGTTTTTTTGTTTTTGGTACTGGGGATCAAATTCGGGTCCTTGTGCTTGTGAGGCAGGTGGCAGAACCACTGAGCTAAATCCCTGGCCCTTGAAACATTTTTTGGTGAAATTATGGTTTTTTCCCCAAGTGAAAACAATTCATTAGTGAAAATAATATGCAATGAATGATTACAAAATCCACTATTTTAAACAATATAGAACCAATTCCATGACCAGTAGTTTTCAGCAGTCCCCTGGAATTACGTGTGTGTTAATGGGGATTGAACCCAGGCCCTCACACAAGCTAGGCAATCACTGTAGCATTGCACTACACCCTGAACCCTTTTTATTTTTTTTTGTTTTGAGACAGGATCTCAATAAGTTATCCAGGCTGGCTTCAAATTTGAGATCCTGCTGCCTCAGCCTCCCAAGTAGCTGGTATTACAGGCATGTAGCACTGGACCCAGCTCTTTCGAATTTTCTTTTTGCCTTTTCATAGTTTTATTTTTATATATTTTTTGCCTTTAGAATATTTTTAACTGCTTTATTGAGGTATAGTTGACTAAAAGGAATAGCACACATTTAAAGTATACAATATAATAACTTTAAAAAAATTTGTTTTGGTATCGAACTCAGGACCTTGAGCTTGCAGGGCAGGTGGCAGAACCATTGAGCTAAATCTCTGGCATGCTCTTTCTTTTTAGACAGGGTTTCACTATGTAGCCCAGGCTGGCCTTGAACTTGCAACAGTCTTCCTGCCTCAGCTTCCAGAGTGCTGGGATTACAACCGTGTGCCATCGTGCTTGGCTGTACCATACAGTTTTTATCACAGTAGCTTTGTAATACAACTTCAGATCTAGAGTTGTGATGCCTAAAAGAGGAAAGATTTATTTTGGGTCACAGTTTGTAGAGGTTTCAGTCCATAGTTTGTTGGCTTCAGGCCAGGGCATCATGGCAGAGGGGCTTGGCAGAGGAGAAACACTCCATTGACTGGCAGGCAGGAATCAGAGAGGCATCAAGGGAGGAGGAAGGAGATACATCCTTCCAGGCCATGTTCCCAGCAATCTACTTCCTCCAACCAGGCTTCACCTCCCAAATCACACTTAGCTATAAACTCATCAGTAGGCTAATCTAGAGATGAGTGTCACTCCCATGATCCAGTTACTTCCCCAGAGCCCCAGCTATGAGCACATGAGGTTTTGGAGGGTCAGGAACTACCTTCTCTAACTGAGACTCCAGAGCTAGCAGACTTTATTCTTTTTTATAATTAATCAATTAATTTATATTTTGAGACAAGGTCTCACTAACTTTCTAAGTTGCCCAGGCTGGGCTCAAACTTGCAGTCTTCCTGCCTCAGCCTCCTAGAGTGCTGGGAATACAGATGTGAGCCACAGTGCCCAGAAGATAACTTGTCTTCTCTTCTGTTTTCTTCTATTCTACTCGCTTTTCTTTTTGTGCCCAGGATCGAATCCAAGGCTTCGCACATGCTAAGCACACGCTTCACGCCCAGTCCAACCTTGTGTACTTTTTTTTTTTTTGATACAGGGATTAAACTCGGGACCTTGCGCTTGTGAGGCAGGCAGCAGAACCACTGAGCTAAGTCCCCAGCCCACTCTGTGTACTTTAAATCATCTCCCCTGCATAGTTCATAAAGTCTCTAGATTCCTTAGTGTGCCAAATGCCATGTAAACTCCATGTAAATAGTTGTTCCACTGTACAGTTTAGGGAATAAGGACAAGAAAAATGCGCATGTCCAGTACAGATGCAATTGTTCTGCTCAAATATCTTTAGTCTGTGGTTGGTTGAATCCACAGATGTACAACTCACAAAAAGGGAGGCTGACAGTGTACAGGACAATTCCCTTTCTATAATGCTCTATAAAATGCAGACAAATGGATATAACAGAAAGCAGGTCAGGTATTCCTGGAAGGCAAGGTAGGCCTGGGAGGAGCAGGTGCAGGATGACTTCAGCACACAGAGAGATCTAGGGAAGGGTCCATAGGTGTCTGCGGTCATTATCTTGACTGTAGTGACAATTTCAAGGACAAATACATTTGTCAAAAGTTATCACATTGTGCCAGATGTGGCGGTGCAAGCTTATAATCTCAACACTTGCTCTGGGGATTTAACTCAGCCTACTTCACAAGTGCAAGGTCTTGGGTACCAAAAAACAAACAAACAAACAAACAAATAAATAAATAAATAAAGCAAACATCAAAAATTTCTGAATTCGACCAAAAAGGAAGTTCTGGTAAAGTTGGGGCCTGTAAAGAGAGCAGAGGAGAGCTAGACTGCTGAAAAGATTAGCACTAAAAAGAAGCCAAGTACTTTGGAACAGGACAATAGGAAAAATGACTTAAGGGGATGGGAGGAACTAGCAAAGCCCTACTCTTCAAAGGTTAAAAATAGCAAAAGTAAAAAAAAAAATTAAAAAAAAAATTGCAAAAGTGAAAGACTTTTTTGTTTGTTTGTTCGTGTGTGGGGGTGGGTGTGTCTCACTATGTAATTCAGGCTTGCCTTGAATTCACTAAGCCCAGGCTGGCCTCAAACTCCCAGAAATCCTGCTGCCTCAGCTTCCCCAGTGCTGGGACTACAGGCTTGCACTACCATGCCCACAGCCACCGCCTAGGGAATGGGAATTGTTACCCTGGAATTCAAGATTCAGTTTACGCTGGCAGCCATCCAGTCACTCAGCGGCTTCTGCAGCCATCACAAGACGAAAACGGGTTCAGCTACTGCTCCAGCTGGTGCTGGCTTTAGGCACATGTAGAATGCAAGAGTCCTGGGGTCAGAAAGGGTTCCACACGTTTCTGAGAGTGCAGTGTGTGAAGCTGTGAGTGTGAAACCAGTGCAGTGGAGACCCCAGGATGCTGGAAAAGCCAGGGAAGTGAACCATCTGGGGAAAGCTGCAAGGAGTGAGCAAAGTCGGCCCAAGAGAGAGGCCACACTGGCAGAGCTGGAGGCGCTGGGCTGCCCAAGTCCTTAGGAGTTCACATCTCACCACAGATTGCATCAGATGCTGGACAAGGAACTATGGGATTTAGTGTTTGCCCTCTGGATTTCCGTCTTGCTTTGGTCCTGTTTTTTCTATGCCCCTATTTCTACCTTTTGGAATGGGACTGTTAGTACTATGCCATTGTATGTTGGAAGTGTTTAACTTTCTTTTCATTTTTACAGGGCTTGAAGCTAAGGGCTTGCTTTAAATTTCAGAGGAGATTTTGAACTTGGACTTTTCAGCAATCTGAAACTGTTAGGAGTTTGGCACCGCTTAGAGATGGACTGGATGCATTTTGCATAAAGCTGTCCCTGAGTCTTTTTGAAGCCAGGAGATAGAGGAAGTTAGACAGGTAGGGCACAGGTCCTAAATAGTTAAAGTAAACTAAAAGTGGGGCCTGAGTGAGTTAGCATTCCAAAATGGACTATCAGGGCCTAATGAAATGCAAGAGACGAAGAATAGCTCCTAAACCAAAAGGGAGAGACCTTGGAGGAAGTAAAATGCAAATGAAGCAGCTTCCCTTCCAGGCATCAAAGGCCTACCTGTGACCTGGAGCATCCTGAGGATTCCCATATGAATATGATAGAGGGATACAGCAAAAATTTGTCATTTTGGGTGTATCCTGGAAAGCATAATCTTGCACCTTAATATTGATGGGGAGGCTACTGGGGATCAAACTCAGGACCTTGCACTTGTGAGGCAGGTGGCGGCACCACTAAGCTAAATCCCCGGCCCAAGTGAAGCTTTTAGATTAAAAAAAATGTTCGTCCTGCTGAGGGTGGCTTTGGTTGGGTCTCTCTCGATATGACTAACAAAATGATTGACAGGGTGCTGGGTCATCTCAATCGTGTCTGTTGTGCATGATCCATCCCATAATTCACTCTGTAGTAACTACATGCATGACATGCAGCCCATATGTACAAACTGTTAATGAATTTCAAGTGGGAAAGGTCACTGTAGCATTGCAGGTCAGGTCACTGTATCTAACACACATGTGTTCTGATCTCAGGCTTTAGGAATTTCTTGGGGCTTTGTTATTCTTATTTCTGACTCTCTTTGAGCAGTAGAGAGAGGGTTGGCCCTTGGGTGTTGCCCAAATTCAAGTGAATAAAGGGGAGTGGGGACTAGGGATTTAGCTCAGTGGTTCTGCCACCTGCCTTGTAAGCACGGGGGTCCGAGTTTGATCTCTGGTATGTGACCACTCTGCCACTGAGCTATAGTCATAGCCCCAAAGTTTTATACTTTTAAAAATTGTATTGATTTTTGGGGTGCTGTGCATTGAACACAGGGTCTTATCACAGAGCTACCTCCCAAACTCTGTTTTTAAATTTTGGGACAATTCTCATTAATTTGCCCTGCTGAGACTCAAATTTGCGATCCTTCTGTTTCTGTCTCCTGGAGTGCTGTGTGTGCAACCACAGGAGGCTTTATCTTTATTTATTTATCTGAGACAGGGTCTCACTATGCAGTCCATGGCAGCCTTGAACTCATTACTATGTAGCTTTGGCTGGCCTCAAACATGCTATCCTCACGTCTCAGCCTCCTAAATGCTGGGATTACATGTGAGCATTTTATGCCCGGCAAAATTTTTTAAAAGTATATTTTAATTGCTCTTATCTGTGATATGGACTGAAATCAAAGTGAAATTGTAAAAATGATGAAAAAATTTTGTGAGTCAGAAAGCAATATTAATTCTATACTTTCTGGTATTGATACTAATTATTGCATTTAATTACAGAATAATTAATATACCTTATAGAGGTATAGTTCCAATATCATCTCAACTTTGAAAGACTAAAAGCTGAAATATATATATATATAATATATATATTATATATATTTTGTTGTTGTTGTTCTTGGTGGTGGTGGTGGTACTGGGGATTTAACCCAGAGCCTTAATATTGACCTACATTTCACCCCCTTTTTTTCCAGTCCTTTTTATTTTTATTTTGAGGCAGGTCTTGCAAAATTGCTAAGTTGCCCAGGCTGGGCTTGAACTTGTGATCCTCCTGACTCTCAGAGTGCTAGGATTACAGGTATGTGCCATCATGCCCAACTTATTTTTTGTATTTTTACTTATTTATTTGCAGTGCTGAGGATTAAACCCAGACCCTTGTACATGGTAGGCAAGCACTTTACCACTGAACTAAACCCAGTATTGTGTGTGTGTGTGTGTGTGTGTGTGTGTGTGTGTGTATTACTAAGGATTGAACCCAGTGGCTCATGCGTGCTAGTTGTCTTACTTCTTTGTTGCTGGGACAAAATACCTGACACCCACAAGTTAATGGAGAAAAAGTTTATTCCAGCTCAGAGTTTGTAGAGGTTTCAGTCCACAGTCTGCTGGCTCCAAGGCAGGGCAGTGTGGCAGAGGAAAAGCAGTTCATGGCAGGGCAGGCAGGAGGCTGCAGGCAGTGAGCCTTCCTTTCCCTTTGTATTCCATCAGGCTATGAACCTATTGGTTGGTGCTACCCACACCTTGTGTGGGTCTTCCTATTATCCACAACAAGAACTACACTAAACTATACCAATCAATGGACTAATTTATTTATCACATTGGTTCAATCCATATTTACACACCCTTGATCCAGTTACCTCTAAAAAGCCACATCTATGAGTTCATGAGGCTTTGGGGGGGACATCTAGATACAAGCCATTACACTATGTAAGGGCTCTATCACTAAGCTCCATCCCCAGCCCTACATTTTTAAATAAAATTGAATGAAATATGTATATGTGTTTGTGCTTATAAAAAGGATAAAATGTTACAATAATGTTCTCTGGATGACAGAATTTCTCGGGACCTTAGGCTTGAGAGGCAGGCAGCAGTGGAACCACTGAGCTAAATCCCCAGCCCTTCTTCCTTCTTTTTCTGAAATGGGTTAGGCCTCCCTGAATTGTTCAAACTGCCCTTGAACTTGAAATCTTCACAGCTCAGCCTCCCAACTAGATAACATCCGAGGCAAAGGCCACCACACCCAGATAGAGTAACAGACTTTCAAATGACATTTTCCCCTCATTATGCAGGCCTGTTTTTTCTTCAAAATTCTCTGCATTGAACATGTATTATTCTTGCCAGGAGAGCAAAAAGAACATTAGGAATTTTTCACTTGTCCAAGGAAGGCTAAAACTTGAAAGGTACATTCATTTGCTATATTATGACAGCAGATACACTGTGCTCTCTGCAGTGGGTGATAAATTATAGGAACATTCATTGCAAAAGAGAACCTAGCCCTTGAGCAGTAGGTTCTCACCTGGCTGCCTGCTGGAGTCACCCGGCATTATGTCTTGTGTCTAGATGTCCCCCCAAAGCCTCATGTGTCATAGGTGGGGCTTTTCAGAGGTGGTTGGATCTAGGTTACTGGGATTAAGGGTGTGTGGTTGCTAAATCATTCCCCTGATTGGTTTGGCATAGCTCTGGGTATGGATAATGGAAGGTCCACCCTCAGAGTGGGTGGCACCACCCGAAGGGCGGGTAGCTTGGAAGGGTTACAAGGGAGAGGCAGGGCTGCAGCTGCTTTTTTGCTCCTTGCTCCTTTCTGCCTGCCATGTCGTGAACTGTTTCTCTTCTGTGATGTCCCTGTGCCACACCTCCCTGCCCTGGAGCCAGGTGACTATGGACTGAGGTGTGTATAAACCATGAGCCAAGGGCCAGGGATTTAGTTCAGTGGTTCTGCTGTCTGCCTCACAAGCTCAAGGACCCGAGTTCAATCCCCGGTACCAAAAAAAAAAAAGAAAAAGAAAAAAACCATGAGCTGAAATAAACCTTTCCCCCTTTACTTTGGGTGTTGGGTAGTTTGTCTCAGCAATGAGAAAAGTAATAAGATACCTGTGAACTTTATAACAAACTCACTGGGCATGGTGGTGCATAGCCTGGTGTGGTGGCCTGAACCACATAGTGAGACCCTGTCTCAAAACACACCGAAAAACAACAAAACAACAAACTAAGGCCTTTGTCTCAACCCCAGGAACGCAGACTTCATTGTGGGGGTTCAGCCTCCGTCCTGGGGTATGAAAAACACCCTAATGATTCTCTTGCACAGGGGAGACTGAGAATCATGGTTCTAGGGTTCCAGATTGGACTTGCTTTGCTACGCTATGTGGCTTCTGTGTCTCCACCCGGTGGGAATTAACAAATGGAAGCATGCAGGAAGCCAGCAGGAAAGCAATTTCCTTGGGGCCCATTTTTTCAATGGTTTTAGGGGAAGAAAGCTATGTTGTATCATTCCATATATTCAGTGTGGACCTACCAGGAAGGGGTCCAAGCCAGGGCCTGGTGACAGTGACATAATGACTTTGTTTTACCGTGAGAACATTTTAGTGAGACTGAATTTATAATTATGCCAAAGAAGACAGTTATTCCCATACCACATGTAGTTAGAGATAAATATAGAATTCTCCATATGCAATTATCTACTGCTTATCATGTTCCTAGATGGGAATATGGCTGTGCAACACTGAATATTTGCTCCTAAATACAGAATTTAATAATTATAGAAAACATGTGGTCTGTCAAAACTCACATGCCTTGGGCCAGAGGTTTAGTTCAGTGGTTTCGCTGCCTGCTGGGCAAGCGCAAGGACCCAAGTTTGATCCCCAGTACCAAAAAAAAAAAACCCAAAAAAACTCACATGCCTTCAGTCAAGAAATGATCAGGCTGTAGACTGATAAATATCCTGATTAGGAATAGACTGAAGGAAGATGATTTGACCTAATATTTTTCGTACTCTTTTACATTGACTTGCTAAATGTTTATAAATAAATATAAAGTAATTTATAACAATAACCCCATACTAACATGCTGAGTTGATTTTTCTTCCCAGTGGTGAAGATTAAACCTGGGCCTCACACATGCTAGGTAAGCATTGTACGTCTCAGGTACACCTCCAGCCATTTTTGGAATTTCTTCTTTATTCTGAGGCAGACTCTTAACTATGTTGCTCAGGCTAGCCTTAAACTTGTGATTCTCCTGCCTCAGCCTTCCAAGTAGCAGGGATTACAGGTGTGCGGCACCACCTCTGGCACTAAGTGAATCTTTTTTTTCCCTTTAGAGTTTGACTATATAATCCATGCTGGTTTTGAAATCATTATGTAACCTAGACTGGCCTCAAACTTTCGATCCTCCTGCCTCAGCTTCTTGAGAGCTGGGACTACCAGTGTGTGCTACCAAGCCCAGGTACTAATTGATTTTTGGGGTGGGAGGAGGGCTTGAGACAAGGTCTTACTGTTTAGTGCAGGCTGGTCTTGAAGTCACTATGTATCCCAGGCTGGCCTCCTCCTACCTCAGCCTCTGAGTGCTGGGATTATAGGTGTGTACCAGCACACCTGGCTTCTTCAATTGATCCCCCCCCCCCCCCCCCCCGGTACTGGGAATCAAATTCAGGACCTTGCGATTTCGATGTAGGTGGGTTACCACTGAGCTAAATCCCTGGACCTCCAGTTGATTTTTTGACAAAGGTACACAAGCAGTTCAGTGGAGGGAAGAGAGCCTTTTTAATAAATAGTGCTGAACCAATTGGAGATTCCTAGACAAAAAAATTAACCTTAAAAAAACTCATACCTTATAGAAATTAATTCAAAATGTATCACAGATTGAAATACAAAATAAAAAATTGAGGGCCGGGGATTTAGCTCAGCGGTTTCGCCGCCTGCCTTGCAAGCGCAAGGACCCGAGTTCGATCCCAGTACCAAAAACAAAACAAACAAAAAAACTGTTTAACCCAAAATAAAAAATTGAAAATTTCTTGGTACTTGATATTGAACCCAGGGCCTTCACACTGAGCTATATTCCTGATGCTTTTAACATTTTTTTATTTTTTATTTTTATTTTATTTTATTTTTTTGGTTCCAGGGATCGAACTCGGGTCCTTGTGCTTGCGTAGTAGGCGGCGAAACCACTGAGCTAAATCCCCGGCCCAACATTTTTTTATTTTTGAGACAGGGTCTTACCAAGTTACTAAATTGCCAAAGCTGGGCTCAGATTTGTGATCCTCCTGCCTCAGCCTCCCAGAGTGTTGGAATTACAGACGTGTGTCACTATCTCTGGGTAAAGTTGTAAAATGTTTTAGAAGCAGGTATGCCTGTAGTCCTAGCTAATCAGGAGGCTAAGGCAGGAGGATCGCTGAGCTCAGGAGTTCAAAGGCCAGCTGGAGCAACAGCAAATGCCTGTCTCTTTCAAAAAAAAAAAAAAAGCTCTTGGATTAAAAAAAAATCTAGGGCTAGGCAGAGTCCCTACAGGTGACATGATGTATCTAATATAGAAACGTTTGTTCCACATAAGACCCAGTAAGGAGGATGAAAGATAAATTACAGACTAGGAAGAAGTATTTCCAAACCACTTATCCTGGAAGACTAGAGTATGCATGCAGAACAGTCCTTGAGCTAGGCATGCACACACACACCTGTCCTCCTAGCTATCAAGAGGGAGGCTAGGGCCAGGGATTTAGCTCAGCAGTTCTGGCGCCTGCCGTCCAAGCACAAGGTCCCAAGTTTGATCCTCGGTTCCAAAAAAAAAAAAAAGAGGGCGGCTGAGGCAGGAAGATGGGAAGTTGGAGGACAGTCTGGGCAACTTAGAGAGACTCTGTTTCAGCTTTTTTTTTTCTTTTGTACCAGAGATCAAACGAGGGACCTTGTGCTTGCAGGGCAGGCGGTGGAACCACTGAGCTAAATCCCTAGCAGACTCTGTTTCAAAATAAAATGCAAAAAGCTAGGGATGTAGTGCAGCCCTCCCTGGGTTCAATTCTCACTGCTGAGAAAATAATAATGAGAGAGAGAGAGAGAGAGGAAAAAAAGGAAGAGAAAAAAAGGACCTTAAAAAGTAACTGTGAACCAGGCATGTGGCACACAATTGTAATCCCAGCGTTCTAGGAAGCTGAGGCAGAAGAATCCCAGGTTTGATCCCAGCCTAGACAAATTTAGCCACTCACTGAGAGGTTGTCTCAAAATAAAAAACAGAAAAAGGGCATGGATGTTGTAGGTCACTACAAAGACCTTGGGTTCTGTCCCCAGTACTGAGAAGAAGGTCGGGGCTCAACAGTGGAGAAAACCCCAATCTATTAGAAAACAGGTAAAGAACTCAAAGAGACAGCTTGCCCAGGAGATACACAGAGAGCAAACAACCCCAGGGAAACACGTGCAATTTAGAGAAAGCAGTAAAACCACAGGCGGGATGCAGTTAGGACAGCCAGCCCACAAGTAAGAGAAAGAGTAACAGCAAAGCCTGGTAAGGACCTGCAGAACCAGATTCTGTCCACTGCTGGGCGAATGGCACTGCCTCGAAAACAGTGGGGTGGCTTTTTTTTTCTTTAAGTAAGCATGCAATCTGGCACAGTAATGTGTACCACTAGTCCAAGCTACCAGGGAAGCTGAGGCAGGCAGATCACTTGAGCCAGTCTGGGCAACCTAATGAGACCTCATCTCAAAAACAAAAACAGGGGGCTGGTGATTTAGCTCAGTGGCACCTTGCCTGCCTCGCAAGCTCAAGGTCCCGAGTTTGATCCCTGGTACCAAAGAAAAATACTAAATGTGCAAAGACCATATGGTACTCCTGGAGCTTCAGAGATTTATAGTGACACTAAAACCTGTGTGGAGCTGGGTGGTGGCAAATGCCTGTAATTCTAGCACTGAGGAGGCTGAGGCAGGAGGATCTCTGCAAATTTGAGGCCAGCCTGAGTTCAAGGTCAGCCTGAACTGCATAGAGACCCTGTTTTAAAAAACCAAACCAAACCAAACCAAAAACCCCTGTACCTGAGTGTTTAAAGTGTTTACGGCAATTTTATTTATGAAAGCCTCAATGTGGAAGCAACCCAATGACCTTCAACATGCTGAATAATTGAAAACTGTGGAGGAGGAGGGGCTTGAGGGGAGAATGGGATAAAATAAAATATAATTTATTAATTAAAAAAGGAAAGAAAACCTAAGTTCTGCCCAAACCCTGAACAACTACCAATGACCACAGGAAACAAATTATTATTATTATTTTTGGTACCAGGATTGAACTCAGGACCTTGTGTTGTCGAGGCAGTCATGGTGCCCCTGAGCCACATCCCCGGCCCTGGAAACAAACTATTAATACAACAACAGCCTGGGTGAATCTCCAAAGAATTCTGCTAAAAAATAATAACCCAGCTCTCCAGAGAGTTTACATGCTGTGAGTCTTGGCAGGATACAATCACAGGAATGGAGGAGGTTAGGGGTGGCCCAGGTTAAGACACAGTGGTAGACAGGGGGCAGGTGCTGAGGGCTGCAAAGGCCCCACGTGGGGTGGGAATGTGCCGTGCCCGACTGTATCAGAGGAAAACGCCTGGCTGAGACTGTTTTTGCAAACGGTAACACGGTGTGTGGGGGAGCAGGTGTAGGGCGTATCAGAGTAATGACCATTATAATTGACTCCAAATTTAAAACATGCCCATTCTCCAGCATCATCCCATTTTTTTGTTTTTGTTTTTTTTTTTGGTACAGGGGATCAAACTCAGGTCCTTGCGCTTGCACAGCAGGCGGCGGAACCACTAAGCTAAGTCCCCCGGGCCTATCATCCCATTTAAAAAAAAAAAAATAAACGAAGCCAAGAGTGTTGGCCTACACCTGTGATCCTAGCACTGGAGAGGCTGGGGCAGGAAGATGGTGAGTTCAAGCCCAGCTTAGATAATTTAACAATTTAGAGAGCCTGTGCCTCAAAAAGATTGGCAGAGGGGGTGTTGGGGAGGTAGCTCAGGGCAGTCTGGGTTCAAACTCCAGTACTGCAAAAATAAAATAAAACTGGGCTGGGGATTTAGCTCAGTAGTTCTGCCGCTTGCCTCGCAAGCACAAGGACCTGAGTTCGATTCCCAGTACCAAAAAAAAGACAAACAAAAAATAAAATAAAACAGATGGTGAAATAAACTAGGCGGTGGCTCAGGCAGGAGCCTCTCGTGAGTTGAGGCCAAGGCCAACCTGAGCTCCATAGCAAGATCCTGTCTCAAAAAACAATAAAGAGCCTGGCGTGGTGCAGCCCTGCAATCCCAGCACTGAGGCCGCTGAGAGTAGAAGGCCAGTTTGAACTGAGACCTTGTCTCAAATAAATGAATAAAAATAAAAGAGTAAGTTATACAATAGAGCTGGGTTGCATCTCCATGGTGTAGCACTTGCTTTGCATGCATAAGGCCCCGAGTTTGACCCCCCAAAATAAAACATGTATTTTCAGGTGGGCTAAAATAAAGGCACAAGACACGTGTTTTGTGTTTTTTCTTTTCAACTTCCCACTGTCTTTAAATATATGTTAAAATTCAAAACCATAGGGGCTGGGGAGGTCTTGGGTTCCATCCCCAGCACTGCAAGAAAAGGAAAAGATCCCAAACACGACACATTAGCTGTCAACGCAGAGCGTCTCAACAGGGCGGTGCTGTGCTTGCTGTCAGCTTGTTGACTGAAACAGTCAGACCTGAGGAACAGAAACAGCAGATTTCCAGACTTGGCCCGCTTAATGCCCCGGCTTCAGCTCCCAAGCAGAGAGCAGCAGCCCGGCCCACCAGTCAGAACCAGGTCAAGGCAGAAGTGAGGGACACTCCCTTGGTGGGACACTCGGAGAGGGACAGCTCATCCCAAGAACAGTTTCTTGGACTCCTTTTCTAAGTAGCAACATTTCAGTTTGCCTCTCCACCTCGCCCCTTGTGAAATGTATTCTCTGGCTCCTACAGGCATTGTAGAAGTTTCTGCTCTGATTAGAAGTCCCTTATCTGGCCTGGCACAGTGGTGCATGCCTGTAATCTCAGCTCCTTGGGAGGCTGAGGCAGAAGGATCACAAGTTCAAGGCCAGACGGGGCAACCTACCAACACTGTGTCAAAAATAAAATCAAAACCGCCGGGCATGGTGGCGCATGCCTGTAATCTCAGCACTTGGGAGGCAGAGGCAGGAGGATCACTGTGAGTTCGAGGCCAGCCTGGGCTACATAGTGAGTTCAAGGCCAGCCTGAACTGCAAAGGGAGAGCCTGTCTCAAAAAAACAAAGAAAAAAACCCCCCAAAAACTGCTCACTTAGCATGTGTGAGGCTCAATCCCCAATACTGCAAAAACTAAGTAAAAGAAGGCCGTACCTGCCCCCCTACTCTGGTCTCCCACCCCACCTCTGCAGCCCTGAACCCCAGGACAGAGAGAGAGCCTGCGTGTCCTGGGATTGCTCTGCTCCTCCTGGGCCCTCCACAGCCAGTCAGGCATCCTGGATCCCTGCCCATGGTGAGACAGGTGCAATTTCTGGTCAGTTTGCAGGGAGAAGTAGCCTGGGGTGGGGCCAAGGACACCCAGCTCACTCTCTTGATTAGCCAGGCACTTTTTTCTTCGAATCAGGATCTTGCTATGTAGCCTAGGCTGGCCTCAAACTCACAGTGATCCTCTTGCCTCAGCCTCCTGAGTGCTGGGATACAGGCATGTGCCACCATGCCCAGCAAACCAGACACATTTTATTTTATTTTATTTATTCTTGGTATCGGGGATTGAACTCGGGACCTTGCAGTTTCAAGCCAGGCTCCGGAACCACTGAGCTAAATCCCCAGCTCAACACATTTTAAATCCACACATTTGCTTTTTTCTCTTTGGCTATGCAATAGGGAAATTAAACATCATGATTTATCTCATTGGTACTGGGTTGAAAACACCTTCCACCAATGTAGCTGAGAGGTTTTTTTGTATAGCAATCTCTTACCCACAAGAGATGGGATCCATTGCTATTCAGTCCTGGCCATGTGGACAACATTTTTGGGGTTGTTTGTTTTTTTTTTTGAGACAGGGTCTGGGTATGTAGTGCAGGCTGGCCTTGAACTCACTATGTAGCCCAGGCTGGCCCCGAACTCACAGTGATCCTCCTGCCTCAGCCTCCCTAGTGCTAGGATTACAGGCATGCATCACCACACCCGGCTGTTTTTTGAGAGAGAATCATGCTATGTAGTTCAAGTGTGCACCACTGCATCCAGTTCTAAGCGTTTCTTCATTGTATACTGTATCAGTTTTTAGAAACTGAGCATTGAGATCCAGCACACACACTTGTGTTTATCTGTAAGGATTATACTTGCATTCCTACAGCACCAGTAGGCTAAGTATATCTACCTCTAAGTTGCACTCTAGTCCCCCAATGATTACACTACAAAGTGAGACCCTGTCTCAAAAAACTAAAAAACAAAACAAAACAAAACCCCCAAAAAGAAAAACAGACTGATATTTGTGAGACTATCCTGCTAAAAGCAAAGAATTTTTTTTTCAATGCTGGGGACTGAACCTATGGCCTGACACATACTAGGCAAATGCTCTACCAACCACTTGAGGTACACGCCAGTCCTTTTTATTTTCTTTTGAGACAAAGTCTGGCTAAATCACCCAGGCTGATCTCACATTTAGGATCTTGCTGCCTCAGCCTCCTTAGTGCTGGGATTACAGAGTGTGCCACCACACCCAGCTAGGGTTATCAATTTTAAATTCAAATCCACAGAAGATAACTTGTGCTTAAGGACCAGACATTTGTAACTGGTATTAGTGGCTGGTGTTAACTCATACATCACTCAATTCTTCAAGTGTGGGGCCACACTTCATCCCCCCACCCCCCAGGCCTAGCAGAGCTCTTGGAGGCATAAATGATGGAGGTGTGTGGAGAGCAATGGGAACAAGCTAGTTTCCCTGCATTTGAATCTTGCTCAGCCACTGGGTACATGTGACTTTGGGCAAAGTATTTAATCTGTGTGCTTTGGTTTTTTTTCAGCCGTCGAGCAAGAATAGCATTAATACTCTCTAAGGCCTGGAAGCACAGCTGGGTGGTAGAGCACTTGCCCTGGGCCCCCTTGGGGCTCTTCTTCAGAGCGGGAGGTGAGGGCCTTGGCTGGCCTGGCTGCTCTGGGGAGTTTTGTGAGCCAGGCAATCGTCGCCGGACACATGGAACAGCATCTGGGCAATGGTACAGTCGCGCGCCCAGTGTCCAGTTTCCTCCCATTCTGATTGCCCCTGGGTTTTCTCCAGGAAGACTTGGGTGTGGTAAAAGCATTGCCAACTGTGACAGCCATAATTTTGGCCTTTTTTTCTCAGTCCTTTTCCTTTCATCTTCGTCTAGATCCTGATTGTTGAGCATAGAAAAGGCTGTGTCCAGCAATTGGGTCATAGGCGCCTGGTGGCCCATCTACAAACCTACCAGGATCTTTTGAAAATACTGGGTCTCTCTGGGTGTTAGCCTTTGGTGCAAACAGGTGGAGAGACTCATATCCTTCTCAGAAAAAAGTGGACACCTGAGGACAGAATCATCAGGAGTATCAATTTTTTTCTTCCTTGAGGGCTCTTTAGGTACCATAGTTCTTGGGCCTTTAGAGATAAAGAGCCATAAAAGCCTGATCATAAGGAATTTCATACTTGGGCCGGGGATGTAGCTCAGTGGTTTCGCCGCCTGCTGGGCAAGCACAAGGACCCGAGTTTGATCCCCGGTACCAAAAGAAAAAAGAACAGAAGAGAAGTAGGGAGGAAGCCCATATATTTGCTAAAGATGGAGGCTTTAGCTCTTACCTATAAAGGTGAGATTTCCTGAATGGCAAACAAATATGGTGGAACCATGTGACCAAATCACATGACAAAACAAAATGGACAGCAAACATGTGAAACCATGTGACTGACTCACATAATGCATCAAAATGGCCACCAAACAAGGCAGACCTGTAGACTGGGTTGAAACAAAGCCCTGAGAAAGTAACTCGCTAAGGATATAAGGGCATGTAGAGGGAAGCACAGAGATATAAGGCCAGGTAGGGGAAAAGCACAGATGAGACTCTGAGCACAAAAAGGGGTAAACTAGGGTAGGTGGCTACTCAAGCAGGAGACCAAGTCACCGATAGCTATTTTTTTAAGAGTGAGAAAACTGGACAAAGTATCGTAAAGAACAAAAACATGAGGGAGAAAAAAATACTAAACTCTAGGTCATACACATGAATTCTAAATAATCTGTTTTGTGACTAGGTTAATAACAGGCTCTCTGGAAGCTCTTAACTGACTCATACTACAGTGAGTGACTGAAAACAGAAAAGAAAAGAAAGAAAATGGTAGATAAACTTGAAGCAGTCCTTTGGGCCTCTGTTACAGGCTGGGAAATGTACAGAGTCCATGTGCTCCACCTCCCCTCTTTCACATTGTGGGACACACTAGGAAAACTTCCTGAGTTTCTCAGCGTTATTAATTTTTATCACCCTCTAGCTCCTGCCTCTTCATGATAACCAACATCAGCAAAAATGTTAAAGGATTTGAGCCCTCTGATAGATGAAAGTCCAAGTGGGAGAGAAGGGACAAGAAGGTGATTAGGGCTTACTTAGGGGAGTGACAGAGGGAAAGAAAAAAATAAACATTCTTTCTTGGCTTGAGTTCATAGACTTCAGAGAGAGAAACAAGACTGTGCCCAAAGGATCATACCTCCTGGCTGGCTTGCCAAAAATGTTACTGGAGTTCTGGGGTTCTGGGGGCTCCTTCTCAAGATGCTTTCTAGGTTCTTGCTATCCTGAACAAAGAATTACTTAAGACAAGTGAAAAAGGTAGTGAGATGTTACATTTATTAAAGACAAAAAAAAATCCTCTGCAGAGCAAGCATAGGCCAATTAAAGTAGGAAAAGAGAAGAAGTACACTCTGTGGGGTGAGAGTGGATCACTATGAAAGAGTATAGTGGCCATGAGGAAAATGGTGGCCATCTTTGTATCTCCTACTACTCCGGCTACATCAGATGTAGGCCATCCTATCAAAAACCTGCTTGAATTCTCCGGAGAAGACTTGAAGATATCAGTTTCTGATTGGTCCCAGATGGAGAGTTTTGGGAATGTGTATCCTGGATCTCTGTGATTGACAGGTTATGCACACTTGCCTAGTGGGCTGGCCACATCCTAATCTCCTGCCTCAATGGGGAATGAAATTGGTGATGTCATATGTAAAGGACATAAATCAGGGTCTGACACCTAGGAAATGTGTCCAAATCTGGATTTCCTTTCCTCTTGTCTTTTTGATCATATACTCTATCAATTAAAAATCAATTAAAAATCAAGTTGGGCATGGCAGCCCATCTGTAATCCCAGCTACTCTGAAGGCCAGGACAGGAAGATGACAAGTTTGAAACTTAGTTTCTTAGTGAGACCCTGACTCACAATAAAGAATTTTCAAAGGGCTGGAGATATCCCTGTATTCAGACCAAATTGGATGAGAACAGAATCAAATTCAATGGTTAGGTTCAATGTTGACCTTATGGGGAAATTTGATTCTGTTCTCATCCAGTTGGGTCTGCAACCAGAATTTGTGGAAAGAATTAAGTTTGTCAACCAAGGTAATTTGAGGAGATAAATTTTTAGAACATCAGAGGTTTAGCCCTTCTTTCTTTTTCTTTCTCTTTCTTTCTTTCTTTGTTTCTTTGTTTCTTTCTTTCTTTCCTTCCTTCCTTCCTTCCTTCTTTCTTTTTAGACAGGGTCTTGCTATGGAGTTCAAGGTGGCCTTGAATTCACTTAAACTCACTAGGTAGCCCAGGCTGGCCTTAGAGTCATGGTAATCTTCCTGCCTCAGCCTCCTGAGTGCTGCTGGGATTACAGGCATGAGTACCATGCCCACCTAACTTTTTCTTTTTGGCATGAGAGATCATGGTCTTTGCACAGAGGTACATCCCCAGCCCTTCTTTTTTTTTTGAGACAAGTTCTTGCTAACTTGATAAATTGCCTAGGCTGGCTTCAAACTTTCAGTCCTGCCGCCTCAGCCTTCCAGAGTGCTGGAATTACAGGCATGTGCCTCGTATTTTTGCCTAACAGTCCATCGCTGCATCTTTTGCAGTAGACAGATGTGATGAAGAGGCCATCGGCCAGCTTGTCCCTGGGTACTGCGTGTTGATCTGTCACACGAGGGTCCCATTCACTGCAGGAGGTCCATGTCCAGGTAGCTCTTGCTTGGACAGGACCTGTCCGCTCCAAAAAAGAGCTACTTCTGGTTTCCTGGCTGTTTAATCCAACGTGCAGCAGCCCCTGGCCTTCCTGGCCACATAGATCCCATTGCTTGTCCAAGCCACCCATGCAGGTGACCTTTGTCCTTACCCAACCTCCTGTGGGCGGAGGCGATAGCAGCTGCTAGAATAACAACGTGGACCCCAAAGGTAGTCGCCCTCCCACCCCATCTTCCACTGCTTCCTTTGTTGGGCTTTTCTTTCATACAGACATTTAAATCAAGCTGGGTGTGCAATGATGCACACCTGTATCCCTAGTCATTTAGAAAGCTGAGGCAGAAGAGTCCCAAATTCAAAGTCAGCCAGCACAACTTAGTGAGACTCTATCTCAAAAAATAAAAAGGGCTAAGGGTGTAACTCAGTGGTAGAGCTCCCCCCATCCTATCTCTAGTACCACAAAAATTAAATCTATTTTAGACTTTGAAATAGATAATCCAGTTGGGTATATTGGCACACGCTTGTAATTCCAGCATTTGGGAAGCTGAATCAGGGGACTGCTGCAAGTCTGAGCTGATACAGTGAGCTCAAGACCAGCCTGAACTACATAGTGAGACCCTGCCTCAAAAAAATTTAAAAATAAAATAAAATAGGGATCCAAATTGGAAAGAAAGAAGTAAAGGTATCTCTTTTTATAGATGTCATAATCCCCCTCACCTGGCACAGGGAATGGCACAGGGCTTTGTGCCTGCAAGGCCAGTGCTCCTCCACCGTGAGCCACACCCTGGCCTTGATTTTTTATTTTGTATCCAATGCTGGTTATAAGACATAATCTTTTTTTTTTTTTTTTTTTTTTTGCTGTACCAGGGATCCAACTAAGGACCTTGTACTTGCAAGGCAGTCGTGGTGCCCCTGAGCTATATCCCCAGCCCAAGACATGATCTTATATGAAACAAAGTCACACCACACACCACACACACACAGACACACACACACACACACACAACACTGTTGGAACTAATCCATGTGTTCAGCAACATTGTAGCATAAAAATGAGGCACAAATCTGACGTGTTTGTATACACTAACAATGAGCAATCCAAACAGGAAATTAAGTAAATAGCATGAAAAAGAATAAAATGCTTCTGAATAAATTTAACCAAGCTGCTGAGAAACATGTGCATTGAAAACTCCAAATGAACACTGCTGAAAAGCTTAAAGAAGACAAAATAAATGGAAAACATTCGGCACTCTAGGGAGACATAAAATCACTATTATGCCAGTATAGTCCTACACATATCAGCCCATAGATCCGATGGTATCCCTATCAAAATCCTGGGGGAAAGTTCTTCAGAATGAGAAAAATTCACCCTGAAATTCTTATAGGCTCTCAAAGGACCCCAAAGGAGGATATAATTTTGTAAAAGATTAAGCTTTGAGGTCTCATGGTTATTTTGTTTGTTTGTTTTTCTCTGATGCTGGGGATACAACCATGACCTCACTCATGCTCAGCAAGTGCTCCTTGAGCTATATCCCCAACCCAAAGTCTCATATCCCTTGATCTCAAGAGTTACTGTAAACCGGACGCAATGGCGCACACCTGTAACCTCAGCACTAGGGAGTCTGAAGCAGGAGGATTGCTTCGAGTTAGAGGCTGGCCTGGGCTATATAGTGAAGCCCTGTCTCAATCCACCTTCCCAAATTTATTATTTCCCTTGCAGTATATTTTATATCTTGCTAGGTTATTAAATCAGAAAGCTTCAAGTCACACAATTCCATCTATCTCTCTCAGCCTCTCATGCAATAACCAGACTTGATTAATGCCGTCTCCTTAGTGTTTTTGGTACTTATTCCCGTCTCCAGGGACAATGATGCCGGGCCTCAATATTAGGCCCTTATTATTATCTCTTATTATATTATCATAATTTACATTTTCAGCACAGACAGACCCAGTGCAAGGTAAATTTAATCTACATTCTAGGAGTGATTAGTTGACATTTAGAAGATCATGATCAGCTGGGTGTGGTGGCTCATGCCTGGAGTCCCAGCTACTATGGAGGCTGGGCAGAAAGATCACCGTGTTTGAGGGCAGCCTGGGGAATTTATGGAGCCCCGTCTCAAAATAAAAAACAATGAAAAGAGCTGCTGGTGCAGTTCAGTGATAAAGCACTGGCTTTGTATGTGTGAGGCCTGGGTTCAATCCCCAGTACAGCAGAAAAATAAAAGCTAAAGGTAAAATGGTAAAATGCATTTGTATATTTTCCCACAATAATAAAAAAAAAATGAGACTGAGGATGTAACTCAGTGGTGGAGCATCCATGAGAACCTGGGTTCAGGCCCTGGGTACAGCGACAAAACAAAAAATAGTTCAGCTCCTAATGCAAAAGCACCTCCAGAAGCCCTGGGGTGTCTCAGTCTATGTGCAGCAGGGACCCTGTTACAGATCACTGCCCTTTGGTGAGGGACGTGGTCAGGACAGGAGGCGAGCCGAAGGAGCCACGCGGGCACTTCCGCCCCAGCCTTGGACAAGTGTGGTTACCAGGGGAACCCAGGAGCCCTGTGCCTTCTGAATGCCCTCAGTCTAGCTTGGGGTGCAATGTGCACATGGCTCCCATGTCACAGAGGATGCTCTTAGGGAATCCGGTCATGTCAGAGAGGGCTGGCTGGTTTTTGTTTTGGATTTTTCAGACAGGGTCTTGCTATATAGTTTAGGCTAGCCTTGAACTCCCTAGGCCTTGAAGTAGCCTAGGCTGGCCTGGAACTTGTGGCAATCCTCCTGCCTCAACCTGCCAAGTGCTGGGATTACAGGCGTGCTCCACCAGGCCTGGGGTGTGTGACTGCTTTTGTGGGGTTCCCTCCTGAATGTCCGTTTTGGATTCTGAGAGGCTTGGCAGAGAAAGCCTGTGCAAGAAGGCCCAATCCTAAAAGCAAGTGATGTTTGTGAGTTAGACACAGGAAGGGGCAGTCACTGAGGTGAGAAGCTCCGGTGGAGAGGAGGAAGGAGCAGTTCCCAGTAGCCCACTCCCCCGTGTGTCCTGAGGACTCCGCTGACAGATTTCATTGGCCCTGAGGGGTTCCTATGGGGTCAGTACTCTACCGGAAATCATCACGTCCCAGGCTTGCAAATAGCCACTTCCTAGTTTATTAATTAATAAAAAATGAATGTGACAAGAGAACTAACGCTCAATTGAACTACTGTACTCATGTTCCTAGAAGAGACGTCAAGATGGGAATTCCGAATACAATATCCGCCTATTCTTGATTACAACTGGAATAAATGTATTCTAATAAATAACCGATCATCTTCCTACAGCACAGATCGGATCAGGCTGATTTCTCTCTAAAACTTGTCCAGCGGACACCGCCCTAACCCCCAGTCCTTTCCGAGGAGAACCCCCAGCTGCTTTCCCTCACCAGCCTCGCTCTCAGCCGGGGACTCAGGCGCCCAGCCTCTCCGTCGCCCGGAAGAGCGGAAGAGCCGGCCTTGCCGCATCCGGGCTCCCCCCAGGGAACGCGGCTGGACCCCGGGAGCCAGGACCGGCGCAGCAGGACATCTGCGCCCGCCCGGAATTTTGCCTCTTCCCCTGCTGCTTACAGCAGCAAAGAAAACATCCAGTTTGCACTGAAAGAAAGACCAGCAGCAGAGAGAAAGAGAAGTGGCTGCCCGGAAACAGAGGGATCTCTAGGGCTGCACCTTTGCTCTCTCTCCTTTTTTTTTTTTTGGTACCAAGGATTGAACTCGGGTCCTTGCACTTTCGAGGCAGGCAGCGGAACCACTGAGCTAAATCCCCAGCCCGGGTCTTCTGCTTTTTAATCAATGGTCCCTCGTGGGTCCTCTTTCTCCATAGAAGCAGCTAAACCGCCCATCCTTGAGTTCTGGGAGCTGGCTTGTGGCTTGAGAGCTCTTTTGTAGCCAATGGAGTCTTTTGTTTTTATCAATGATGTGCATGAAAGCACACAGGGGTTTCTTCTCATTTATTAATCATATTAACTTCAGTCTAATTTTTTAGTAGTGTATGCAGAACAGTGTGGTCCATTTTGAGGGAATGGTACTTGCACAGAACGTGTGTTGCCCATTTTCTTTCTTCTTCTTTTAGTTTTTTGAGACAGAGTCTCACTATGCAGTTCAGGCTGGTCTTGAACTCACTATGTAACTCAGGCTGACCTCGAACTCTCAGGTATCCTCCTGCCTCAGCCTCCATAGTGCTAGGACTACGGGCATGTGGATCACGGCGGCTGTGTCATGCTCATTTTAGAGGCCTTTGCCTTCCTCCCCCTTATCTCCTCCCTCTCGCCAGCTGAGTCTGGCCCAGGTTACTGGGCTGCAGATAGCCGTGGCGCTGGTGGGAGGCCAGGCCCAGCCAGGCAGAGAAAACAGCTGGGAGCTGTGAAAGGGAAGGTGGTTGCTCCTGCACCCTCCAGGGTGGTTGCCTGACAGCCTGACTCATGGACTTGTTTAGCAACAGGGATTTTAAAATCAAATTAAGTAGTTTGACTTTCAATTCCATTCAATTGGTCCTCAAAGAAGATTATTAAAAATTGGTAATGGGTGTGGTGGTGCACACCTGTAATCCCAGCATTTAGGAGGCTGAAGCAGGAGGACCACAAATTCAAGGCCTCATGGATCATGATTCAAAAAACAGACAGGGATTAATAATTTCTTCAAGATCCCAACAGCAAAATAATAATAGTAATAATAATAATAATAACTTTTTCAGGAGTTGTATGTCTAATCTCAGAAAAAGAAGAAGGAATAGCACCTGGACTAACAGAAGAGGTAGCAGCGCTTGCCAGGTGCTAAAGTGACGACCCTGTGGCTCCTGGTGGGCAGGGTTAGAGGAGCGTTTGCGTCTACAGCGCGGGCGCTCAGGAGAAACTGCAAAAGGGGAGTAAACCACGCTTTGAACCTAAAGATCAACAGCAGCAAGAAAGATCCCAAATAGGAGCTCTGTCCTCAGCCCTTTTAAAATTTTTATTTTGAGGCAGCTGAGCTTGCAGTCCTGCTGCTTCAATCCCCTGCAGCATTGGACCTACAGGTGTGCGCCAGCATGCCTAAGGCCTTTTTTTTTTTTTTTTTTTTTTTTTTAATTTAAAAATTTCAGGCTGGGCGTGGTGGCGCAAGCCTGTGGTCCTAGCAGTTGGGAAGATTGCGGTGAGTTTGAGGCCAGCCTGGGCTACATAGGGAAACCTTGTCTCAAAAAAAGAGAACACTTTCATTAGATCATATTTGCAGTAGTCTGGTTGCATTCATTGTGGGGAGTGGATATGTGTACACAACACGCCATTCTTTCTACTTCCCCAGCCTCGCTCTCGCCCCCTCCTACGGGAAGGGCCGTTTGGCCTGGGGCTGCGGAGTCCAAGGCGTCTTCTCCCTCCAGGCTCCCTGGGCTGCACAAGGCTCCAGGCAGACTGCGCTGGTGGCCGAAGGGGAGTGGGACGCCGGGGTGCGAGTCCAGAGTCCGCTTCGAAAGCAGAGGCTGGCTGGCTGCTGGAGGGGGAGGGGGGCAGAAGGTGGAGGGGCCTCGGGGCAAAGGGAAGCTCCTCCCGGAAGAAGCAGAACATCCTTCTACGATGCTTGGGTCGCAGTCACAGTTACCACGCACGGATCCCTGGCAGCGCCGCTGGCTCAGCCTAGGCGATTACTTCTCGGTTTGTTTTTTTGTTTTTTGTTTTTTTGTTTGTTTGTTTGTTTTGCTACGGGATCGAACTCCTGTCTTTGCGCCTTGCGCTGCAGGCGGTGAAGCCACTGAGTTTAAATCCCCAGCCCCAGGCGATTATTTCTTGATTTTTACCTTTTGTTCTGCAGTCTTTGTGAGTGTGCGCTCTAGACACCATGAGATACCACCGATGAATTCCAGCCAGAGCTTGGAGGACCTTGGCAAGCATTATTGTGATTAATAAGCAGACAGTCAGGGGGTAAAGGGAGGTGGAAACTGGCTTTCTTTGCTTTAAAAAATCCCAGCTGCTTCTTTCTTTCTGATCTTAGCTATGCATAAAAAATTCAATGAAGCTTTATTTTAAATGTATGTAGTAACTGGGATGGATTGTGCAGTGTCAATGGCTACATATGATCCTTTTTTTCTTTCACAGTGCTGGGGATTGAACCAAGGCCTTGTCACTGAGCTATATCCCTAACCAGCCTCCTCTCCTTTTCAGAGATAGGCTGTAGATAAATTACACAGGTAGGACTCAAACTTGTAGTCCTCCTACCTCGGCCTCCCAGAGTGCTGAATTACAATCATGTGCCACCACACCTGGCTACTCTCTTTTCATTGTCATTGTTTTGGTTTGTAGCATTTTTGTTTATTTGTTTTAAGAGACAGGGTCTTGCTATGTAGCCCAGCCTGGCCTTGAACTCAAAATCCTCCTGCCTCATCCTCCTGAGTGCTGGAAAACAGGGGTGGGCCACTGTGCCCAGCCTACAGACTCCCTTTAAATCAGTGTAATCTCTAAATCAAACTATTCTAGAACTGACAGGAATGTTTGTTTATTCTTCCATAAATTAACTATAACTTCAGCAGCCCTTGTCTTCTCTAATTTGTGGAGAGGGTGTGTATTCATTGACAAAGCCGGGTGGTTGTGTAGTTAGAAACCCAGCAAAAGAAGAGAGAATAGGTAGAACACTTGAGAAAACAGGGGTAGGCAAAGACTTCATGAACAAAACCCAGACCACACAGGAAATACTACGAAGAATCAACAACTGGGACCTCATCTTATTAAAAAGCTTTTGTACAGCAAGAGAAACCACCAACAGAGTGAAGAGACAACCCACAGAGTGGGAAAAAAGTTTTACCAGCTATTCATCAGATAAAAGACTACTATCTGGAATATATAAAGAATATATAGGGGTGGGATTTAGCTTAGTGGTGCCACCACCTGCCTCACAAGTACAAGGTCCTGGGCCAGGGAGTTAACTCAGTGGTTCCGGCACCTGCCTTGTAAGCACAAGGTCCCAAGTTTGATCCCCGGTACTAAAAAAAAGAATATATAAATAAATCAAAAAAATCAAACCCCCAGATTTAAAGACCCAGTCCAAAAATGGGCATCTGAAATGAACAGACACTTCTCTGATGAAAAATTAGAAACAGCAAATAAATATATGAAAACAATGTTCAATGTCACTGTCATTCGTGAAATGCAAATTAAAACAACCCTGAGATTCCACCTCATCCCAGAAAGAATGGCTGCTATAAAGAAAATCAACCAGTAACAAATGCTGGAATGGCTGTGGGGGGAAAAAGAACCCTTCTCCACTGTTGGTGGGAGCATAGACTGGTGCACCACTGTGGAAATCAGTGTGGAGATTTCTCAAAAAACTAAAACTAGAGGTTCCATTTGACCCAGCTATTCCCCTTTCTAGGTATCTTCCTGAAAGTATTAAAAGCATTGTACCACAGTAATATATGAACACCCATGTTTATAGCAGCACAGTTTGTAATAGCTAAAGCTTGGAAACAACTCAAATCCCCATCAATTGACAAGTGGATAAAGAAGGTGTGTTTTTTTTATATATAATAGAGTTCTGCTCTGCCATAAAGATAAAGTTCGGAAATTTATAATTAAGGGCCAGGATTTAGCTCAGTGGTTCCACTGCCTGCCGTGCAAGGTCCTGAGTTTGATCCCTGGTACCAAAAAAAGAGAGAGAGATTTATAGTTAAATGGATGGATCTTGAGACTATACTTTTAAGTGAGATAAATCAGACACACATGTTTAAATACCATACGACACTGTTTCTCTGGTGTGAGAAACTGAAAGTGGAAATAAGGACTAAAATGTATAACAGATGGGAAATGGGAAGAAAATGGGAATGGGAAGAAAATGGGAATGTGAAGAAAATGGGAAGGGAAAACGGGAGGGAGGGAGAAAGGAAGGAAGGGACAAGAAAAAAAGTGAAAATAGGAGGAAAAATGGAAACAAAGCTTTTGTACACAGGGAGGGGAGGGGGCTTATGGGGAGAGGGAGATGGGATAAAATAAAATTTATTAATAAAAAATGAATAAATTAGACACCAAAACAAAAGATCATCATTACCAAAGGGACAGTTCCAAGAACAATCAACAATAACAAAGAAAAAAAAACAAACCTCGCAGCAAAGTGAGTTAGTGAAACTTTCCTGGCTCCCCTTCTCCACCTTTTCCAGCTGACTGTGTCCTGCAAGTTGAAGGGGACAGACAGGAATTGCAGGGTCAGAGAGACACAGTAGCGTTGCAAGGACAACGCAATGTCCAGTGAGTAGAGCTTGCCCGGGTCAGACGTGGGGGTGCCCCGCCCCAGCCAAGAGTAGGGCGTATACTGTCAGGCGGCCCGGCTCTGCCTCGAGGCCTGGGATGGATTCCTTCCCTGTGTCACCAAGCGAAGTACAGCTAGGAAAGCCCACTTTCGCCAATTGCTGAGGACCCCATGAGATCAGAGTCTTCAGCACCTGCCCCTAGACAAGCATCAACAATTGTTATGGACAGCTAAACCAGGCCGTCAGACAGGGCTAGGGCTGGAGGGTCCGTGCAGAGGATGAGAACACAGCAAAACTGTGGCTGGAGGCACATCCATTGAATGCCCCGCCTCAAGATAAAGATGTAAGGCCTACATACCCCTGAGGGACAAACAAAAGCTTGAGTAGCACCCTTTTGAGATTCATAAACCATCATCTCAACAATGGTAGGCTCTCTTTTCTCACTCACTAAAACTAAGACTAAGATTAAGACTAAGACTACTAAAACAGGGGCAACCCACTTTCTGGTCCCCCTTCTGTGTCTCTTAGACAGAAGCTTTCTTTCTCTAAATACATTTTTCCTACTTAAAAAAAAAAAAAGGCCACTAAAACAAAGAGAAGACTAAAACTATGGATTATCCATCAGGGTTAATGATGTCATCCACAGATGCTTGCTACAGGACTTGCTTCCCCATTGGATCACTATCATCTAAACAACTATACTTGTAATCCTCTTGGTTGATCAGTTTTGTCCCACCTTGCGCCCCGCCCCTTGATTTTGCTCTATAAAATCTCCCCCTAGGCCAGGGATGTAGCTCAGTGGCGCCACCCCTGCCTGGCTAGCGCAAGGTCCTGAGTTCAATTCCCAAAGCGGGAGAGGAATAGAAAGAAAACCTCCCCTCTAAGTGGAATCTGCGTCAACCCACTTTCCAGGTCCCCTCCTGGGTCTCTCAGGAGCTGTCTCTCCCGCAATAAAATTTCCTACTCTTAACCTCAGTCGTTCCTCAGAATTCACTTCGATTTTGGGGAACACGAACTTGGCATGCTGGTCTCAGGGCACGGAGGCTGGCAAGGCTGCTGCACCTGACTACTGCATTTGTACACAGGGCTGTGGGCATTGGTGGAGCAGGGTGACTTTGAGGACACACAGGGTGCCCTGTTGGGCTTGTGGCCCAGCAACCTTCCTGCTCCTTCCTGTTCCTGCTCCCTCTGTGCACTCTGCATTGAAGGACATTTGAAGGACATTGGCCGTTGGTCTCTTGGATTTCTCTCATGGAGGAGCCAGTGTATCTGGAACCCCAGGTCAAAACTGGTCACGGAATACTTTTTGTTTAACGATTTATTTATTAATCTTTTATATTTTAAGAAACAGTCTTGCTGTGTATTCCAGGGTGGGCTTGAACTCACCATGTAGCCTAGGCTGGCTTCAAACTCATGGCGATCCTCTTGCCTCAGCCTCCCAAGTCCTGGGACTAACAGCTTGTGCCACCACACCTGGCTCTCAGGACTTCATCTAAACCTCATTAGCCAAAGGCCCATCTTCAAACAGCACCCACTGGGGGAGGGGAAGGAGAAGGGATGAGAAGAGAATGAAGATATGTCGTGTAAGTATACCAACTCCCAGGAGTATGTGGTCATTATGTACGGCTAACATGTACTAGGAAAAATAAAAATTAAAAAAATATGCCACCCCCTAAAGGTTAGGAATTTTAAGAATATAAGTTTTGGAGGACACATTTCAGTTTACTGCACTAGGCTCCATTTATTAAAAATTTGTCCTTGGGTGCCGGGGATTTAGCTCAGTGGTTTCACCTCCTGCTGTGCAATCGCAAGGGCCATTTGATCCCCGGTACCAAAAAAAAAAAAAAAATTGTCCTTGGTAGCCAAACAATTGCACATTCAATGAGAAGGTGTAAATTAAATGCACGTGTTTCATAGAACAGCAATCACGCTGGGACTCTGCAAAGTCCTCTCTGTGGATACACATAAAAATCTCGTCTTTCTCACAGCTCCTGGAGGTCGTGTGAAACGGGCCCATTGTTCCTGGTTCAAGGTCGAACATCTCTCAGTGGCCGAGCCATCGGATTCCAAACTTCTTTCTTTCCTTTGTACCAATAAATGGTCTTGAAAGATCTGTGATTCGGACCAGAGCGAGCCGTCAGAAAAATGGCATGGCGACCAGTAAGGAACAGGAATAAGGCACTCTGGTCAGAAGGACTTTATTTTTATTGACTGATTGATTGGCAGTACTGGGGGTTGAACTCAGGGCCTTCACACTGGGCTATATCCCCAGCACTCTTTTCTTTTTTAAATTTTTAGTCAGGATCTTGCTAAGTTGTCCAGGTTGGGCTCGAACTTGCACTTCTCTTACCTCAGCCTCCAAGAGCACTGGGATTACAGGTGTGCACCAGCATATCTGGCTTATTTTTTAATTTTTGTGGTATTGGGGCTCAAACCCAGAGGCACTCTAGCATGGAGCTACTTCCCCAGCCCTTCCTCTGCCCTTTGGGGATTAATTTGGTTCCTCAGAGGTGGGTTGGTTATCTCAGGTGGGCCTTGGTTATAAAAGTAAACTATTATCTGCTAGCTCTCTTCCTCCTGCCCACAAAAAGACCCTTGCCAGAGGCCAGCACCATGCTGTTGGGCTTCCAAGCCTCCAGTACTATGAGAAATAAATTTCTGTTCTTTACAAATTACCCAGTGTGAGCCAGGTGTGGTGGTGCGCGTCTGTAATCCCAGCATTTGGGAAGCTGAGGGAGAAGGATCACCTTGAGTTCAAGGCCAGCCTGGGCTACAAAGTTGGATTCTGTCTCAAAGAAAATTAAAACAACAAAAAAATTTTTTTTGAGACAGGGTTTCGCTGTGTAGTTCAGGGTGGCCCAGAACTCACGATGTGGCCCAAACTGGCCCAAACTGGCCCAAACTGGCCTTGAACTCATGGTGATCTTCATGCCTCGGCCTCCTGAGTGCTGGGGTTAAAGGTGTACACTACCACACCCGGTTTAAAGCAAAATAAAATAAACAGGGCCAGGAATTTAGCTCAGTGGTGCCACCACCTGCCTCAAAAAGCACAAGGTCCCAAGTTCGATCCCCAGTACCAAAAAATAAAAAATAAATAAAATAAACAAATTATCCAGTCTGTCCCAGAACATGGACTAAGACAATCACTAAGCAAACACTACCACACCTTGGGGTGCAGGAATCTCATGTCCAGAGTTGGCACAGTGTATCACAGATCATTTGTGACTTGGAGTGGTTTGACTTACAATTTTTTTATTTTTCAATGGTGCAAAACAGATAAGTATCTTCCCAAAAGAATTAAAGGAATCCTACCACATGGTATATGCACAATCATTTACAGCAACACAGTTTGTGATAACTAAATCTTGGAAACAACCCAAATGCCTATCAACCAACAAATGACTAAAGAGGATATGGATATTTTTATACAGTGGGGTACTACTCACCCATAAAGAAGGATAAGCTTGAGATATTTATAGCTAAACAGATGGACCTTTAGACCACACTCATAAGTGCAATAAATCGAACACACATGTTCAAATGTGACATGGTTTCTGGTGTGAGAAACTGAAAGTGGAAATAAGGACTACAATGTATAATAGATATTGGGAAATGGGAAGAAAACGTTCAAGGGAAGGGGAACAGGAAAGGGGGAGGGAGAAAGGAAGGGAGGGACAAGAAAAAAAGTGAAAATAGAAGGAAAAATGGAAACAAAGCTTTGGTGCATAGAGGGGGAAGGGGGTCTGGAGGGGAGGGGGAGTGGGAAAAAAGAGGCAAGATGTATCATGTACAGGTGCAAATTCCCCACGATGAGTGTTAACATTATGTATGCCTAACATGTACCAATACATGTTTTGCTATTAGAAGAAGGCAAAACAAAACAAAACTGATAAGTATCCAGGGGAAATCCAACTTTAAAGCTGGGTGTAGTGGAGGCATTCACCTGTAGTTCTAGTCACTTGAGCTGTGGAGGTAGGAGGATCACTTCAGCCCAGGAGTTCAGTCCATGAGCAGCCTGGGCAACATAGTGAGTCCTGTCTTCAAAAAAACAAAAGGGAGGGAAGGAGGAAGGGAGGAAGGGGGCAGGGAGACAGGGAGGGAGAAAAGAAGGGAAAGTGAAAGTGAAAGGAAGAAATGAAAGGAAGCCACACTTAGAATGGTGAATTCTGATTTTGCCTTGGGCTGGGGACCATAGGGGCCCCTTACTCTGCAGATGCCGCACTTGCCTGTGTGATCAGGCAGTTGCAGCTGCAAAGTACCCAGGCTGCTGAGCCTGCCTGTCTGATGAGTTAGCTGTATTTTTTTCTAGCCCTAGGGGCTCCTCACGTGTGAGGCAAGCACTCTACCCTTGGGCTGTGTAGCCAGCAGGTTAGGTGTATGAAATGCATTTTTTCAACTTTTGATGATCTTATCAAGAGGTAACCCAGCCATAAGTCAAGGAGCATGTGTGATTGAAATGCCCAGACGAAACATGCCAAGGAGCACGAGCCCAGGGTCACTCACGACAGGGAAACAAAAGCAGCCAAAGACAGGTGCCTGACCAAGCCCAAATGTTACACTTATGAGCCAAGGAATTTATATTAGCCAATCATTCATTCATTCCTTTTTGGTACTGGGAATTGAACACAGGGCCTTCACACTGAGCTACATCCTTGGCTCTTTTTATTTTTTATTTTGTGACAGAATCTCTGTAAGTGACTAAATTGTCCAGGCTGGGCTTGACCTTGCTATCCTCCTGCCTCATCCTCCCAGAGTGCTGGGATTACAGGCATGTGCCACACTGTGCTTGGTGACCTTTTCTTTTCTTTTTTTTTTTTTGTACCAGGGATTGAACTTGGGTCCTTGGGCTTGCGCAGCAGGCAGCGAAACCACTGAGCCAAATCCCCAGCATTGCCAGGCAGCAATGTTTAAGGAAAGAAAAAATAATAAGAGGTGGGGAAATGTGAGGGGATAAATGTGGTGGAGTAACGTGGGGTGAGAATTCTTTCCAAAAGGGAATTTTGTTTTGGCAACTAAATGAAAAGCGAAAACAGACTGGGTCTTTCCAGCTGTTCCATTTGTCTGTTTACTTGCCGCCATGCTGGGGAGAGAAAAAGGCCCCAATTGGTAGTCACTTGCTAGTAGGACTTGGGATTTTAAAAAAGGAAAGAAAGAAAAATAAAGGTAAGTGATTTTGGTTCCCAGTACTTCAGCGGGAAGTGTGGCTGGATGTGACCTGCAGGCTCTTTCCTGGAGACCTGCTCTGCCCTTTCCCTTGAGGAAGATCAAGGTCTCCCTTCCTGTGGAGAACTGGACGGGCCTCTGCAATGTAAAGCACAGCTACCAAATAGACAGCTGAGAGCTCCAGGATGACTTGTCTATGCGCAAAAATTTAAATCTATTTTTTTTTTTTTAAATCTATCTTTCTTCCTTTTCTGAGACTGGGTCTTGCTATGTAGCCCAGGTTGGCCTCAAACTCTTGATCCTCTTTGCCTCGGCCTCCTGAGTGCTAGGTTTATAGCTTTGTGCTATCATGCCCAGCTAAATCATTTATGAAATGGTCCTAAGGGCAGAGGATTTAGCTCAGTGGTTCTGCCTCCTGCCTTGAAAGCGAAAGGTCCCAAGTTTGATCCCTGGTACCAAAAAAGAAAAACAAAGAATCCCAAATTATGATGTTTATTATGTTTTGGGTCCCACTTCTCTGGCAAGTTGGCCTGAGTATTACAGATTACTAACTTTTGCTTATTAGTTTGCTTTATTAGGATAGCCTCCATTTAACACTAGCAATATGCAGTAAGATATTTCTCAACCATGCTATGCCCTACAAACTAGCAGCAGCTTTTCTAGTAACTTTTTTTTTTTTTGAGACAAGGTTTCACTATGTAGTCCAGGCTGGCCTTGAACTTGCTGTGTAGCCCAGACTGATCTCAGACCCATGATCCTCCTATGTCAGCCTCCTGAATGCTGGGATTACAGGCAGGCACCACTACATCTGACTCTCATGACTGAAAAAGCTTGGGATTGTGGTTCTCTGTAAGTGCTATGACCCAAAGCAAGAGGCAAAGCACAAAGAGCCAAAGGTTTTCTGCCGAAACACACGTCTGAACACCCTTTGGAAGTCTCTGCTGTTTGTCCTAATGGTGTGGTCTGCTTGGGTCCTGGCTGCTGCCCGGGGTTATTGTACTCAGCTATTTGCCTTTCCTATTTTTGTTTGCATGCTGTTTGGACACTTCAGGCAGATTCCACTGTATGCTCCAGATGTTTGTGTCCCCAGGTGCATTCCATGGAATCCCAGTCCCTGGACATGTGCCGCTCTGTAACGGCACACAGAAAACTGAGTCTTGAGAGCTGGCCTGAAAAATGTGTTTGGCTCTCACTACATTTTCATCTTTTAAAATCATTTCTCTATGGTGTGGTTGCACCTGGAGGAACTGGAAATCCACCACTCAGTTATGAGCCTAGGAATTTATGAAATTAAACATGCTCAGAAATTAATCATCTCTTCTCATTTCTCCTGTGAATGCTATTGCTGCAAACCATCTCTCACTGTGAGGTGATATTCAAAAACAAGAATCTGGAAGATCAGGCCAGGGGTTTAGCTCAGTGGTTTCACCGCCTGCTGTGCAACCGCAAAGACCCGAGTTCGATCTCTGGTACCAAAAAAAGAAAAAAAAAAATCTGCAAGATCTCGTGAAGAACAGACTTTACCCCAAACCTGGAAGTAGATGCTTTGCATTTATGTGCAAAATGATTTTTTAAAAAGGCATTCCAAGGGGCCAGGAATTTAGCTCAGTGGTTCCAGTGTCTGCCTCACAAGCGCAAGGTCCTGAGTTTGATCCCCCGTACCAAAAAAACAGAAAAAAGAGTTCCCTACACCTGTTGAGGGAAGAGCTAAGGATGAAAAGGGGGTTTGCGCCGCAGGGCAGGGGCCTGATTTTTGTTTTTCCTGGTTAGTGCCTGAAGGAACTCTGAGTGATTTAGCCCCAGTGCTGGACATTTTGGAGGAAACTGAATATATCAAACACAAACCTGTTCTAATATCAAACAAATAAATTATTTTGTTGCTCAAGCAGGGTGCGCTTAAGGTTACTCTAAGCTGGACCCTGTCTCTTTTCTTTTAGCGGAGCTGGGAAATGAACCCAGAGCTCTGCACCTGCTAGGCAAGTTCTTTACTGCTGAGCTATCCCCTCGGGCCCTGACAGTTTGAGAATGTGCAGTACACTGGTGACCATGTTCAACCATAAACCTTTCATCAAGGGATGCTGAAAGACATTCTAAGAGTACAAGTAAAACATGGCAGGAGTGGGGGGTCTTTTTAGTACCAAAAATTCTTTATTTTCTCTTAAAACATTATTATATTCTAAAACTTTAGGAAACAAAACCCACAGATGCCAGTCGCCTTAACCCTGCTTCTGCTGGGAGCAGCCTGGCCTCCTGCCTTGGGGTGATTGAAGGAAAGATTGATGGAAGGTACCAGTGACTGGCTTCTCTTTGATATCTGAGCCTCATTCCAGGGACAACTGGCAATATCCATGGCATCCTTGGATGCAGGGCACCCACCGACCAGAACAGCAGTGCGCAGTGGCTGAAATGCACTCTGTTGGAGAGCAGAGAACGGGGAAGACCCTCTTTGGAGAGAGGCTCAAATTAGCAAGTGAGGTCAGGGAGCCCTGCTGACTCCGTGCACACAAAGCTGCTGCAGTGAGGAAGCTGGCAGAAGGATCCAGAGATGGAAAGAGCTCCCTGGAGATGTTGAAACGCCTGCTCCCAGTTCCAAAGAGCCAGCTGGATTCTTGCTCTTCTATAGCTTTATTGCTCAACCTTCCCTTGGAATCTGGGAGCAAATAAATTCCATGTTAGGCCTAAGTTAGTTCAAATTCATTCTCTCCCCCTTGTAACAGAGTCCTAACTGATTCAGCATTAAAAACTGCATTCTCGCTCCCCTCAGCTTTATAATTGAAGTATAATTGATATACAGGGGTATAATTGATGAACAGAAGTCATATAGAACCATGAAGGACAGCTTGATTTGCTGATATGCATATACATTGAGAGATTCATCACATCTCCATCATTTCACATTAGTTACATTTATGTGTGGGTTGTGGTGCAATTTGGGGTTTCAGTTTAAAATGTCCCCTCAGGCTCATGTGTCCAGAGGTGGGGCTTTTGAAGGTGGTTGGATCTTGGAGGAGCTGTGCTCATCAGTGGATTCATCCAGTGTGAGTTCCCAGCTGAATCTGCCATGAGGAGGCGGGGCCTGGCTAGAGGTGGTCACCGCAAGTCACCTGGAAGGCTGTGTTCTTGTCACCAGCTCCCCCTTCTCTCTCTGCCTCCTGCTCACCGTGGGTTGACCAGCTGTCCCCTCCTTGCCATCCCACCATGCTGTTTCTGCCTTGGAGCCAGCCAACCATAAATTAATCTAAAACCATGAGCCAAAATAAACCTTTTGGCCTTTCAGTTGCATGTGTTGGGTATTTTGTCCCAGTGATGGAAAAGCTGACTAAATACAGGAGATAAGATCTATTCTCTTTTTAATTTATTTTTTATTTTTTTTAGAGTCTCTCTGTGTAGCTCAGGCTGGCCTTGAACTCAATATGTAGCTCAGGCTGGCCTCAAACTCACAGCAATGCTCCTGCCTCAGCCTCCTGAGTGGTGGGAATTACAGAGGTAGCCACTTTCCCCAGATGATAAGATCTGTTCATTGAGCAAATTTCAACTTTTTTTTTTTTTTTTTTGGTACCAGGGATTGAACTCAGGTCCCTGTGCTTGCATAGCAGGCAGGGAAACCACTGAGCTAAATCCCCAGCCCAAATTTCAACTATGCAATAGAGTACTGTTAACTAAAGTTTCTATGCCCTACACTGGATCTCCAGAACTTATTCTGCATAATTGAAACATTTTATTCATTTCCTCTTCTCCTGGCAGCCACCATTCCACTCTGTGCTTGTTTCCATGCCTGGCTATAAATGCTGCAGTGATCTCAGGAGTGGCCTCTTCCATGGGCTGATTTCACTTCCTTTTCTTACATACCCAGAGAAAGGATAGCTGGATCACAGGGCCGTGGTATTGTGAATGTGTGGAGGATTCTCCATACCCTTTTCCACAATAGCTGTGCATCTGCAGTCCCACCGACAATGCACCGAGGTCCCCTCTCTTTATACCATCACCCATGCTTAGCCCATAGCAGCCATTCTAATAGGCACCAGCTGATACCTCACCCCGGTTTTGATTTGCATTTCCTGGATGATGAGAACTGTTGAGCACCTTTTCATATACCTGTGGTCATCTGGGTGTCTTTTGAGAAATGTCTTTTTAAATCTTCAGTCCGTTTTTTAATTGGGTTATTTGTTTTATGCGTATGTTTATTTTCCGATAAGCTGGTTGGCTACTTTATATATTTTGTATATTAACTCCTTATCCATATGTGGCTTGTCACTATTTCTCCATCGGTTTCTCTTCCTGTGCAGAAGCTTTTTAGTTTGATGAAATCCCACTCATCTATTTTTGCCTCTGCTTTTGGTTTCCCATCCAAAAAAACCCCACTGCCCAGAGCAGTGTCAAGAAGCTTTTTCCAGGCTGGGCATGGTGGCACACACCTGCAATCCCAGCATTCTGGAGGCTGAGGCAGGAGGATCATCATGAGTTTGAGGCTAGCCTGAGCTATACAGAGACATCCTGTCTCAAAATATCAAAAAGAAAAGGAAGGAAGGAAGGAAGGAAAGAAAGAGGTTTTCCCTCCTCCTTTCTTCTAATACTTTTATGTTTTTAGGTCTTACATTTAAGTCTTTAATTCCATTTTGACTTGATTTGGTGTATGGTATGAGATAAGGGTCAAATTTCATCCTTCTGCATGTGGATAGCCAGGATACTGAACTTTTCTTTTCTTTTTTCTTTCTTTCTTTCTCTCTCTCTCTCTCTCTCTCTCTCTTTCTTTCTTTCTTTCTTTCTTTCTTTCTTTCTTTCTTTCTTTCTTTCTTTCTTTCTTTTTTTATACTAGGCATTGAAGCCAGGGTCTACATCTCCAGTCCTTTCAAATTTTTTTATTTTTATAAAAAATAAAAGCACACACACACACACACACAAATAAAAAAATAAAAGCACAAGGTACCAAGTCTGATCCCAGTACAAAAAAAAAAAAAAAATTTTTTTTTTTTGAGACAAGACCTTACTGTACAGTTCAGGCTGGCCTTGAGCTCACCATGTAGCCTAGGCTGGCCTGCCTCAGCCTCCCAAGTGCTGTGGTGACAGATTGTGGGTCACCACGTCCAGCTCTTAAATTTTTTGAGTCAGGGTCTTGCTAAATTGACTGGCAGGGCTGGAATTTGTGATCCTCCTCCCTCAAGCCCCAATGTGGCTGGCTCCCAGAATCATCTGTTGAGGAGACTATCCCTTCCCCATTTTCTATTTTTAACACTGTTGAAAATCAGTTGACTGGGCCAGGGATTTAGCTCAGTGGTGCCACCACCAGCCTCCCAGGCACAAGATCCCGAGCTCAATCCCCCGTACCAAAAAAAAAAAGAAAGAAAGAAAATCAGTTGTCTATAAACATACATTTGTCTGCAAGTGTTCCACTGTGTTGCATTGCTCTATATATGTTTTTATGCCAGGATAGGTAAGTTAATTAGACATTTTATAGGCAGTTAGACAGGGCTGGCCCTTGGAGCAAACATGGAGGACAATCAAGACACATTCAGTGAACAGGGCCGGGATTTAGCTCAGTGGTGCCACCGCCTGCCTCACAAGCTCAAGGTCCTGAGTTCAATCCCTGGCAGCAAAAAAAAAAAAAAAAAAGACACATTCAGTGAAGGCCTGCATTGTAGTATTTATTTATTTATTTTTTAAGCAGAGTCTCCCTTTGTAGATCAGGCTGGCCCTGAATTCACTATGTAGCCCAGGCTGGGCTTGAACTCACTTCAATCCTCCTGCCTCAGCCTCCCAAGGGCTGGGATTACAGGCCTGCACCACCACTCCTGGCAAGGCCGACATTGTAAAAGAAGAGAAACTACTACACCTGAGGGCTTCCCCTAGGGATGAGTAGCACTGCTTGATATTCTAAATAGGTTTCAATCACCTGGGTGAGGGACCAAGATTTTAACCCACCCCTTCCAGGAAAGATCCTTGACCCATCCCTTATTGGAAATCCTTGTTCTGTCCTTGTATGCTAGCTACATGACTTGCTTCCCCATTTGATCCCCATTTAATCAATATTATCTAATAGACTATACTTGCTGTAATCTTATTGGTTGATCATAGTTTTGTCCCAACTCATGTCCATCTTGCTATTTCTCATTGGACCAATATTACCTAAGTGACTGTACTTGTAATCTTACTAGTTGACTACAGTTTTGCTCCACCTTGAACTTGCCTCATCTCGTGGCTTTGTCCCATAAAACACCTTTGAGAAGCAGGTTGACAAGCAACCCACTTTCAGGTTCACCTTCTGTCTCTCTTAAACAGAAGCTATCTTTCTCTCAATAAACTTTTCCTACTCTTAACCTCCATTGTTCCTAGAATTCATTCTTTGATTTTAGAGAACACGAACTCATGTTTCAGATATCTATCAGGTTTGAGAGTTATATCTATTCCCCCTATTCAGTATGATGTCACCTATTTTGGTCTTGCTCAAAATTTCTCTGGCTATTTGTGTTGTGGGTTTCTGTGAATTTCAGGTGTTTTTTTTTTTCTGTAAAGAATGCCACTGGGGTTTGGGTGGGGATTGCATTGATGCTATGGGTCACTTTGCGTGTGTGCACATTTTAACGGTATTAATTCTTCAGTCCATGAACGCTAGATGACTTCCATTTATCAGTGTCTCTTTAATATCTTTGATCAATGTATTGCAATTTTCTTTTTTTTTTTTGTATTGCAATTTTCAGTGTAGAAGTCTTTCACCTCTTTGGTTTATTCTTAAATATTTTATTCTTTTTCCTGCTATTGCAAATGAAACTTTTGCCCATTTCCAGTTTCCTTTACACACTGATGATTGTTTGTACATAGAAATGCCACTGACTTTTGTATGTTGATTTTGTATCATACAATTTTACTGAATTCAGTGGTTCTAACACTATCTATCTATTTATTTATTTATTTATTTATTTATTTTTGGTATCAGGGATCGAACTCGGGTCCTTGCGCTTGCGCAGCAGGCTGGGAAACCACTGAGCTAAATCCCCGCCCAATCCCGGGCCCTAACACTATTCATTTTTGAGACTGGGTCTCACTACGTAGTTCAGGGTGGCCTTGAACTCATTATGTAGCCCAGGCTGGCCTCCAACTCATGGCAATCCTCTTACCTCAGCCTCCAGAGTGCTGAGACTACAGGTGTGCGCCACCATGCCTGGCTCTAACACTATTTTTGTTGAGTCCTTAGGGGTTTTCTCCCACATATTCAATTAGCAATAATCACAGCTCGGATAATCCTCATTGATTACGATACTGCCACTGCCCAAAGCTTTTTTTCACATATTCATGCCATCTGCAGAAATACTTTACTTCTTCCTCTATGATTTGTGTGCTCTTTTTGTTTTGGTTTGGTTTTGTCTCTTATCTCCTGGCTCTGGCCAAGACTTCTGGCATGTTAAATACAAGTAGCAGAAGAGGGGATCCTTGCCTTGTAGCACATCTTAGAGGAAAAGCTTTCAATTTTCCCCCATTAAATATGACATGTATCTGTGGTTTCTTACACACAGTGTTTATTTTGTTGAAATATGTTTCTTCTCTATTTGGTTGAAATTGTTTTTAAATTGTGAATAGATATTGAATCTTGGCAAGTGCTTTTTCTGCATCTGTTGAAATGATCATGCAGTTTTTATGTTTCAATCTGTCAGTGTGGTATCACATTGAATGATTTGTATATGTTGAACACTCCTTGCATCCCAAGAATAAATCCCGTTTAGTTGTATAACTTTTTTTTTTATCACTGGGCTTTTGTGCTGAGCTACATTTCTAGCCTTTTTTTATTTCTTATTTTGGGACAATGTCTCACTAAATCGCTAAATTGCCCAGGCTGGGCTCGAACGTGTAATCCTTCTGCCTCAGCCTTCCACAGTGCTGGGATTACAGATGTGCAAAGCCACCCCCAACAGATAGACTGGGTCTTCCTCCGCTTATTCCAAAGCCACCCCTACCTTGCAATGTGTCTCCCTATTACCATGGTTACCACAGCAAACACCCCTCCCCACCCCCCACCCCCGGTCAACTTCTGTTATCCTGGATTTGGTATGTTTTGGATTGGGTTAATTTATTTGGCATCAAATTCTGCTTCTGCTGACTTCAAAATTGCTGTTTTATCTACAAAGAGGATTTAACCTAAAGACATGCACATTGTGTCAGGTTATTGGCCTGTTCTGATGCATTCGGGCATCTGCCTTCATGAATTTACTCAATGTTTATCTTGCAGTTGGCATGCTTTTAGTTACTCTTAGTGCAAATGTGGAGAAAAATATCTCCTTGGGAATATCGGGGGAATCAGCCACGGATCCTGCCCAGACTTTTTAGACTAGCAGAAAAGGGGAGGGGGGGCGGGAAGCATTGTAATTACAATAAAAGGACTACAGGTTGAAAGGAACCTTTAGGAGATGTACAGATAGACCCTGAAGGAGCAGCTGTGGTGCTGGGAAGCCTGGGAGGAGACGGCTTTGGCTGAGAGCTGCGGTTTGCCCTGAACCCTGGAGAAGGAGGGCCGGTCAGGGGCGGAGCCCGCTCTGTGCTGGGGCCCGACAGCCCTGGGAGGCAGTGTCCTCTTTCGCTTTCGGAGGGCCAGGCTTCTCCAGCTGCGAGGACAGGGAGGTCAGCGCCCTGGCTTGCCCGCTCTAACATATCATTAAGTCAGAAGATAATACCACCCTACTCACTCCGTCCCATTCCCCCTCCATCCACGCAATCTGTCTTCTACAGTCAATAAAATCCTCCCAGTAACCAAATCCAGGGTCCCACGAGAGCTCCTCCAGTAACCTAAGAACCTCCCACTGACCCCATAGCTTCAGAGTACCCCACGGTCCCCCAACTCTGCCACCCAGACCAAGCTTTGGACACATGAACCCCTGGGGGAACAAACCACATCTAACCATAGCACATTCATTATTGTCTAGACGATGACACACGTTACTTATTGTCTGTTTTTTTTTTTTTTTGAGACAGGGTCTCACTTTGTACTTCAGGGTGGCCCTGAACTCACTATGTAGCTAGCCCAGGCTGGCCTCAAATTCTCCGTGATCCTCCTGCCTCAGCCTCCTGAGTTCTGGGATTACAGGCATGTGTCATCATGCCTTTTCTTGGGGGGGAGGGGGACATCTCTATTCTCTACCCAAGACAGTGAAGAATTTGACTGTTTTTTATTGTTGTGTCTCTGCCACTTAGGACAAGGCCTGACCCCTAAGGGGTACTTATCAGTCCATTTTAAAAAATTTTTTTGGTACTGGGGATTGAACTCAGGACCCTGCGCTTGCAAGGCAGGCATCGGAACCACTGAGCTAAATCTCCAACCCCTCCATATATTTTTTTTAATATTGGTTGTTATGGCTTGTATCTAGATGCCCCCCAAAGCCTCATGCACTCATAGGAGGGGCTTTTTGTTTGTTTTTTGTTTTTTGAGATAAGGTCTTACTATGTAGTTCAGGCTGATTTTGAACTCACTATGTAGCCCAGGCTGCCCTTGAATTCTCAGAGATCCTCCTGCCTCATCCTCCTGAGTGCTTGGATTACAGGTATGTACCAGCCCCAGTCCTTTTTATTTTTAATTTTTAGACAAAGTCTTGCTAAGTCACCAAGTCACCCAAGCTGGGTTCGAACTTGCAGTCCTCCTGCTTCAGCCTCCCAGAATACAGGGATTACAGACAGGCTTGTAGTACTCATAGATGTTATTTTTAAATAGGTATGTGAACAAAATAAAACATTCAAATAGTACAAAATAGAATGCAACATTTGTTATAGGTTGAATTGTGCTCCTACCCAGAAAAAAGAGGTGCTGGAACCTAACCTCTCGTTCCTTAGAATGTCGTCTTGTTTGGAAATAGGGTCATTGCATACATAACCAGTCAAGATGAGGGTAAATGAGTTCACGAGACCCTCATCCACTGTGACTGAGGCTGCCACTGGAGCCACAGACAGAGGTGGGAAGGGGCATCCACCAGCTGGGAGCACCATGCACCGAAGGAGGCGAGGGTGTCCAGCAGTGGGGCAGGGAGGACCCTTCCCCAAACCTTTGGAGGCCACATGGCCGCCTACATCTTACCTCCTGTCTTCCTCTCTCAAAAACTTGGACTACGGGCCAGCAGGGGATTTAGCTCAGTGTTTCCTCTGCCTGCCGCACAAGCGCAAGGACCCGAGTTCGATCTTTGGTACAAAAAAAAAAAAAAACTTGGACTATACATTTCTGTTGTTTTAAGCCACCTTGTTTGTGGTATTTGGTGAAAGCAGCACCTAGGGAAGTAAACATTTAAAAAAATCCTTTAGAACTCTATGATCATTTTCTAAGTTTATTTTGTCTGCACCTTAAGTTAGGAACTGACATATTTATTAGGTGAATAGATTCCTGAACAAGTGCGTTCTCCATAGATGGTCCATTTTAAAAGTGGAAAACAGGCCCGGGCCTTTAGCTCAGTGGTGCCCCTGCCTGCCTCACAAGCACAAGGTCTGGAGTTCCATCCCTGGTACCAAATAAACAAATAAAAGTGAAAACAGTGCTGACATTCAACACAGCTTCAAATCGATGGTTATTTTCTTGAAGTAAATTTACTGAAAAGTAACTGTGACTGTGATATCTACTATACCATAGTTTACAAAAGTAAAGGACAGGGCATAACCTAAGTGTCTGTTCATAGAGGAACTGTTCAGATGAAGGATAGTTCCGTCTCCACCAGTGATTAGAAGTTAAAACTTTGAGGGCTGGGGATTTAGCTCAGTGGTTTCGCCGCCTGCTGCGCAAGAGCAAGGACCCGAGTTTGATCCCCGGCACCAAAAAAAAGAAAAAAAACCCAAAAAGAAGTTAAAACTTTGTGCTATGACTGAGGAAAATAAATACAGGCACATAGGTATAGTTTGCCAGCACCCATGCAAAAAAAAAAAAAAAAAAAAAAGAATGAAAAAATAAATAAAATGATACATATATGATTTGATAGAAAAAATCTGAAGGGCAATAGAAAAAATGCTAACAATGCAACATTAGCTGCTTCTGGGTGAAAGAACCTGGTAGTCCATAAGTAAATAAATACAAATTTAAAATAAAGCCATCAGGGGCCGGGGATTTAGCTCAGTGGTTTCGATGCCTGCTTCGCAAATGCAAGGACCCGAGTTTGATCCCCGGTACCAAAAAAAAAAAAAATAACATAAAATAAAATAGAGCCATGAAAGAGCGTGTACATTTAAATTCAGTTCTGTGTACCATACTGTTTGGTGGCATTTCACTGGAGTTTTCTATTCTCCTGTGTGGGAGACCAGATAGGAAGACTGAGCCCCAACTGGCCTCCTTGGTGAGCACTGAGAAGACAAGCTGCATGCAAACATGTACATACACTTGCATGGAAAAGTAAAAACAGCTGAGATCTTGTGTTTACCCAGACAAGTACCAGGGAGGGCAGGTCCTGTGTAACTAACTGCCTGTGCCTGTGTCTGAGTGAATAAAGCCAAAGTGCACAGTCACTCTGGGCTCTATGTCGAAGGGGACAAGAGCCGCCCCCCCCCCCCGCCCTTAGATTTTAACTTGATTCTGTGTCTCTTTGCCTTTCATCCTTGTCACCCTGTGGTCAGGTTCAAGTTTGTAGGCTGGTTCCTACACTCCTGGGTTCAGGGGAGCATTCTGGGATGAAAGAGTGGAAAGTGGCCAAATAATAAATGGAGGAGGGGATCACCATTACAAAGTGGGCTTTAGTTTAAATTTTTACTAAGTTAAATAATCCAGACAGACCAGTTCTTTTTTTTTTTTTGGTACTGGGGATCAAACTCAGGTCTTTGAGCTTTCAAGGCAGTCGGCAGAACCACTGAGCTAAATCCCCAGCCCGAGACAGACCAGTTCTTACAATATGAACCTTTTTTTTTTTTTTTTTTTGGTACCAGGGATCGAACTCAGGTCTTTGCGCTGTGCACCAGGCAGCGAAACCACTGAGCTAAATCCCCGGCGAATGTGAACCTTTCAACCAAAGCAGAACATGTGTGCAGATAGGCATCCACCACCTGATCCATTACACCCATGTGAACTTGGGGACACAGCCCCACAAGGATATAGAACATTCCCAGTACCCGGGGCTCCCTTGGCCTCTTCGCAATCCTGCCCCCGCACAGAGACACCACCATGTTACAGTCTACCTGTGGTAAATAGTTGCTACGGTTTCAATGTAGTTTGTCTCCTCCAAACTCATGTTGAAATTTGGTTGCCAATGTAGCAGAGTTTTTCTTGCTGTTGTTTTGTTTTGTTTTGTTTTTGAGACAAGGTTTTGCTGTGTAGCCCAGGTTGGCCTCAAACTCATGACCTGCCTGCCTCAGCCTCCCAAATACTGGGGTCACAGGCCTGCATCACCACTCTTGCTAATGTAGCAGTTTTGAGAGATGAAGCCTTTAAGAGATTTGTCTTTTTTTCCAGACTAGATTAGTCCTCAGAGGAATGGGTTAGTTCTCTTAAACATTGTTTGTTATAATGCATCTTTGTCTCCTCCTTTCTCCTGGACGAACCTGTGTGCCACTCCTGCCTGCATGCTGATATCACAGTAGAGGCCCTTGCCAGGTGCAGCTGTCTGACCCTGAAGTTGCCTGCCTCCAGAACTGTGTGTTACACAGTTCTTTATAAATTACTAGCCTCAGGTATTTGTTACAGTAGCAGAAAGCAGATTAAGAGAATAACTTTCCCTGTGCTATTGCTTGTTAGTTTGTTTTATAATGTTTCGGCTTGTTTTTTGATGGTGAGGATGGAATCTAGGGCAGTGTGACTGCTAAGCACATGCTCTACCACCGAGCAACAGCACTCGCCCCTTGGCTGGGTTTGCACTTTACATACACGGAGCCCTGCAGCCTGTCATTTCGCTGACGGGTTTCACGAGCAGGATGACTATGAGTTCTCAACACTCTGCCCATGCTTGGGGGCTCCCTCACCAGGCTACCCCTTCCCTTCTCTGCTGTCCCCACTCCCCTTGCATTGCTCTCCCAGTTACTTCATCTGTCCTGTTAACGGCCATATGGGTTGTTTCCAGTTTGGAGCTCTCTGTGCACGTGTGTGCACATTTCTACTGGGTACTGCATCTATTTTTATTGTCTCACAAACCCTCCAGGGCTGACGTAGCACACACTTCCTACCTTCCTGGCCTGTAGGTCAGTGGCTGGACAGGCTGGAACCAAGACATTAGCAGGACTGCATTTGCCTCTGGAAGTTTTAGGGGCAGATTCATTTCCTTGCTTGTTCAAGTTGTTGGCAGAATTTTCTATTTTTCTTTTTCTTTTTCTTGGCAGTACAGGGATTGAATTCAAGGATTTCCCACTGAACTACATCCCAGGCCTCTTTTTTTTTTTTTTTGAGACCCAAAGATTCTCAAAATGCCCAGGCTTGAATTTGCAATCCTCCTGCCTCAGCCTCCCAGAGTCCTGGGATTATAGGCATGCACCATTCCACCTAGTCAAAATTTGTTTCTTGATGTTCTAGCCCCAGGGTTTCCATTTTCTTTCTGGCTTTCAGCTGAGGGTCCTTCCCAGGTCCTAGAAGCCTCTGCATTCCTTGGCTGTTGGATTCTGCTCCATCTTTGAATCCAACAACAATGGCTTTGAGTTCTTCCTTTTCATGTCTCCAGTGTCTCTTCATTATAACATCTCTCCCGGATCACAGTGGGAAAAGTTCTAAGGATTTATGTGATTAGATTGTGCCCATCATTTAATTCAGAACAATCCCCTTGTCTCAAAGTCCTTGTGCTTGGGCCAGGGATTTAGCTCAGTGGGGCCGCTGCCTGTCTTGAAAGTTCAAGGTCCTGAGTTTGATCCCCCATACCAAAAAAAAACCCCCAAAAAAACGAAACAAGAAAAAGTCCTTGTGCCATGTAAGGTAAACATTCATAGGTTCCCAGGGTTGGGACACAGACATTTTCATGGAGAAGGCATGGTCCTTATTCTGCCTACCTATACTGGGAGTGTTGGGTCATGGAGTTTGTGTCACTTCTACTGCGGTGATGGTAAAACAGCAGTGTGGGAGAATCCACCTCCTCACTAATGCTTAGCTGTTTTTCAAAGTTAGCCATACTCTATGATAAAAAATAACAGTGGTTGGGGTCGGGGATTTAGTTCAGTGGTTCTGCCACCTGCCTCACAAGCGCAAGGTCCCAAGTTTGATTCTCAGTACCAAAAAACAAAAACAAAAACCCAGTGGCTTAATTTAATTTCCTTGATTAACCATGAGCACTTTTTCATGTTTAGTGGCCATTTGTATGAACTTTTTTTTTTGAAGTGTTTGTTCAAATCTTTGCCCATATTTTAAGACTTGAGCTGGAGGCAGATCTCTGTTTAGATTAAGAGAATTTCATCAGGGTGAGATTTACTATCTGATTATGTTACAATGTGTAGAAAAAAAGATAAATTCTATTGCATTTAGAATACATTAGAAAATGCATTGGAATAAAAGAAAGAGAAAAGAGCTAATTTACCCTGTTTATTTCTTAACTATTTTCCTTTAAATAACACAACAATGAAATCAGTAAGGAAAACACATCTGTGTGGTGCTTTTAGGGTTTAAAAGTGCTTTCGGATCCATTTTCTTTTTTTTAATTTTTATTTTTATTGGTGCACACTTGCAGTACATAATGAGAACATTCCCTTTGTGGAGTTGGAATCTGTACATAACACATCTTAATTCTTTTTTCATCCCAGCATCTCCTTTCCTTCATCTCTCGGTCCCCTTCCTATTTGCAAAAGATCTAGCTCCCTGTTTCCTATTAATCCCCCACCCCCTTACTGGGAGTCAAACTCAGGACCTTGTGTTTGCCAGGCAGGCGCAGCACCACTGAGCTAGATCCCCGCCCCTGTTTCCTATTATCTATCTTTTGTTTTCTCTTTATTTATACTCAGATCCATTTTCTCACTCTGCTTTTGTTAGAAGTAACAAATGAAATGTTGCTTGCTAGCCCTGGCTTTGCAGCATACCTTACTGCCAACAAATGCAAACAACCAGAAAAAATGCATAGGTTAGAAACAATTGTCTTTGGGCTAATCTGAGGCATGCTTTGTGAATTTGATAATTTTTTTTCTGTATTCACAATTATGTCTAATTTGGTGATAAATCTGATCCGTGCTTGCAGAACACCTGCCAAAGTCCCCATGTCCTCATGCTGCAAGGCACCTGGCATTCTGGGAGCTGAGCTATAAATCAGGAGAACGTGAATGCAACAGGACCTGGCGATTGGATGGGAGTCTGGGTGGAGAGAACAACACGCTATTATGAGAGCGGCAGAAAGGTACAAATCAAGCAGGTTTTCTTTTCCCCATGAAGCATATCACAAATAACCTTTCTATGTTATGGGAACCATTTGGATTGCTTCCAGACTAGACACTAATTAAATTAGCCTTCTTTTTTCTCTAGTGCTCTAGTAAGAACTGTGTTTCCTGTTCGATGCCGTGTCTATCCACAGACTTACTGCATCCACCTGGGGGTGAGGAGGAAAAGCTGTGCGCATGTGTGAAATGAGAGGCACTGGTGGAGGAAAGCAACGAACGTGCATTACAATACAAATCGCAGGCTAAATGATCCTCCCACCCACTTTTTTTTTTTTTTTGCTTCTTGACATTTTAAATACCAGTAGGCTATAAAAATATACGACTTTTCCCCCATCAACTTTACCACCTTCAAAGATAAGGCAGGCAAATGTAAAATAGAAATGAAAAATATAAATTTAATGACTCTTCTTTACATGGCCATCTCAAAATTAGAGTCATGAAGAGGCAAAGTCAGCCCCTTCTAATTGTAGTAAAAGCCACCAAAGACAGATTTGACTTGCAAAGATGGTTTCTACAGCAATGATCTGTGGTTTTCTCCTCTCTGATTAAATCACCACTTACCTTAACACAGATTGTTGCCTCGGGCCAGTTCTTTGTCTTGAGCATGTCTGTTGCTACTATAGCATCGCCCGGGTACCACGGTGCCGCCCAACTACCTTTCCCCTCTTCTTGATCCTGCTCTGATCAGGATCCAGCCAGATGTCCCCATTTCCTCCTCGCAGTTCAAGTGCTTCCCGGGAAGCTGGCTGCCCTGTGATTCCAGGGAAATCAAACGCATCCACTCGTAGGCTTCGTGGTAGCACCGACACAGGCTGCCTTTCGGAGGACTCTCCTGAAAGGAACGGACCTGCCCATTCTTCCAAGGCAGCTGCTTCAGAGCCCTAGTCTCCTTCCCCGAGCTTGGATAGGGAAGAGTGTGGCCCCGGGAGTGAGGGATAAATCTGGTAGGCGAAGACGAAAGACCGAGAGAGCCGGGGGTCCTCGAGGGTATGGCCAGGGATTGGCAAAAGGCGCTCTGGGGGCTGCCCTTGCTCTCAACTCAGAATAGATCTCCTTTGCAGTTTAAGGCAATTTGATTTACTTAAACAGTGGAATGTTCGATTGTTTAAAAATATAGCTGGGTGTGGTCACAGAGGCCTGTATTCCCAGCTACTCAGGAGGGTGAGGTGTGATCGGGCAGTTCCTTTAGAAATGGCTCGCCAATCAAAAGTATCACAGGTCCTTCTTGCCATGAATGAAGAATTGGACGAGACAAGTCAAAAACAGTGCGAAAAGTTTATTTGAAAAGTGCAGGGTGAATGGGTGTGGGAGAAACCAGCTCTGCAGAGCGCACTTGAGCAAAACAGAGAAAAAGAAGATAAAAGCAAAAATAAAAATACACACACAGAAATAAAATAAAAGTACACGCTGTATCTGAGAAAAGCAACATGGCCTACCACAGCAAGTCCCAATAGCAAGCTCCCTTGCTTCTGGTCTTGTTTTGTTTTTGTTTTTTGGTACCAGGGATCAAACCCCGGACCACGCGCTTGCACGACAGGAGCCGAAACCACTGGGCTAAATCCCTCGCCCTTCTGGTCTTATTTTACACCATTCACATCTCAAGGGAGCCCACGAGAAGTTCTACATACGCGGTCCTGAGAATTATTTGGCGCTAACCTGGAATTTTGTAACTGACAGGTCCCGCTTATTTCCCCAGCCCCTTTGCCACACCCCATCTCCTATGTCAGAGACAGGAGGATCACCTGAGCCCACAAGTTCAAGAGCAACTTGGGCAATATAGCAAAAATCAAGAGGGGCTGCGGATTTAGCTCAGTGGTTCCGCCGCCTGGCAGGCACAAGGTCCCAAGTTCGATCCCCGGTACCAAAAAAAAAAAAAAAAGAATCAAGAAATACAGACCCGCTAGAGATTTAGCTCAGTGGCGTCGCACCTGCCTCACAAGCGCAAGGTCCTGGGTTCGATCCCCGGTACGAGAAAAGAAAGAAATACAGACCCTATTTCAAAATTAGAAAAATAAAATAAAAAGGACTGGGGATGTAGCTCTGTGTGAAGGTCCTGGGTTCAATCCCCAGTACTGGAAAAAGAAAGAAAGAGACATATAACGCATGGCTAAAATTTTGAGGTAGAGTAAAGTCAACAGATCAAGAGACTATTGCGTTTGGAAAGATAGTTTGTTACCCACAGTCCCCAAGAGGAAGGAATGCTCCTCTCATGGGGCTCAGGGGAAGCACCAGGGCTGGTGGGTGGCAGATGGGGAAGGCAGAGCCTGTGACTCTGTAGGGAAGAGAGGCTTTCCATGGGTCCCCAGGGAAGAAACCAATGAGGCAGAATGAGTAGTGCAGGATTAGCTAGTCTGAGACACTTCCGTGGCTCTGGATGGCCCAGTACCTGGCCCTGGTATAATTAGGGGGATGTGGATAATGTTCCAGAGCTTAGGGGACCCAAAAGAAAGTGGCTGGGGTGAAAGCCCTGGATCGGTTCCTTCGTGTTTGTAAAGTGCACGCATCTTTGCTACCTCTAGGAGCTGGCTGAGCCTGGGCGGGGCAGTGAGCAAGACCCCTGTGTGAGCACTGAAAGTAAAAGCATTCTTAGTGGATACACTCATGAAGAGCACAGCAAACCAACTAGGTGCGACTAGTTATTACTATTAATATTGCAAAACGAAACCAACAAATCAACAGGAAACCTGGGCATGGTTGTGCATGCCTAAAATCCTAGCACTCTGGGAGACTGAGGCAGGAGGATTGCAAGTTTAAACCTAGCTTGGGAAACTTAGCATGAAAGTATCTCAAAATAAAAAATAATAAAGGGCTGGGGATGTATGGCATTCAGTATGTGTTCAGTATGAAGTTCCTGGGTTTAATCCCTAGTACCTCAAAAAAGGAAGAAAGAGAAAAGAAAAAGAACAAGGAAATAATTAAGGTTGATCTTTCATGATGTCACCACAAATATTTTAACTAAAAAACTATAAATTGACCATGCATAACAGTCAATGAATGAGTCATTCTTTTTTTTTTTTTGGTACCAGCGATCGAACTCAGGACCTTGCACTTGTGAGGCAGGAGGTAGAACCACTGAGCTAAATCCCCAGCCCCTGAATGAGTCATTCTTGATTCTCAAGCTTTCCACACAATGATTATTTGGACATCATTTTATTACCTTCATTTTATTTAAAAAAAAAAAAAAGGCCCAGGTTCACCTTGCTCTTTCTGCAGTATTCACTGAAAAATATTTCTGAGTGTTCATGGGCTAGGTACTTTTCTGCAATGCTAAAGTCACAGCAAGGACCACAAGGAAGTCTCCTCTGTCGTACAGTTTGTATTCTGGAGATAATGGCAGATCAACTTTGAAAGAGTACTGAAACAACCATACAAGATAATGTCATATATTAGTAAGTGCTAAGAAATAAGTTGGAGAGATAGTAGAAGACATAGGATGAAGCTGGTGTTTTTTGTTTATTTGGGGTTTTTTGTATGGAAGATTGAATCCAGGGTCTTTGCACTGAGCCACATCCCCAGCCTTTCTTATTTTGAGATGGAGCCTTGCTAAGTTGCCCGGGTTGGGCTTGAATTTGCCGTCCTCCTGCCTCAGCCTCCCAGAGTGCTGGGATTACAAGTGTGCACTACCACACCCAGCCATGTCTTTATTTTTGATTGGCTGATCAAAGAACACAATCTATGGTGCTTTCCTCCCACCTTCCCACCCATCCACAGGTACACATTCTGCTAGTGTCTTATCCTGCGCAGGCTTCCAAGGGACCTGGAAGCAAAGAGCAGGTGGCTTTTGTCCCTCTACTCCCACCTCTGTCCTAGGTGGGAAGCTTTTCCTGCCCTATGTCTACAGTCAGAAGAAAGGCAACTCACCGACACCTTGGAGAATCTTTCTTGCTCTTTCTGCAGTTTTTTCCCATACATCCAGCCCAGCCATGGCTTCTTGAGGCTCTGGTCCGGGCAGCATGCTGGATAGGCTCCAGGTCTTCTGCTCCATCCTGGCTCTACCTGTCTGGGTTTTGCCCAACAGGGCTGCTGGTGAGACCTCGATACCCTTCCCGCAGGTAGCCAACTTCCAGCAGCACACTTGTGATGTGCACCTTTGACTTGTGTGCCCTGTGCCCTGGTTTTCCAGATCAGGGACACAGGAAGCTTAGAGAGAACACGCTGCCCACACCATTCAGCTGTAACCACTGCATTTTCAGAAATCCCAGATCTGTTATGTTATGGCCACCCTTTGGACTTTGTGTGTCACAAACTGAATTGTGTCCTCCTCCTGAAAAATCATATTTGAAACCTTAGCCCTCAGAACCTGAGAATGTACCTGTATTTGGGGATAGGGCCCTTGAAGCAGTGTTTAAGGTCACGTGAGGTCATATGGCAGGGCCTGAATGCAGTATGACTGGTGTCATTACAAGAGACACTAGGGCCAGGTGTGCCCAGAGGGGAGATCATGTGGAGAAGCAGCAAGGAGGTGGCTACCTCCAAGCCAAGGAGAGAAACTCGGAGGAAACCAGCTGTACTGATGCCTGGACCTTGGACGTCTGACTGCAGAGCTGAGAGTAACCGAGTCTATTGGTTGAGCCATCTATTTTGCTATGGCAGCCCAAGGACTGAGCCAGTGAGGAGGAAGGGCTCTGGCCAGCATGTTTCTTGCCTACCTGAATTTTCTCTTCCATTCAGCCCATTCTGTCCCCTTCATTCCAGACTCTGCATCTCTGCCCCAAAACTTGCCAGATATCCTTCCCAGAATTCATTTCCCTTCTGCTTTCAGTAACACAAACTTTCCCTTTCCACACTTCCTCGTCTTGAGCTCTCAGTGGATGCATTTGGGGCTGGACAGAGGCTACATTCAGCCTGGAAGAGGTGGGGACAGAACCCAGGTCTGCACAAGCTGAGACTCGAGGGGTTGTGTTGGGCAAGGACCTGCGCAGGTCGGAAGGAGGAGGTGTTCTTTCTGGGACTGCTAAGGCGACAGGTTATAGATTCAGCTCCCTGCACTGCCCCTTACCTTGGGAAAGTGTGGTGACCTCGGGAAAGCAGGGCTGAGACCACATCCTTGACATCATTTGGTCTCCATCCAGTTTTCCCCAGGATCACCCCCTTCTTTGTAGCTAAAGGAGTCACGCCCACATACCTAATGAAGTCCATTCCTAAGGCCCAACTCACATTTCATCTCCTTCAGCACACCTGTAATCACTCACTCCAGCTCACTGACTTTCCAGCCTCTGAATACATACAGAATTTAAAGTCTGTGTTACCTGGTTTCAGATACAACTGCTCCTTAAGCACTTCAGAAAACTAAAAACTGACAGGCCCTGTGTATTAGCCACTTTCTTTCTCTTTTGATGGTATTAGGATTTTAATCCAGGGCTTTCACATCCCTTCCCCTTTTAAATTATTTTTTTGGTACCAGAAATCGAACTCAGGACCTTGTGCTTTTGAGGCAGACAGTGGCACCACTGAGGTAAATCCCCAGCCCCGCCTTTTTAATTTTTAAAATTTGAGGCAGGGTCTCAAGTTGCTAAATTCACCAGGCATGGTGGCACATGCCTGTAATCACAGCACCCTGGAGACTGAGGCAGGAGGAGTGCCATGAGTTCAAGTTTAACCTGGACTACATAGCAAGACTCTGTCTCAAAAAAACAAAAACAAATCAAATTGCTAAATATCCCTAGACTGGACTCAAATTTGATATCCTCCTGCCCCAGCCTTCCAAGTGCTAGGGTTACTGGCACGCGCTACCACCCCGAGTTGAGCTATTTCCTTTTCATCCCAGTCATAGTGGGTCAGGACAGGCCAATTAAAGGCCCTCTATGTGTTTTCTCCAGGTCTCTCGTTGGGTTCTCTCCCAGCCACACTGGCAATGTAAAGTCACTTTTTTTTTTTTTTCATACCAGGGATCGAACTCGGGTCCTTGCACTTGCCCAGCAGGCGTTGAAACCACTGAGCTAAATCCCCAGCCCAAGGTAAAGTCACTTGCTGAGGGCCAGATGGGAAGTTTGGGAGGGAAGGGGCCTTACAGAACTGTGCTTTTTCAGTGGTTGCAATTAAATCTGCTTGCTGTGACAAAAACCTCAAATAACAAGGGCCTCAATCAGCTAGGGGCTTATTTCTCTTTCACAGAAAAGAATGGAGGCTGGCAGGCGTGGTAGAGTCAGGGGCTGGCCCACCACCCACACCTCCATCCACCCCTCCCCCTGAAGCTCCAGTAGCTGCAAAGGAAGCCTTTGGCTCGCTTCCTTTAAGAGTCCTTGTTGGGGGCCAGGGATTTAGCTCAGTGGTTCTAGCGCCTGCCTCGCAAGCACAAGGTCCTGAGTTCAATCCCTGGTACCAAAAAAAGAGAAAGAAAGTGAATCCTCAAATCCATATGATGATGCTATTTGGAAGTGGGGGGGCCATTTGGACTTGATAAGGTTTCAAGGGTGGGGCCCCCACAATGACATTAGTGGCTTTGAATGAAGAGAGAGCTCATCCAGCAAGGTTGCTGTCTCAGCATGTAATGCCTTCTGCCATTTTATTTTATTTTGGTGCTGGGGATCGAACCCAGGCCCTGGCCAGTGCTAAGCATGCACTGTACCCCTGAGCCACATCCCCACCCCTCACTGTGCTGTGACACAACAGGAAGCCCTTGCCAGGTGCCATGAAGACACCAGCACCACACTCTTAGATTTCCCAGCCTCCAGACCATGAGCCAAATAAACCTTTTACAAATAAATTAACTGGTCTCAGGTATTTTGTTATAGCAACAGAAAATTGGCTAAGATACCGTGGGATTTAATCATGTGAAGCTGTAAGAAAAGCTGAGAAATGTGTTCTATGTTCCAGGGGACCCTGGTCCTGGCTGGGCCAGGAGGCAGAGATATTTTCTTACTATAGAAGAAAGTGGAGCTGAGTGTGATGACACACACCTGTAAACCCAGCAGTCCAGGGGCTGAGACAGGAGGATTCCTGCAAGTTTGTAGCCAGTGTGGGCTACATAGTGTAAGTCAAACCATAGCTCAAGTCCAGCCTAAACTACACAGCGAGAGCCTGGCTTACAAAACTGAAAAGAAGGAGAAAGGGGTTGGGGAGAGAAAGGGAAACAGGCATCGTGGGAGCACTAGGAGTCTCTGGCCCTGGTTCAGGACCCAACCTTTCCCTTGGGTTGTTTACTGTTTCCTGTCTGGGTCTCTCTCCCAGGCAGTCTGCCAGTTCCTGGCAGGCAACTTTGCAATCAGTTTGGCTTCCCCTGCTCCTGGGATTGCGCCTTGTAGGTTGATGATAATAAATGGATCTGTGGCGAGGGCAGGAGGTGTGAGCGATTCCACTGCAAGGTGCTGTGCAGCTCGTGGACCTCAGAAGACCTCATCAGCCCTGCAGCCTGGCCCCAGTCTCAGGTCTAGAATGCTTTACCTTTGGAGGTGGATGGTCAGGGGAGAGTGAGTCCCAGCTCTGTGAGCTCCTATTTTCTTTATCTGCTAAGTCTGGGATAATAAGCTCTCCCTCTCAGTGTCTTAAGAACTCCAGAGATGCTTTGTGCAAAAAGCCCGGCACAGCACTGCTGCGTGAACTCCTCCATCCCCAGTGTGTGACAGCAGGCCGGGCTGGCCTCTGGCTGGTGCCACTGCTTCGTGTGCCCTGCCTCAGAGGTCAGTGTCCCTGCAGGCCTGGAGAAACATATCTTCTTCTCTTGCTGGAACTTCTGCCTTTAGGACTTGGTCTTTGTCCTTCAAGAACAAAACAAAGCCGCCATGGGCAGGAGGCGTGGCGGTGCCCTCGAGTCTCTGGCAGACTCAGGGTGACGGTGGGTGTGGGAGCCACGAGGGAACTTCTTGGGGACCACAATGGCTGGCTGCCGCTGGGGCTGACTGCTCTAGAGGTCCATAGCCTTCATTCCGTAGCTTGAGAGTCAACTTTGAAGTCACGAGTAAAATCAGCAGCTTTGGTCTCCTCCTGGCGCTATTCCATTTCAACTGAACAACATTAGACCTGAAAAACTTCATTTTCAAGATGAAAAGTCCCAGGCCCAGAGAGATGGTGGGACTTGAGGTGATGAGGCTGCCAGGCCTGGACCTGCTTCTCCATCTAAGTGCACTTTGGATCGCTCAAATTTCAGATTCATCCCTGCTGAGGCAGGCAGCAGCGCACTGTCCTTTATAAGCCGGTCCATGCTCCATCTACAGATAGACAGCTGCCTCTTGTTTGGAGGGCGAAGGACAGAGACATGGAGAAGCCCTTCCCAGGCCTGCCCAGCTCAATCAGGAAGTGGATGTTCCGATCACAAGTGAGGCGATGCCACTGGAATGTGGATGCCCAGGGACCCTGGTGCCCCAGGGTTCTTGAACAAGCGAATCTGTGCCAGTTCGTGCTCTCTGGGTGGGTACTCTTGGAGTTCAAGGAAACTGCTCATAACACTTCAGGCTGAATGCGTGGGCTTTCCACATGCCACACATCTTCAGTTCCCTGTGGACACTGCTGTCATACCCACCCGGAGTCAGCACGGACCAGCAGGTTTAGGGCTGAATCCCGAAGGCTGACTACTAGGTTACCCATGCTCATTCCCACCTGGCTACAAAGCGGGGTGCCCCTCACAGGGACACACTTTCCTCATCTGTTTCTTTTAAAGGATCCTATGAAGGCATGGAGGTCCAGGAGGCACATCTCCAAGCTCAGGAGCAGCCATCCCTGTGAGCCTGAGATATGCTCTCATCCCTGGAAGCTCTCAGTGTCCTCGTGCAGGCACCCAGCTGAGCAAATCATTGGCCAGGGAGACCAAGCTCCTGGGACCCGCTCCCTGCCCCAGGTCTGATGGGGAGCTGGTCATGTGGCTATAGGACACCTCGCTGGTGTCCCATCTTGCAGCTGAGCAGGAGTCTCCAAGAGTCCCCTCACTGGCAAGCTGAGTGTGGTGGTGCACACCTGTAATCCCAGCACTCTGGGAAGCTGAGGCAGGAGGATTGAAAGTTCAAGTCAATCCTGGGCAACTTAGCTACCTAGTGAGACCCTGTCTCAAATTTAAAAATTTAGAGCTAAAAATGTAGCTGAATGTGAAGGCCTTGAATTCAACACCAAGTTTACACTCTCTCTACACACACACACGCACACACCCACACCCCCACACACATAAATCAAAAATACAAAAAAAAAACCCCCAGAGTCACCTCACTGGCAGGCTTTCATTTTTTGTCCCAGGCTGGTCTCAAATTCATAAGCTCAAGTGATCCTCCTCCCTCAGCCTCCCAAGTAGCTGGGACTGCAGGCAGGCTTTAATTTATTTGTAATGAATTTATACTTATGTAGCCACTTATCCTGGTGGCATCCATGCTAGCACAGCCATATTAAGGAGGCTCGATTTAGGTGCAGGATCAACATTTCTGGCAAGACAGGCAAGAAACAACATGGACCATGTGGTGCTTTTCACCAGGAGGCCCCGGATATGCGGTTGACCTGCTTCCGTTGATGCTGCATTGATCCTTGGGGACTTTGAGATAATCCTGGGATGGTGCTGGCTCCCTTGGAACACCCAATGCTTGGCAACCTCCTGTCCAGTGGTCTCAGGGGCCATCGGTTTTCACTGAATCAACTGTTTCAGCCAGGGTTGGGTTTTGTGATTTATTTTAAACATCCTCTCTTAATAAAGGATCCCCTGCCCCCTAAAAAAGAACAAAACTAAGGATGAGCCCAAATATGATCACAATGTCAAGGGAAGAAGGAGCTAGCTCTGCTCCAACACTGAGCAAGCAGTGTCTTCGGGACTGCTTCCCACAGTGATGTACAAGCAGCAGCTGTAACTTAATCACTCAGGAACTTTCCAGAAACAGCCCCAGTGCCTTTGCACCTTCCTCTTCTGGAACATCTTGAGTCATTCGTTGGGAGACTTCTAGCAAATTATTTAGAAGCCTTTTGCAGTTTGCATATGGGAGATTTGGGTCCTGAGATAGCAGAATTATAATAGGTTCATGTGTGGTCTGGATTTTTATTGGCTTCTTTTTAAAGTTTCTCTAGAAGGCAACAGATTTTTTTTTTTTTTGCTTGCAACTAGAAGAATCTAAAATATAGGGTAGGGATTAGTGATTATTTTTTCTCATGTCAAGCCCATCCGTTCTGTGATTTAGTCAGGGCTATGTCTGTTAACTGTGGACCTGACACAACCGGTCTCAATCCAGAAGAGAGCCAGGAAGTCCTCACAAGGAGAAGGAAAGCACTCACAAGACTGGTCCAGCCAGGGCCAAAGTCATTTAAACACATAAGTGCACACCATGCTCTCCTCCATCCCCCTCACCACGTAGTTCTCTTTCCTTTAAACTTAAAGTCTTGGGCTTGCTTCATTCAGCACACCCACTTCCAAAGCCTTGTCGTAGCTGCTCTCTTGAATCCACCTGCGATATTGTCTCTGCTTCTTTCATCTGCAGAAACTTCAGCCCTTGGATGAGTGCCTGGGAGCCTTTGATTCCTTTCATTCTCTGGTCTCGGCACCTTGTGACCATCCTGCAAAAGGTTCTCTCAGAAGGAAGATGCTAGATGAAGATTAGAGACTCCTGTTCTTTCTTTTCCTCCTACTTCTTCCCCTTCTCCTCCTTCTTTTATCATTTTTTTTTTGTATCAGGGATGGAACTCGGGACCTTGTGCTTTTGATGCAGGTGGCGGAACCACTGAGCTAAATCCCTGGCCCCCTCCTTTTAAAATTAATCTGTCCTGCAGGCCAGGGATTAAGCTCAGTGGTCTCACCACCTGCTGCGCAAGTGCAAGGACCCAAGTTTGATCCCCGGTACAAAAAAAAAAAAACTAATTTGTCCCAGTGTCATTTTACTTTGGAATTGCTGTTCTGTTGTCCTGGCGACCCTGGCATGGCTGTCAGTTCAGAGGCCCATGTTCCAGCTAGGTGTAGTGGCACATACCTGCAATCCCAGCTACTCAAGAGGCTGAGGCAGGAGGACTACAAATTTGAACCCAGCCTAGGCAATTTAGTGAGACTCAGAATAAAAAGGTCTGGGAATGTAAGCCAGGCATGGTGTTACATGCTTGTAATCCTGGCACTCGGAAGGCTGAAGCAGAAGGGTCACCAAGAGTTTGAGGTCAGCCTGGGGTGCATAGAGAGACTCTGTTCCAAAAATAAAAAAGGTCTGGGAATATAGGTCAATGCTCTCTGGGTTCAAATCCCAGTACTACACACACACACACACACACACACATCCCAAAACAAAACAAAACACAAACCATAAAGCCCTGTATTCTCTTCCCCACCAAGAAATGACTCCTGCCGGCCAGTGTCCTCCATTCCCCAAGCTACATTGGTTGGTCTAGCTATGGGGAAGATGCCAACATGCCAGGCTGGGTCACTTCTATAGACCAATAGGACACAGGAGACCTGTCTCTCTCTTCCTGTCTGGGACCACAGGCCACAGAGATATAAACAGCATTGCTAGGGGCCTCTCTGGACAGAGCCTGTCTGAGAAAGAAACTGCAAGGAAGAAACGGGGCGGGGGGGGGGTGGGTGGGGCGGGGCGTGGCCAACATAAGGATCCACCAAGCCCCTCCCATTTATAAACGGGAGCTGGTCGGTTCTTTTGGGCTTCATTCCTATTAAGTCAGGTTGCTAATGCTTGCAACTAGAAGTGCCTGTGCACAGGGCTAATAAATAATCTTTTCTCCTTCCTCGCTAGGCATGTATCTCCTGTATCTCAGGCCGGAGCTCTAGCCATCACACATGATCCTGTTGGATTTTGGAGGCTCACTTATTAAATATTCATAGGCAAGGTTGTGTCTCTGCTTCAATACAGACCAAAACTATTCGTTTGTCTTTGCTTTGAACACACTTACCCACAGTTTTTGCCACTTTCTGAAGCAGCTCAGGAAGTCCTCTTTTGTGTCTTTATGAGATGTGATAAAAAATATAGTTGTTGCCAAGAGCCATACAAAGAGAGGCAGGGTTGTAAAAACATGCCAGTGTGTCCTCATCCAACTCACCAGATCTGGTAATGTGCAACTTCCAGCTTTTCTGCAAAGTCAAAATGACCATGAAAGGTGAACATCAATCGACTAAGGACATTGAGGTAGCCACAACAACACAGCTAAAGACACTCACAGAAGAGGACTCCAGAACTGCTCCAGAAAGTGGCAAGAATGATAGGGTAAGAGTGTTCAGAGTGAAAGGGAGTACTTTGAGGGGGATCGATGGCAATGGGTCTTTTATTGTCATAATTTATTTTGAATGTAAACATTCACTGTATTTTTTATCATATCTTTTATTTATAGCATTATTCACAGTTAAACTGGGTGTGGTGGCACACTCCTATAATCCGAGCACTCAGGAGGCTAAGGCAGGAGGAACACTGTGAGTTCAGTGCCAACCTGGGCTACACAGTAAGTTCAAGGCCAGTCTGAACTACATAGACTCTGTGTCAAAAACACAAACCTAAACAGAACAAAAATAATAACAGTTATTCACAATTAAATAAACACTTTATTTATTTATTTTTTTGGTACCAGGAATTGAACTCAGGACTTTGTACTCAAGAGGCAAGCGCAGCACCACTGAGCTAAATCCCTAACCCTAAACATTATATTTTTTAGTGGTTTGTTGTTGTTTTTTGAGACAGGGTCTCACCATGTAGTTCAGATTGGCCCTGAATTCATTATGTAGCCCAGGCTGGCCTTGAACTCATGGAAATTGTCCTGCCTCAGCCTCCCAAAGTACTAGGACTACAGGGACTACAGGCATGCACCCCTGTGACTGCTCCCAGCCTTTTTTTTTTTTTTTGAGACGAGATCTTATCATGTAGTATGGGCTGGCTTTGAACTTGCTATGTATCCCTGGCTGGCTTCACATTCATGATTGATTCTCCTGCCTCAGCCTCCTGAATGCTGGAATTACAGGCATGAGCTGCCATGCTTGGCTTAAACATTATTTAATTTATTTTTTAAACATTATTATTTTAAAAGCATTCTTAATTTTGATTTACATTGTGTAGGGAATCTAAATGAGATAAAGAATCATTCCATGTAAAAGGATCCAGACATGATATATAACATGAAGCCTGTCACAGCTATAATATTCACCACTGGTTCTCTAGAATAGAAAATTGAGGGCTGGGGATTTAGCTCAGTGGTTCCACGGCCTGCCTCAAAAGCGCAAGGTCCAGAGTTCTATCTCTGGTACCAAAAAAAAAAAAGAATAGAAAATTGAAAGTGGAAATATGACAACAATAATCATCCAAACAGTGATCTGTTTTCTACTTGACTATATTTTAAGTAGTTTTATAGAGTTAGTTTAAGCAAACATAAGCTGAGTGCTAAGATGAAAATATTTATCTAAAGGGAATAGCAGAGGGCTGGGGATTTAGCTCAGTGGTTCGGGCGCCTGCCTTGCAAGCTCAAGGTCCCAAGTTCGATCCCTGGTACCAAAAAAAAAAAAAAAAAAAAAAAGGAATAGGAGAAATAGTAAATTGAAAAGTGTCGCTTTGAGGTAATATTCCAGAAAGAGAATTGGGAACATTTTAAAAAGAAGTCTGAAGTGGAAAAGTTCCAGATTGGGTAAAATGAGAGTTGCCAACAAACAAACAAATAATTAAAACAACCCAGGGGAAGATATTTCACATGTCAATACTAAGGAACAGATGCATGAAAACTGATAAAAAGGTAAGGTCAGTTTGCCATCTGTGCAAAGTTTGTAAAACCAGATTGAAAGGAAAGATAGAGAAAAGAAAAAAGAAAAATGCATCCGCCCACATTGAAAGTAGAGAAGGCCTCTGGCATGTGAGAGGCTTCGATTGCAGCTGTCCTGTGATTTTGAACTCCCAGTGTCAGCTCCCACCCCACCCTCCCCTCTGCCCACCCCGGGGCAGTATTTGCACTGTGACCCAGAAGGGAACTGAAACATTAACAAAGAGCTTCATGTTTTTCCTGGGCTATGCAACTGCCTTTTATTCAAGGGATAGTCTTTATACATAGAACCAAGTCCTATAGAATCATGCAGATCATAAAAAGAAAGTAAAATTCTATTTTAAGGAAAACTACAGAAATAGTGCTCCAATCATCTATTTTTGGATCACAGTTTTGTATCTTAAAGAAGAGATTATCCTGTGACTAAAGCAGTTGACAGGAAATTTTAGCTATTAAAACGTTGTTGCAATGAATTTTTTTTTTTTGAGACAAGGTCTTGCTATGTAGGCCAGGCTAGCCTTGAACTCATGGCAATCCTACTGTCTCAGCCTCCCACACCTGACTTTAAATAAAATAATTTTTAACAATAGAAAGTGGAGTGCAAGGACCCAAGTTCAATCCCTGGTACCAAAAAAAAAAAAGAACCCAAAAAAACAAAAAACAATAAAAAGTTGGAGATGGGAGGAAGGAAAAGGGAAAGAGATGTTAAAAGAATTAAGACATGTTATGTACATGTACCAACTCCTCACGATGAATGTAATCAGTATGCACTCCAAGCATGTACTAATAAAAATTTTTAAATTTGCAAAAGTCTGTGAGCAGAAAGGCCGATGAGAGAAGCCAAAAAAAGCAACAAAGTGTAGAAGGAGGGCTGAGGATGTAACTCAGTGGCAGAGTGCTTTCCTGCCACACACAAGGCCCTGAGTCCAGTCTTCAGTGTCACCCAGCACAGGAAGAGGGAGAGAGGATTATGTCACAGTGGCCAGGGATGAGGGCCCCAGGAAGGCAGTGGTCTTGGCAGAGTGAGGCCCCCAGGGCGGGCACCCGAGAGAGCTTCTTGGTTAAGAAAGATTTCGGTCCACACAGCCTTACTTTGTCTGTTTACTTTGTGATTTATTGGACAGCCACCCACCCTCTTAGGGCAGTCTCCTGTCTCTGGGGAATTTACAGTATGGCTGTTGACAGAGGAGACCAAAAGCTCACTTTACCAGCCACGTACCTTAGCAATTTAGTAAACCTGTCTCAAAAAGCAGGCTTGAGGAGTTTGCTCAGTGCGAAGGCCCTGAGTTCAGTCCCCATCCTGGTCCTCCCTCCCAGAAGAACTGGAAGACCCAGGTTGGGCAGCACTGCAGTGTGGAGCCCCGCCAGTGCAGCAGCGGGGACTTTCCCACCATAGAAGCATCACTGGAGAACCTCCAACTCGATTCTCAGATTTGCATGGACATTCTGGCAACAAACTAGGTCTATCGATATCATTTAATAAATTCTTTTCTGTTGTTTCAAATAATTAGAATGGGGGCCAGGGATTTTGCTCAGTGGTTCCACTGCCTGCCTCGAAAACACAAGGTCCCAAGTTTGATCTTCCGTCCAAAAATACACACACACACACACACACACACACACACGCACACACACAATCAAATAATCAGAGTGGGTTGTGTACTGATTTGGAAAGTATTGGATAAAAAGAATCAAGGAACTGGGCATAGTGGTGCACATCCTATAATCCTAGTACTCTGGGAGGCTGAGGCAGGAGGACCGAAAGTTTGAGCCCAGCCTGGGCTACTTAATAACTTAGTGAGACTTTATCTCAAAATAAAAAATAAACAATGGGCTGGAGATGCAGTTCAGTGAGAAGACCCTGGGTTCAAAAAAAAAGAAAAAGCTTGAACAATTTGGTCAACAAAATAAGTAAGTGTTAGAAAAAGTACAAAATACATATTCATGAATTCAGACTGTCATAAATAATTACATAAATAACTGGAGAGAAGAGACAAGTCTCTCAAGAAGAAGAAATTCAAATAATTGACAGAGACACCGGCCCTGGAGGAGGCGGGACGCATTTCCACCTGGAGTGACCTCCTTCCTTCCAGGGGCGCCGCCTGCAGGTGGGGAGTGGAGACGCCTGGCGCCAGTCAGCTTGGCGATCAGGAGTACATGGACAGTAATGTTATATGGATGACATGTGTCCCCCATGCGGTGTAATCAGTGCTGCCCTTTTCCCATGACCTCCTCCCAGTAATCACAAGCCCTGTCCAATCCGAGAAGGACGTCAGGCCCCGCCCTGCTTGACAAGGTGCTGCTGCTCAGTAGCTTTCCACCCAGAGAAAGAGCCGAGCAGAGATCAGGGGTCATCAGGTGACGAGGAGGCCTCGCTGAGATGTGGAAGTGGCCTGTGGATAGGAGCAGAGAGGACAGACAGGGTCATGCGGCCTGAATGTGTGTGTGTGTGTGTGTGTGTGTGTGTGTGTGTGTGTGTGTGTGTGTGAAGGTCAGGGAGGTGAGGACTGGAGAACAAGGACGCTTCAAACGGGAAGGGACGGCCGTAAGTACAGGGTGGGACCAAGCTCAGCACAGCGAGTGCAGGACCCGGTGCCACAGGTATGGACTTGGCTGAAGACTGTGGATAATGGGATCGTGGAGTGAAATTCCAGCTCTGGTCAAGGTGGGGGGACTTGAGTGAGAGTTTGGAGCCACACCGTGATCCCACGAGCAAATGTTAAGTGGCTCCTGGGCAGGGTACATGGGAAAAGCAGAGAAAATGGTGGGAAAACGCACAGGGTGGCTGGGAAGTGTTCAGCAATCCTGTTTGGTCCCAATGCGAGATCTGTGATGGAGGATCGCGAGCCATATGCGGGGGAAGGGAAATGAGAGCGAGATTGTGTCAGGTTCCTGTGGGGCTGGGCTATTAACACGTGCTGTGAGTAAATGTCTTAGTTGAGTTCAGCTTCTGGTCAGAAGGCAGGAGATAAAGTTGGAAATCATGGAAGCAGATTAAAAAATTAGGGCTGAAGGCTGAGTGTGGAGGCACACACCTGTAATACCAGTCCTCTGGGAGGCTGAGGCAGGAGGACTGAAAGTTTGAGTCCAGCTTGGACAATTTATTTTATTCTGTTTTGAAGGTTGAGGGTTGAGACAGAGTCTCGCTGTCCAGGCTGGCCTTGAACTCACTATTTACTCTAGCCTTGCCTTGAACTTGGGATCCTCCTGCCTCAGCCTTCCAAGTGCTGGGATCACAGGCATGCTCCTCCACGCCCAGCTAGTCTGGGCAATTTAAAGACTTAGTGAAACCTTCCTCTCAAAATGAAAGAAGGTTAACACACAGTGCCCCTAATTTGTTGTAAAGAGAGGAAAATGGGGGCGGATGAAGAAACGTGGCAAACGTTGGTAACTGTTGACTCTGGAGTCCATTGTAACATGCTCTTTACTTCTAAATTTGTTGGGGAATTCTCATTCTTTTTTTTTTGGGTACTGGGGATCGAACTCGGGACCTTGAGCTTGTGAGGCAGGCGCCAGAACCACTGAGCTAAATCCCCAGCCCCGGGGAATTCTCATAACATGATTAAAAAGACAATAGTGGAAAAATGATTTGGGTTGCTGGCTAAGTTAGAAAAGTTTATTCCACCTGGCCATGGTTGTGTACTTCTATAATCCCAGTATTCTGGAAGGCTGAGGCAGGAGGATAGCAAGTTCAAGGTCAGCCTGGACAATTTAGTGACTAGTGAGACCCTGTCTCAAAATATAAAATCTTTTTTTTTTTTTTTGGTACCGGGGATCAAACTCAGGTCCTTGCACTTTCGAGGCAGGCAGCAGAAATACTGAGCTAAATCCCCAGCCCTCAAAATAAAAATCTTAAAAAGGGACCAGAGGAGATTCAGCATGAAGGTCCTGGTTCAACTCCTAGCACCTGTGTGACCTGTAGTCTGAGGGTAGGGAAGAGACTGAGGTGACCCGCTGTGCAGGGTGGGTGGTGGTGGAGAGGGGTGGGTCACCTCTTGTCCAAGGCTGATCCAGGGTGGCCTCTGACCCCCGATCTGGAGTTGAGAAAGGAGAGTTGACCCTTTTCTCATTTATGTTCAATGCAGGGACACCCCAGGTTTTTTTTGTTTTTTTTTGTTTTGGATTGCCTGGTGCTCCCTGGGCAAGCAGACAGACAAATAGAAGAAAGAGAAGCCCCGCCCTGCTTATGTGCGGGCAGCTCCTCTAGGGTGGGGTGTGAGAAACAATGATTATGGGTAAAGTTTGTGATGTTTGCTTTTCCCCAGATCAAACCTCCCAGCTTCCCTCTGTTAACATGAGCCACGGAGAGCCGCTCTGTATTTAATTTTCCCTGGGTGGTCCTGGGCTGACATCATGCCCTTTTGACTTAACATAGGAACTTAGGAACCCAATCTTCTGTCCCATCTGCTTGAGGACGGCCGCCTCCTGCTGCTGGCTGGGCTGCTCTGGGTGGATTCTGTGTGTTTTGAAACCTCTTCTAAAGTTCAGAGAACAAAAGATCTGTACATTCAGCATGAGCATTTGGAGTGAAAAGCGCGCGTCCCGGGCACGTCGGTCACAGTTGGTGTGCATTGCAGAGAAAGTGCAGGCCTGCTCCTTACACCTACTTCCTAAAGCTCCCCCAATCCAGCCATCCTGCTGCTTGCCAGGAGGTGCGTGTTGCTCAGCTGACTGTGCCCTTCCTGGCCTTGGCCCTTGGAAGATTCTTTCATTGGGAATCGAACCCAGGGCCTTTGTACTGGCTTGTGATCCTCCTGCCTCAGCCTCCCAGAGTGCTGAGATTACAGGCTTGTGTCACCACACCCGCCTTGTTTTATCATCTGTTAACCCAAAATTTATTCCCATGTCTGCACAAAGAAATGCAAACAAATGTGTTTTGCAAACTTAGAGGTCATTTGCAACATCATGTCATCTCTTTTCATTTCCTTGGAGTCTGAAGTCTGTTCCTATTGAAAAACTCTAAAAAGGCTGGATCCAAAATGTAAGACTCAGCAGCGTGTTTGCAAAGTTATTGTGATGCAGGCATCTTGAATTCATTACAGCCTTGGTTTTCTAGGGTAGATTTAAAATGTATGTACTAAAGTGCATATAAACTTTATGATTCAAGCTTGAACTCTTGCAACAAACAAACAAACAAAATTTTATGATTCATTTTGTCCATGGGGAAGAAAAGGAGAGGAAATTAAACTTGTGTCCTGGCTTCCTGGAGCCTGTGGTACCAGCTGGGGTCCCTGGGTTCCAGGGGTCTAGGGACCTCCCCAGCCCGGCCTGCTCCCCTCTTCCGAGGTTGGCAATGGCATCTAAAAGGCTCCTTCTCTTCTTGTGAGAATCAGCTCACAGGAAACTGCCTGGTTGCTGGCAGCCAAATCGCTCGCATTTTTCATGTCTGTGGATGTCATCCAACATCTGAGGGCCCAGGACTGTTGCTCACCTGTGCACAGGTTCTCATCAGCCACCCTGAGCCTCCCTGGGTGGGTCCAGAGATGGGCGCACTCTGGCATGATGGTGAAATTCCAGACTGGGAACGCAGACCTGAAAAGCTGCACTGCAACAATGTTGATTTTCAGGTGAGGCAGAACTCCTGCATGTGTGGTCAGGGCCTCTGACAAAATGCAGGGCAATCCCAGGTCTCATTGCCTGGTGTCCCCACCCCCTTAAAGTCCTTAAAGTCACTTGTGGTCACTAAATTATCTGGATTAAGTAAGTAGTAAACCCTGGCTTGATGGATAAAATAAATCAATATATGTAAAACACTGAGAACAGCAATCAGCATATAGTGCTAAGTACTATTTGTTTCAAAGTCTGATTTCTAAAATAATGTGACCTGCTCCCTATTGATTGATCCAGCCACCCAGCCAGCCAGCCATCCAAGAGACATGGAAATAGAACCTTAGCCCTGCTCTTTTGCATCTGTTTAATTTAAGGGAAGTTAGGCAATCTTTCTTTGCTTCAGTTTCTTCATCTGTACAATAGGAATAGTGATTGTAATGTTATTTTGAGTATTACACGAATGAAAACTCTCAGAGGGGTTGGGGGTATACGGGTAGAGTTCAGGCTTAGCATCTCCAAAGCCCTCAGTTTGATCTCCAGTACTGGAAGGAAAAACACATCCTCCTAGAACAAGGTCAGTAGACAATGAGGACTCTATAAGTATTAGCTCTTTACTTGTGTCTAGCATGCTATACACCAGGGTATTAAAAGGTTCCAGGTTCCAGTTCCAGGTTCCAGTTCCAGGTTCCAGTTCCACCAGGTTCCTGAATGGATTAGTGTCTACTTCATTTTAGGGTTAGGTTTCAGTTCTTCTGAGCATGCATACATTTTCTTGGCCTTTGTCATCTTTCTGTGTCTAACCCCATGCCTGGCTGATAGTAGCTGCCCAATAAAAATTGAGCTCAGCTGTTAAGATTTTAGTCGTGACCAGAACTCTCAAATCTGCTGGTGATTGTCTCATGTCTCTATAGCTATTTAGTGAGTTTCTGAAAAAAAGTTAGTGAAGTGAGATGGAATACACAAAGCTCAGTAAATACCAATCAGCATGAAAGTAGTTCTCATAAATTGTGTATCTTTTCCAAGACTCCTCAAGGGTCTTGGAACAGTTTTGGACTTGCCCTCATCCCAGGTCCCCTCTGTAAACCTGTACTGTGTGGTTTGCCATAAAACAACAAACAAACTGCTCGTTAATCTCGTGCATGTGTGGCCTGTGTACTGGGACCCCTGGGAATGGTGAGTGAATGGGATTTTATGGAAGTCAGACCTCTGAACAAGCAGTGGAATTGTCAGTCAGGAAAAGCATAAACAGGGGGCCAGGGATTTAGCTCAGCAGTTTCGCTGCCTGCCTCGAAAGTGCAAGAACCTGAGTTCAATCCTTGGTACCCTCCGCCAAAAAAAAAGAAAGAAAAGCTCCTGCCTTCCAAGCAAAAGGACCCGAGTACGATCCCCAGTTCCAAAAAAAAATAACAACAACATCAGAAAGCAGGTTAGAAGGCATATGCAGTCTGATTCCACATGTGTGCAAACACTTAAATCTGTAAGTGCATGCATATGGGGTGCACTCCAGAGGCTGAGGCAGGAAGATGGCTATAAATTAGAGGCAAACCTGAAGTACATAATGAGACCCTGTCTCAAAACACCAACACCAAAGCAAAACAAAACAAAAAATCTGAGTAGCATTTATCTCTGGTAATGGGATTTGAGGTGATATTTCTCTCTTCTTATTCTTCTGTACAGAAAAAAATAAAAAAGAAATACATATTTGAAAAAAACCCCATATACTTATAGTTTAACAAGGAAACTGTTCCGTTTCAAAGCAGAAAAATTAATTATAAGGATATCAATCTGATGTCTAGCTGGGTTTTCAGATTTAGCAAATAAAAATACAGACACCTGGGGCTGGGGATTTAGCTCAGTGGTTCCGTCACCTGCCTTGCAAGCACAAGGTCCCGAGTTCGATTCCCGGTACCAAAAAAAAATACAGACACCTAGTGAAATTTGAAGGTAGCTAAGCAGTGATAAGCATGTCTCCATGTGCTATTTAGTATTTTTTTTTTTTTTTTTTGGTACCGGGGATTGAACTCGGGTCCTTGCGCTTGCGCAGCAGGCGGCGAAACCACTGAGCTAAATCCCCCGCATCCATGTGCTATTTAGGATTTACCTCTTCATTTCTTTTTCTTCAAAGAATCTAAAGAAGTATAATGGTAGAAGTATAGTTTCTAGATTTCTATCATTATTTATTTTTCTTTCCATTCTTTTCTGTGTAAGTCAGTGTGGTTTCAAATGGCTAAATCTCTCTCTTTTTTTTGTACTGGGGATCAAACTTGGGTCCTTGTGCTTTCAAGGAAGGTGGTGGAACCACTGAGCTAAATCCCCGGCCCTAAATATCTTTTTTATAAGCAAAACAATTATTGGTACATTTTAGATATACATAACAATAAACATTCATCATAGGGAATTTGTGCCATTACATGATAAATATCATCATACTATATCTGTGCAATTTTAAATATCATACTATACCTGTGCAATTTTCATTCCTTTACCAAGTTTCCATGGAATTTCTACTGCGGGTCAGGCTGAACACTGGGAAGGAATGCTCACATTCAAGGGAAGGAACATTCCTTTAACCTGGCCTTTGCGCAACAGAAAATCACTCCATGTGTTTTTTTTTTTTTAATTAATTTTATTGGTACATTTTAGGGATACAGTATAATGACATTCATCATTGGAAATTTGTACCTTTACATAATGTCTCTTGGTTCTTATTTTTCCATGTGTTTTTTGTATAAAAAATGTAACTGAATGCATAATTTGCATATATTTTACTTAACCAGTGTTTCACTGGGGATTAATTTATTCATTCATTTTCACATTAACCTTTTGCTATTGTCAATTTTCTGACCTGAGGGTCTTAGTACATCAAGCTTTTCTCACAGATTAGCATTATTTTATTTTTAGGATAGATATCATATCTAAGTGTATTATTAATTGATTAGAATGACAGAAAGAATCTAAGTGTGAATTTCTTTGACTGCTAATATGTTTAATCATCTTTCCATACATGTCTTCACTACCTTTATTTGCTGGCTCATTTACTTATTTTTAGGTTGATGGTCTTTGTGATTTTTCTTATTTCCTTTATGAATCCGCATGAAAAACCTGTTAACTTTGTGTCGTGGGGATTATCAGCCTTTTACAGTCTTTCGGTGTTTTATTTTTGTTTTGTTTTGGAGACAGTCTTGCTTTATAGTTCAGGCTAGCCCTGAACTCTCTATGTAGCCCAGGCTGGCCTCGAACTTGTGGTGAGCCTTCTGCCTCAGCCTTCCGAGTGCTGGGATTACAGGCGTATTACAGGCGTGTACCACCACAACCGGCTTGGTTGTTGTTTCTTTTTTTCTGGTAACAGGGCTCAAACTCTGGACCTTGTACTTGCCAGGCAGGCGTGGTGCCACTGAGCTAAATCCCCAGCCCAGGTGTTTTATTTTTAGTATTGGTTTTATTTATATTTTTGAAGTGGAGCAATTTAACAATACATCTATGAAAATCTGTTCATCTTTTGATTTTTCAACTGTTTCTCATGTAGAATATCATTTTTCTATCCAGATGTTCGCTACCTATTTACTTTAAATTCTCTTTTTATATTGTAAAACATAATGAAATTTTAAATCATCTGGAACTTATTTTGGTGCAAGATTGTAAAGAATATCTAAGGAGATTTATTTCTCTAGATGATCTATTAATTATTTCCAAACAAAATTTCATTTCTTTCTCTTTGATTTTTGTGATGGATTTTTTTCATATATTTAATTTTCTTATGTATGAAAACTTATCTTTGAACTTTATATAATGTTCCTTTGATCTGTCAGATTGGATATCATTATCACTTTGTTATATAATATAAAATCTAGTAATATGGTATGGAAAGTTTATAGTGTTATATTACAAAGTATTATAGACTATAAATTATTACAGCTTTATAATATTTTTAATGTTAAAGTTATTCCCCTAATTCTAGACTCTTCTTTCTGAGAAAAACATTAAGTTTCACAAAACTTCCATTGGGATTTAAATTGGAATTGCACTAAAGCTATAAATTAACTAGATAACAATCCACGGTTCTCTACTCAGCAACATGGAATTTCTCCATTTGTTTAATTCTGCTCCTATTTAGACTAAATCATCTTCTATTTCCCTCCTTTAACATTTGTGCTGTGTGTTTTGTTTTGTTTTGTTTTGTTTTGTTTTAAGACAGGGTTTTGCTATGTAGTTCAGGCTGGCCTGTACTCACTATGTAGCTCAAGCTGGCAATCCTCCTGCCTCAGCTTCTTGAGTGCTATGACTACAGGCATGCACCACTACCTCTGGCTTGTGTTATGAAGGTTTTATCTGGATATTGTAAATCTTTCATGGCTGAGTCCTACTAGATCCACCCTAATTTCTGCAAATCAGCTTCACTTTTTTTTCTAGTAATAGGGATTGAACCCCAGGCATTCTCAGTGAGCTACAGCCCCAGGCTTTTTATTTTTTATTCTGAGACAGGATCACACAAAGTCATTAAATGCCCAAGCTGGGCTGGAATTTATCCTCCAATCTCAGCCTCCCATAGTGCTGGAATTACAGGCATGTGCTACCACCCTAAATGTGTACACTTTATAAATATTTACTAAATGGCTAGAAAGCAAGCAAAGCTTTAGGAATGTGTTTCTTTGCTTGTTTATTCTGATCCTATAAAAGTACTGTTAAAGCATTTGATACTTCTGCAGTGTAAGTAAAAGTTCATATTTTAATATAAAATGGAACCCCAGACTGTATCAATCAGCTTTTCACTTGCTGTGACACAATACCTCTCAAAGGAGCAGTGGTTTAATTTGGTTCACAGTTCAGAAGGTTCAGTTCATGGTTGGCTGGCTCCAAGGTAGGAACATCATGTCGGAAGGGGGTGGCAGAGGAAAGCTGCTCACTTCATGCCAGCCAGGAAGCAGAGAGAGAAGGGAAGACCCTAGAAGGGAGATTTACCCTCCCAAAACATGCCTTCAGTGACACAGCTCTTCCAACCAGGCCCCATATCCTGTCAGCACTTTCAGCTGTGAACTTATGAATGGATGAATCCACTGATGAGTATTAGCACACCATGATCTAATCACCTTCCAAAAGCCTCACCTCTGAACACATGAGACTCTGGGGGCCATGCTAGATCTAAACCGTAATACTGTCCAAAAGCCCAGTGGAGACCTAATTTATTTCTTTATTTGTTAGCGTCCACTGGGCCGGTCAATACAATAAGTGGCGATGACATAATGCACTCCCCATCATTGCTGGTCTTCAAGCAGAGCTTGTGACAAGTGATACAATGGATTCCTTCCCCAGTTATAAGATTTACTTACTCAGCAGATACTGCATGGTTGAGGGGAAAAGATGAATATGACATTATCCCTAATCTCAAGGAGTTCACAGGGAAATATAGATGGTGTTATGGCTTGTGTCTAGCTGTCCCCTCAAAGCCTCCTGTGGTTGTAGGTGGAGCTTTTCAGAAATGATGGATCTAGAGTGCATAATACTGGGATCAAGGATGTGTGATTACTAAATTAGTCTATTGGTAGGCTTGGCATAGTTCAGGATAGGATTAAGAGTGCCCCACTTTGGGTGTGAGTGCTACCTGCCCTAAGGGCAGGTAATCTGGATAAAATATAAGGGATAGAAAACTAAAAAAAAAAAGGAACAGGCAGAGGGCTAGTGTGGTTGCTTGTTGTTTGCTTGCTGCTTGCTGCTTGCTGCCTGCTCTGCTTTTCCATGAACTGTTTCTTCTCTCCGATGCCTGCTATGGTTTGGGTCTGGATGTCCTGCCAAAGCTTCATTCTGGTCAGAGGTAGCTGAATCTGGAATGTGTGATGCTGGGATTAAGGGCATGTGATTACTAAATCACTATGCATGAGTGAGTGGTTTGGCACTGCCCTAATCCTTGTAGTCTGGATGGGATAAAAGAGGCAGGAAGACATGGTGAAGCTCCCTCTTGCTGCTTTTGGTGCTTCTGCTGCCATGAACTGTGGCCCCTCTGCCACCCTGCCTTGGAGCCAGCTGACTATGGACTGAAACCTCTACAAACTATGAGTCAAAATAAGCCTTTCCTCCTTTAACTTTGGGTGTCCAGTGTTTAACTTTTGACCTTACATATATATGGGGGGAAGAACACGTGCTTTTAAGTTTGGTAGATGGTTGTAAGAGGCCTTTACATTGGGCTCACCGAAATGCAGGACCAGGGCCGAGTGGAGCCTTTATCCTTTGTAGAGCATTGGCGCTTTGGAGCAAGTCCTTCTTTTTTGGGGGGGGGGTGTTGTTTTTTGTTTTGTTTGGTACCAGGGATCGAACTCGGGTCCTTGTGCTTGCGCAGCAGGCAGCAAACCACTGAACTAAATCCCCGGCCCCCTGGAGCAAGTCCTTCTTTATAGATTCCCTCATCTCTTCAATATATCCATGAAACAGAGCCTTGAGTGTGCTAGGCAAGTGCTTGACCACTGACCTATAACCCTAGCTCCCCCCCCCCTTTATTTTTTGATAGTACTGGATGGGGACTCAACCTTAGGCTTCTGCCAACCCTTTAAAAATTTTTTATTTAGAAACAAGGTCTTGCTAAATTGCCCAGGTGGCCTTGAATTTGCAACTGTTTTGCTCAGCTTCCCAGATTGCTAGGACTTCAGATGCGCGATATCCCCCTCTCACCCACAGCTTTTTTAAACATTTTATTTTGAGACAGAGTCTCACTTAGTTGCCCAGGCTGTCCTTGAACTTGCAATTCTCCTTCCTCAGCCTCCCAGGTAGCTGTCATTACAGGTGTGAGCTACCACACTCACTAAAAGCAACATATTCTAGGGATGGTTCTATGTTAAGTATAATTGGCCCTTGATATCTCAGCAGACTGGAGGCAGGATGCCAGCACACACCAAAATCTGGCACTCAAATCCCTTATGGGAAATGGGGTACTATTTGTATATAATCTTGCTCATCCTCTAGGATACTTTAAATCATTTCCTAAACACAGCAAGGAAGAGAGCTTGGTATTTTCTTCCCTTCTCAACTACATTAGAACACAAAAGCAGTTCCATTTAAAAATGAAAGCTATTTAGAATCAATTTGTTTCCTAGGGCTGAAAAACAAAGCATCACAAACTGGACAGCTTAAAATAAATTTGTAGCTGAGTGTGGTGATAGACACCTATAATCTTAGCTACTTGGGAGGCTGAGGCAGGAAGATCTCAAGTTCAAGGCCAGCCTGGGCCACTTACACTGTCTCACAATGAAATAAAAAGGGCTGGGATGTAGCTCAGTGGTACAGCGCTTGCCTGGCATGCATGAGGCCCTGGGTTCAACCCCTACTACTGCCAAAAAAAAAAATAGTCTCCTGGTTCTGGAGCCAGAAGTCTGACATCAAACTTCCAGCTATGCCCCTGTGCCGTGAATCTCTGCTTCTCTTCTCTTCTCTTTCACCAGTCGAGGTGGAAGAAGGGCCCACCCCACCCCAGTGTGACCTCGCACACTCACATCTGCAGTGGCCCTGCCGCAGGCCGGGACTCCAGTGTGCCTCTCTCAGGACATAGTGCAACCCACCCCAGATATGGTCTCCCTACTCCTCCAGGAAAGTGAGGATCGCAGAGGCTGAGCTGGAGAGGGATTTGGATTTGGAATGAAACGGTACATGACTAGTACTGCAAGTTTGGGTTTTGAAAGTCTAGAAACCATCTTGTTCTAGAGGAGGCTAGAAGAAAGGACTCAGAGTCTAAAGAGAACAAACTAACCCAGCTGTGAGCAGTCAAGTTCAGATGTGGCTTTGGAAGCTACTGGAACAAGGTGGGTCAACATCGGTTTTCATAGTCTTCTTTGGTTTTCTCTACCTGCCTCCCTCTGTCTCTGTCTCTGTCTCTGTCTCTCTTTCTTTCTCTCTCTCTTTTTTTTGGTACTGGGGATTGAACTCAGGTCCTTCCACTTGCAAGGCAGGCAGTGGAACCATTGAGCTAAATCCCTGGCCCCTTGTCTCTCTCTCTCTCTCTCTCTCTCTCTCTCTCTCTCTGCTGGGGATGGAACCCAGGGCCTTGGCATGAGCTAGGCAAGTGCTCTACCACTGAGGCGAACCCCAGCCCTTTGTTCTTTGCTGAAAGGCTTTCCCTTAAGCGATTTGGTTGTTGTCAGTTCCCAGTTTTGCCCCTGCTTTCTAGCAGGACCTCCTTCCTTGCTGGATCCTGAGCACAGACATGTGGGTGGGGAGCTGGCTGCCCAGGGGACAGGGTCCTAGGCATAGGCTGATGTGTTCTTGGGCTAGTGGCATGGAGCACTGTAAAGACAAAGCAGTCTGGGAGCCTCACTTATGAGGACAAGCAGAACCAAAGACTGAACAGGATACTGTAGATGCCCACTGTCAAAGGCCATTCAAGGGAGGAAGACCCAATTTTTATGTAAATTACCCAGATGGGCTCCAATGCTTATTCACATCCACAGATCAATTTGCTTTCTGTTTCATGTCATTTAGTAGATCAGGTTCATATCTGGGCCCCAGAGCCATGACCCATGACATTTATTAACTTTGAACTCAAATTAGTAATTTCAGATTAATTTGAAAATTGATCAGGGCAAAGGTTTTTGCAGACATGAATTTTGCCTTTAGGGTAGAGAGGAACTGAAATATCCACTGATGGATCCAGTGGATCCATTTGTAAAAGACTTTCAAGTCAGTCACATTTACCGGAGTCCAATCGTGCTCATTTAATAGTGCTATGCTCTGGGAGGTGCCCTTCTAATATCAGAGCGCTGGTTTAACCGTGAGAAACAGGTAACACTGCAAGTTCTAATTCATTCCAGGGCCGGAGTGAGCACATTCAACAGATGTATCTATTTCAAGATGATCACTGCTGATTGTTTGGCTAAATCAATTACAGAAACCGAAAGCAATTTTTACCTCCTTCGGCTAAACTGTGGTGAACAGAGTGATTACAAAACACATTTTTTCCTATCCTTGCATCAAAACGCAGGATCATAAGTGACAGACAGTTCTCCTGAGCCCTAGGCCTGACGCACAGCTGCCCCTCATCCTCATCTGGATGTGGGTACCCCCCGCACCCCTAGCTGTGCAAGACCCCAGAAACCCATGCTCTCCAGTTGTCCAGGCTGATCAGGTCTAGGACCCAGGCTCCTCTCCCTTCCCCTTTGTCCCTACCCTCTGGGTGTCATCCAAGTATCGCCCGTGGCGCAACCTGTGATAGTGGTCCCCAAATGTGGCTGAGCAGCAGAATTTTAAATGAATTTGGATTTGGAGCCTTCCTCCTGGAGATGCCAAGTCAGCCATCTGGAAGCAGCTTGAGTCCTGGCATTCATGGTCCTTGCACATCTCCCTAAGGTGATTTGAGGAATGCCAGGATTGAAGAGTCTGTCACGGTTTGTGACTAAAGCCTCATACCCTCAGAGGCAGGGCTTTTGGAAGGTGGCTGGATTACAGGGAGCTACTGCTGGGTTGGTGTTGGGATGGTGGAGACGGGTCTGGCGAGGAGCACCCCTGGCGTGTGACCTGGGAGGGTCCATCCCCTTCCCTGGCTCCGCCCTTTGTACTCTGCTTCCTGTCCTCCATGAGGTGAGCAGCTTTTTCCTGCGGCAGGCCCTTCCGCCGTGCTACTTCTGCCCTGAGACAGGTGACTTTGGAGTGAAACTTCTAAGAAACTTCTCCTCCTTTAATTTGTGGGGTCAGGTATTGGGTCTTGGTGACAAGAAAGTAACTAAGACACTGTCCTGGTGCCTCCCTTCCTGCTGCTGCTGCCCCAGTGTGGCCCGACAGCTCTGCATTCAATGTCCCCGGGCTTCAAGACCTCCCCAACTGTCGCACTCAGCAGCTCCAACACATGCAGGTCCACTCTCTGCTCAGCAGTGAAAGAACAAAACACATAAGCCAGACCTCTCCTCCTAGACAGCTCTTTATCAAGGAAGCTAATCCAGGAAACGGAAGTCCATTTTTGAGACAGGCTCTCTATGGAGAGAACAGAAAGTACCTGAAGAACTCAAAAGAGGAGCTGATTGCCTCAAGCTTAGAAAGTCTCAGATGGCTTCATAGAGAGGCAGTGCTGACTTTGGGATGAAGAGGAATTCATCAAGCAGAGGAAAATACAAGGGTGAGAGAAGAGGAGAGAACATTCCAGACTGGGTTAAGCAGGGGAGGACAGTGACTAGATTGGTGTTTTAGGTTTATCTCCACATTTTCTTTTAAATCACACTTCAGAGCCCATGTATTCCCCACTGTTCTCCACATCAGTTCCTGACTTCTCGGTGTGGTGTTTGAGGCCCTTTGTGACCTAGCCCGTCTCTCCATTGCTGCTGTCTGTCACTTTGCATCCACAGCTCTGGCCACAAGAGATCCATGGCCCTAGTTTTAAAGAGCTGTGTTCTCACTTCTCCAAGATTGCCCACGTCTAACATGTTGCAAATCTCTGTCACACCACTGCCTGCTGATATTATCTCACCTACCGTCAGTTAGAAAAAATGTACGTGTTCACCAAATTCATTTTGTGAGGTTGAATATAAACAGGACAATGATCAGATCATATATAAGATTAGAATTCTGACCCACAGCCTCTAGCAACCTGCCCAGAAAATTGCTGCTATGTACAGTGAACTGGCCTGCTGTGAGTTATATTATTGTGGGGACCCAGCCTGCTATTACTAGGGACGATCCAGAGATGGACAGCAAGCCCTGGACAGCTGGCCCCAAGTGGCCAGATGTGATTAACCATAGATAGCTTCCCCACTTCTCGTCCCTACTTCCACCTTAGGAGCAACCGGGGGAAGCCAAGCATGCCAGCTCTGCAATCACATAGGACGCCCCCTCCTAGTGAAGGGACCCCACACCTGTAGGCCTGTAGCCTCCTGTCGGGGCCCACCAGAAGTCTTCCCTTTTTTCCACTAAAAATCTGTCCAATTCCTCTCCCTGTTGTGTCCAATTCCCTTGCTATTAGCAAGTTCTGAATAGAGTTTGCTTTTTTTGTTGTGTTGTGTTTTTTCTCATTCCTGAGACAAAACACCTGACACCCAAAGTTAAAGGAGAAAACGTTTATTTAGCTCACAGTTTGTAGAGGTTTCAGTCTATAATCAGCCAACTCCAAGGCAGAGTGGCACATGGTAGAGGAGAAACAGTTCATGGTGGGCAGAAGGCAGCAAAGCAACAAGGGAAGACCACAGCTCTTTCTATCCTTTATATCTTATCCAGACTACTTGAGACAGGTAGCACTCACACTCTTAAGCCTGGTGCCCTTGATCCCAGCATTGTACCATGAATCAATTCCAGGGTCACACACTCTAGAGCCAGCCACTTCTGAAAAAGTCCCACCCATGACTGCATGAGGCTTTGGGGGGACATTTAGACACAAGCCATAATAGTCAGTCTTTGTTTATTTCCACAATTTGCAAAACTGTTTTCTTTTCTTTTTTTCTTTTTGGTTTTTTGAGACAGGGTCAGTTCAGGCTGGCCTTATTCTAGGTGGCCCTCGAACTCATGGTGATCCTCCTGCCTCAGCCTCCTGAGTGCTGGGCTCACAGGCATGGCCCACCACGCCTGGCTGCAAAACTGTTTAAAACAAACACAATCAGCAAAATAATTGTATTGCAGGGCCCTGTACTTTATATATTCAGGAAATATCCAATTATTTCTTTCCTTTGTTAAATCAGCTCCCTAATCTGTGTTGGTTTTTTTTTTGGTACCGGGATCAAACTCAGGTCCTTGAGCTTTCAAAGCAGGGGGTGGAACCACTGAGCTAAATCCCCGACCCCAGTTCCCTAATCTGGATAGAAAGTTCCTCGCCTCCACAGCAGCCTAGAAAGAAGTGGTCAGATACCCCAGTCACTAAGAGACTCGTCTGGGCAATTGTGTTGGGTTTTTACATGTACTGCTGTAACATATCTTATCTCTTCACTGGTCCATACTGTTGACATTGATTTGAGGTCACTTGGTTCAAAGTGGGCATTTTAAGTCACAAGAGCCACTTCATTCATTTACCTCAAAGCATACAGCAATATGCTGCAGTGGCTTGCAATGACTGGTGCTCCTCCTGGCAGGAAGTAAAGGCCCCTGCTGCAGGCCTTGCTCAGCCACCACGGACTTCCTGCCTTTGGGCCAGCCTCCCCCAGGGCTTCTACCATCATGTGTTTCTGCTCACTTTGTTTTGTGGTACTAGAGATTGAACCCAGGTTCTTTACACTGAGCTACATCCCAGCCCTTTTATTTTTTATTTTGAGATAGGGTATCTCTAAGTGGCCCAGGCTGGTTCAAACTTGTGATCCTCCTCCTGCCTCAGTCTCCCAGAGTGCTGGGATTATAAGTATCTTCTATCACGCCCTGCTGCTTCTCCTCACCTTAACTATAAAGTTAACTCTGAGGTTCCAGATCTCAATTTTCTGAGTCTTCTAGACACCCTGATTAAACAGTAGTGTTCCAACAGCCTGCCAACCTGGTAGGACTGAAAGGCTCAGAACATTGTTCTTTAAAATGAGTTATTTTTCTCCAAAAGCAAAGTTCTTAAAAACTTGAGTGGTTTTTTACTTACTACAGAGTAAAATCTAGATCTGTGGGCCTGTCCACAGAATCTGGCCAAGTTCTCCTGCCAGGACCTTGTGCCCCAGGAAAACTGAGCTGCCTGCCTTGGTACCTGAGCTACCACACTCTGCTTGGGTCTGCCGGGTCTCCAACTCTGAGGCTTCCCCTGCTTGGGTGCCTTCCGCCCCCATGTCTGGGTGCATGGCCACAGCCCTCATCCTTCAAGTCCAGAGCCAACAGGGGGAATCACACCCCGCCAGGAGTCCTGTGCTCTGCTCCTCCCTAGCTGTGGGATGCCTGGCAAGTCACCTAACCTCTGCAGGACTGTCTCAGGCTTAGTAATCATTGCCAAACAAGTCTCAGGACATAAAGAGAAAAATGCTTATTAAAACATTCTTAGCTCAGTGTTCTCTTTCTTGACATGGGTGGATACACAGGCATTTGCTCCGTGACAATTCATCAAACTGTATATTTATGCTCGTGCACTTTTCTGTGTAAGTGCTGACATCATTAAAAGGTCAGAAACAGTTGTCTAGCTCAGCTTAAAGGGGTCTTGATAATGTTACCAATATTCGCTCTTTTTCTTCCTTGTCATTTCCTAGTGGAAGGCAGATGACCAGAGAGGGGCCGGATGGCTAATGCTGTGAACGTGCTGCACTGAGGTACTGTGAGCAATGTGGTGGAATTCGGCAGGAATCAGTTTACGGAAGGTTCAAAGGAAAACAGCACAATCATGAGTGGGAGGGTGCTTTCCACGGAATCATTATGCAAGAGCTCAGACTTCACTGACTGTGAACTTGATCTATGTGAAGCATCTAGTGTGGCCATTAAACTCTGCCCCTCCGCAGCACACACACAAGCGAATATTCCCAAACTAGACAGGAATGAAGCAGACATCTCAACCCAAGGTCCATAGCCAGGAGGCAGGGCACCCACTGATTCCTGGCTGTTGGACCATGTCTGTATCATGTGTGTTTGGCGGTAGAAGCCTCTTAGGATGGGCTTCCACCAATGGCCATGTCCACAATTCAGGGACTTGGATCCAAAGCGGGTCTTCAGGCTGTATCAGAGGAAGATCTGGAGCATTTAGCCTTAAGGAGATATGTGGAAGCTGGTGGGGAGGATTTTACATATTTGAAAGGGTTTTGCCAAGGGTGACCAGATTTATTCCATGTGACCCAGTGAGAGAAGACTTAACTGCAGGGACTCTGGCTGCAGTCAGGCCATTGTAAGTTATGTTTGCATTTGGGGGTGGGGGTGGAATGGCACAGTACACGCTTTCTGCTACGGGATGCGTTGTCCTTCAGAAAGATATCTTCAAGTCCTAACTCCTTGTCCTGGTAAATGCAACTTATCCGGAAACAGGGTCTTTGTGAGGTTGTTCGGGTGGGCTGTAATCTAGCAGGGCTGGTGTCCTTCTAAGAAGACATGAGACACACAAGCCATGTGAAGGCTGAGGTACAGAGAGACGCCTCTGTGGCCTCTGTCGGAGGCAGCAGTCAGAGCTAGGCAGCTCCTAGCCAAGGACTGTGGGCAACACCCAGAAGCTGGGAGACAGCACTGCTCTGCTGCCACTTTGATTTCAGATTTTCAGCCTTTCAGCCTCTAGGACTGTGAAAAAGTACAGTTCTATTGGGGTATTTTTGGTTTGTTTTTTGAGACAGGATCTCACTATGTAGCCCAGGCTGGCCTTGAACTTCATGGATCCTCCTGCCTCAGCCTCCTGAGTGCTGGGATTATAGGCCTGTGCCACACTCGGCTTGCAATTCTATTGTTTTTAGCCACCCAGTTGGTGGCACACTGTGACAGCAGCCCGAGGAAAGGAATATGCCAAAATTCCCATCTACAGCCTCCAAGTCCTTACTAGCAAGATGGCAAGAGGGAAGGTAAGTGTGCCTTGGAACACTTTCTGGATTTACATCTCTCTGGGCTTTCTCAGCCACCTGACAGCCTCTAGTCTTTGGAGACTTCCTCAGCATTGCCATGGCAGCAACCCCCCCTCAGGCACCTTCTGTCACAATGCACCTTCCCTTCAGGCCCCTTCTGGGCCCAGTCTTGCCTGGGCACGTAGCCGGGGCTCTGAGAGGTCCAGGTCCGGGCCAGGGAGCTACCGTGGTTCTACCTTGCTCACCACAGCCATGATTAGGGGTCGGGATCTGTGGGGAAAAGCATGGGAAAGGCCTGAGAGGCAAGCGATTCACCCCCAAGTGAACTTGTGGACCGCACTGTCCTCTGCTCTCGGGACAGCCTGCACTGCACCCCTGGGCCCAGCTTGCAGATAAGGTGGTAACTCCGAAGCAGACTGTAACATTCAGCAGTCCAGAAACATGCAGAAAGCACTTGTAAAGCAACTCATTTTTCCTCCCACTGCCGTCAGGAATGTCCCGTGAAGACTTTGCTGAGATATGAGAATGATTTGCTTTTCAAAAAACTGTAAATCAGGACCTCCTTGTGATTCTTGCCCCAGGCCCGCTGATGTGGAGCTTCTCTGGGCGCCTGGCTGTCCTCGAGGTAATAAATAGAGGGCCCTGTAGGCCGGGACCAGAGCCAGAAAGGGAGGGCCTGGGGAGCTCTCCCCCAGGACAGCAAGTACAGCTTGGTCCTCCTCCGACCTCCTTAAAAAGACCACAGGGCCTGGCAGGCTGACTCCCCACAGTCACAAGTGTAGTAGGTCTACTGTGCCGCTGGGTGTGGCGTTCCATGCACCCACCCAGGCATTAGTTTAAATGGGGGGTGGGGTGGGACAGGAATGGCATTCCACAGCCCTCCGCTAATTTAGGGACCTGTGTGTGCCGATCTGAAAGCCACTCCTGAGGGGCTGCAAGAGCGTGGTAGGTTGAGTGGTGACCCCAAAAGTTATGCCCTTGCTGTAGCCCCTGGAGCCTGGGGTGTGACCTTATTTAAAAAAAGTATCTTTACAGATGTACTTGAGTTAAGGCTCTGGAGCTGAGATCCAGCTGGATTCCCTGGGTGGCCCTCAATCTAAGGACAGGAGTCTTCAGGAGACAGGGGAGAGGAGGAAATCATGGAAAGACACAGGCAGAGCTGGAGGAAGGCAGCCACAAGCCAAGGAGTGCCTGAGCCACCAGGAGCGGATTCTCCTCAGAGAGGGCTCGGCCCCGCCATTCCTTCTGTTCGGACTTCTGCACTCCAATCGGTGTCTGATGCTTTAACCCACCGCAAGGGAGACACAGGAAGCCAGCAGAAACCTCAGAAGGCATCCAAGTGTGTCTGTACAGAGGAGCTTTGAGTCCTGTCCATTCCTGAGCCCTTCTGGGACCTGGACACACTCAGTGCTCACTGGAGACCTCAGCCTTGTGTCAGAAAAAACAGCACAATCCTACTCCTAGGAATGTGCCAGGGGAAATAACTAAGAAAGATTTAACACAAAGAGTTAACTCTGAAAATGTCCATCAGAGTGCTGTCTGAAAGTTAGTCTTGTCATAGGGGACCCTACTGAAGTGAAGATGAAGCCATACAAAAGGACCCTATGAGCTGGGCATGGTGGCTCATGCCTGTAGTTCCAATACCCAGGAGGCTGAGGCAGGAGGATTGCCACAAGTTCAAGCCCAGCCTGGGCTACATAGAGAGTTCAAGGCCAGCCTAAGAAACAAAACAAAACAAGCAAACAAACAAACAAACAAACAATATATATATATATGGTATTGTTTTATTTACTTTTTTTGTTACTATGACAAAATACCCAACACCCAAAGTTAAAGGTTTATTTGGCTCACAGTTTTGTAGAGGTTTCAGTCCATAGTCAGCTGGTTCCAAAGCAGGGCAACATGGCAAAGGGGCATCGCAGAGGAGAGTTCATGGCAAGGCAGGCAGGAGGCAGCAAGCAGCAGTAGCATCAGAAGCATCAAGCAAGCAGGCAAACAAGTCTGGCTTTATATTCCACCCAGCCTACCTGCCCTTTGGGCAATGCAGGCTACACTCAGGTTGGGGCACCCTTAATCCCAGCATCACACATCCTAGATCCAGCCAGCTCTGAAAAGCTCCACTTATGAGTGCCTGAGGCTTTAGGGGGGCATCTAGATACAAGCTGTAACAGGTAGGATCTCATTTTTAAAAAGCACATGTGTTATGCATATATACAATGAATCTAGAAGGCAATGTTCTGTGACGTTTTAGTTGAAATATTCTTTGCAGTTGGTTCTTTTTTTTTGGTACGGGCCATCGAACTCCAGTCCTTACACTTTCGGAGCAGGCAGCGGAACCACCGAGCTAAATCCCTGGCCCTAGAAGGCAATGTTAACAGTAACTTTGTTTAAAAGTGTGCTTTTATGTTTTCTATGTTGTCCATAATTGATATGTGATTTATAATAATAATAATAAAGATACTTGTAATGGTAAGAAGAAGCAAAGACATTTAATTTAGGAGAAGACCAAGAAGGAGGAAGAGAAGCTCAGTGGTTTTGCTGCCTTCTGTGCAAGCACAAGGATCCGAGTTCGATCCCTGGTACCAAAAAAAAAAAAAAAAAAAAAGGAGGAGGAGGGGGGAGGAGGGGGAGGGAGGGAGGGGAGGGGAAGGGGGAGGGGAAGGAGAAGAAACCTCTGAAACTTGTTGCCAGCCACACAGTGGGAATATTATTTTACCAAGTGAAGTGCTGGGGAGCGCCAGGAAGCTCTTGCTCCTGGAAGTCAGCAAGAGGTGCCAGACAGACACGGAATTGTCAGGGATAGGCTAGAAAGGAGGGGAGTACTGAGTCAGACACCTGCAGGACTTCTCAGAGCCTCTACAGGCCAACGTCATCGTAAATCTCCAGGAGACACGTAAGATCCCTCCCATCTTGTTTGGAAATGGAGCCAGGGTCACAGCATAATACTTCTGCTCTGAGAAACACAGTTTGGGAAATCTGGGAACACCATTTGACAAAAACCAGTTCAACTGAGTTAAGAGCAAAACCATCCAGGTATGACATGAAGAAAAATGTTCTCAGATTATAGACTGCTGAGAAAGCCTGGCTGCTCGAAACCAAATATGAGCAAAAGTGAGCCATACACTAAATGTGAGCAACAGCATCTGCAATATTAAACGTTGGCCAGTGAGACAAGGGGCCTGCTGCGGATGGGGTCCTGTGGCTGTTTGGGCTCTGGGTTTTAGAAGAATGCTGGGCTTCTAGAGGCCTTCCTGAGCATTGTAGCCATTAACAATTGTATGAGGCCACAGAGGACAGAATGAATGAAAGCATTGCTAGGCATCGACATACCGGATGCTGCCCAGGTGCTGGTGTATATAAAGGAGACTGGAATGGGTCTCTTCCTGCTGCTGTCCAGTGGGTTAGAACACATGCTTGGCCCCGATCATGCAGACAAGTGTGCACCTCAGCATTCAGGAGGTGATCTCGGATGCCCTTTGCAAACTTCCACATCAGGGAGATGTATCTGGAAGGCCCGTTCCTGCCCAAGTTGCTGGAGTGTTAGATATGGACCTCTCTCTCTCTCTCTCTCTCTCTCTCTCCAATCTTCCCCCCCTCCTTCTCTCTTTCTCATTAGGAATCAGGAGGCATGAACCCTATTTGGAGCTCAGTCTCAGCCTTTCGGGGGTAGAAGACAGGCAGGGGCTGGATGTCATTCTTTCAGCCTACACAGGATACAGGGGGACCTTTGCCAAAGGCATGCGAGGGAACATCCTGCCTTGTGGGTCTCTCCTGGATTTTAACTTCCTGCCCCCCGACCCAGTGCCCCTGCTCTGCAGGGAGTGCTGGCCTGGCTGCCTTCCTTCTTCCTGTTGTCCTTCCCTTGGCTTGTGGTCCTTCCTGTCTGTACAGACCCTGTAGCAGGGGCACAGCCATAGGTGCTTTTGCAAAGGTGCTGATTTTGGTGAGTTTTTTTGTTGACTTTTACCTGGTTTTCTCTCCCCAGCCCAGGAGTGGCTGTGCTCTTCTACCCCTGAGACCAGACCTCCCTGTGGGCCCGCGGGTCTGTCCCTCAGTGACACAGCCCAGGAGCACAGCTGTACCCTCCACCCACATCCCACCTCCTCTCAGCTCCTTCCCCAGGTGCAGATCCCATTCCTCAGAGCACAGGAAAGACCACTGAGCAGTTTCACCTGGAGTCTCCCTAGCTCCCCACCCAGGCAGTGTGGCTGACCTAGGGGGCCCCATCCCCGGGTTTTGAAACCCCTGGGATTTTTGAAGCAGGACCCCTGGGAGCAGCTGATGTCAGTTACATATGGCACAGCCCAACCCTGATTTCCCTCTCCCCAAGTTGGATCTGAGCCATATTTATTTTATCATCTTAATATTTCTCTAATATGTCCTCGTCCCTCCATTTGCAATGCAACTGGCTGGATAGGGTGACTCCTCGGCACAGTGTGGAGGGGTCTGTGCATTGCTGGAGCACATTGGCATGCGAGGGGCCGCTGTTAGCGGTTGCGCTGAGGAGCAGGGAGCCTGGACGTGCACCGTCTGCACCTCACCCCGCTGGCCCCCACACTGTCCAGCCTCCAGCACTCACCCGAACTGCAGGTCCCAGCTGCCCCGTCCACTTGAAACTCTTTAATGCACCCTCCCTGGTTGGACTGTCCTACCACAGGGGCCCATGGGCTCACGCTGCACGCCCCCCACTGCAGCCTTCTTTTTCTGTAATCACCTGCTTTCTGATCTCTCGGAATAGCGGGCTGGGAATTCCCATAGGACAGAGGCTTAATTTTTGTTTTTGCTCTCTGCCATGTTTAGGGCCTAACAGACTAGAAGGCTGAGACAGTCATTCAATAAAAGTCAGTCTCCTAAGACAAGGCACACAAAATCACTCACTACTCCTGGCGACATATCTCTGGGATATCTCAGTGAAGACATGCCTAGCAGATTAGTGAAGCACATTCTGGGGGTGTTTCCAGAGCTGACTGGCACACAGGCCAGCAAGCTGAGCAGGGAAAACCCACCCTGGTGGGTGGATGGCACCAGCCAATAGGCCAGCATCCTGGATGGAATAAAATGAAGGGAAAGAACTGGGTGTGGGGGCACGTGCTGTAATCCTAGCACTCAGGAGATGGAGGCAAGAGGATCACTGTGAGTTTGAAGCCAGCCTGGGCTACATACATAGTCAATTCAAGAACAGCATGGAATACATAGTGAGATCCTGTCTTAGTTACTTTTCTTGTTGCTGAGGAAAAAGTACCCGAGTTAAAGGGGAGAAGGCCTATTTAGCCCACAGTTTGTAGAGGTTTCAGTCCATAATCTGCTGGCTCCAAGGCAGGGTGGCATGGCAGAGGGGCAACAGTTCATGGTGGCAGAAGACAGCAAAAGCAACAGGAGACCTTAACAGTGTCTTTTGGCTCCTTTCATGTTCGGTATAGTGCCCTTGAGCCCAGCGTTGCACCACGAATCAATTCCAGCGTCACACACTCTGGATTCAGCCACCTCTGAGAAAGCTTGAGGCTTTAGGGGACATCTAAATACAAACCATAACAGCTCCCATCTTAAAAAGTTTTAGGAGGAGGATGCATGCCTGGTTGGAAGAGCTCCCGTCTGCGTGAGCAGGTGGGTCACTTGCTGCCATCTCCTTTGGACACCAGTGTCCAGTTTCTGAGGTTTTCCAATGCAGAAGTGCACTGGCACCACTCCAGTGAGCTCCAGGCCTTCAACCTTGGGCTAGTGCTGCATTCTCGGTCCCTCTTGTTCTGCAGCTTCCATCTGTTCAGGCTGAGCACCCAGTTCCATCCACTGCGGAGTCCTGGGCATCCAGATAAAGAGGATCCTGGCCACAGGGTGCTCCCTTCCTGGTCCCAACTTACTCCTTTCACAGGATTTGCATCTAAACAGGAGGGTATCTGTGTGCAGTGTCCCCTTTGGTTGGCATTTTCTCCAGCTTTGGTGGAGAAATAAAGGAACTGAGTGACTTCAGGTGCCTTTCGAAGTCTGAACTTTTTTCCTATGTTAGCAAAACAAAAGTGGTCACAAAAACAATGCAGTAGTTTCGAGTGTCCTCCATCTGCCAGAGACCCACGGATTAAAAGCTTGTTCCAGGGTGTTGGGGGCTTTAACAGGCAGGGCCTGGTGGGAGGTTTTAGGCCACTGAGGCAGTGCCCTGAGGGGACTGAGCAAGGCTCTACCTCTCTCTCTTTCTCTGTTCCCTGTGATGCTAGCAGTTTTGCTCTATTCTGTACTCCTGCCAGGATGTCCGGCCTCATCACAGGCCCAAAGCAACAGGGCCAGTTGACCATGGACTGAAGCCTTTGAAACTATGACCTGAAATAAAATCTTTCTCTGTATAAATCGCTCTTCTCAGGTATTTTGTTATAGTTATGGAAAGCTGACTAACACAGACCAAAAGAAAAAAAAAAAGGCAAGACTTGGATAAGAGCAACATAGAGTCACAGTTAAGCATGCTGTCACCTCTGCTGTCTGACTACCTGATCCAAGTCTGGGCCCTGCCACATTCTGGACAAGTGACTTTAACTTTACACACTTCAGTTTTGTTTTTCAGGGCTGAAGATTGAACTGAGGGACTTGGCCATGCTAGGCAAGTACTCTGCCACTGAGCTACATTCCCAATCTGTGCTTTAGTTTCTGCATCTGGAAAGTGTGGTTGATGACAAAGCCTCCTTCCTTGGAGACCATGTGAACACTGAGTGAGTAACTGTGCCTGGCACATAGTAAGTGCTCAATAAATACTTCTCCCAGTGGATATTGTGGCTCCTGGGCTGCATCTCTAACTGGGGAGTTCACAGGACAGTCACAGGTGTGTGAAGGAGACTCCATGGGGCAGGCTTGTTGTAGCTGCTGAGCAGAGGGTGTAGGCTGATCCCTTGTCTCTGGGATGTTGCAGGGAAACATCTGGAGCATTCAGCCCAGCTGGAAACAGCTTTAGGTCTGGATGATGGCCACTCTCAAGTTTCATCCCCACCAGTGCAGTCTTGGCCCTCAACTTTGGAGGAAATAAGAGGAAATGTGGCCAAAGCAGCTGGCACGGAGGGAAGAGCAATGCAGAGAATGAATGTCCTCCCTCTTCATGTGGGGGTTTTCAAAGATGAAGGGGTTGGGTTTTATTTTCTCTTAGGGAAGCTGATGTTGCATGCAGCTCACTGTCTAGCAAGAGCTATCAGTGCTTTGTCCACCTTTCTTCCTTCATGCAGAGTGCGATTGTGTCAGTAGGAGCCCCATTTAGAGAACAGGCAAAGAAGAGAGTACCGTTGCTTAAGCTGAATCTGTCCCATTTTATATCATTTGGGTTTAATTAAATGGAAATCTCTCCTATTAGGGAGGAATGCTTCAGTCAAAGCAGTTATTCACCAAGCAAAGTGGGGCCCTGAGTCTTCAGAGTGACACTGTGGTTTCTGTACCCGCTTTAGGTGTGGGAGCCTCCTGTCCTGGCCCTCCAGTTCTGCCTGCTATGAGTAGAAGTGGCCAGTGCCCAAGGGCTCGAGCCCCCGCCTAACGTCCTCCACCAGGAGAGCAGTGCTGGACCGGCTATGCAGTGGGGAGCAGGAGAGAGGCCCTCCCAGCCCTCCCGTTGCCACCGTGTTGGCTGAGCGAGGTGGGCATCAGACAGCCCTCCACACAGGTATTGTGGGCCTGAGCTTCTTGTTCTGCTAGCAGAGGCGGCTCTTGAGGCCAAGGGAAGAAGCTTCCTGAGAAATAGGCTCTGCTGATGTGGAAAATGGGGGACTCCGAAGCAGGGGTGTCTGGGCCCTGCAAGCTCCTCCGGGGCCTTCCCCTGGCTAACAGTCCTGTGGTACTTCCTGTGGAAGCTTCTTATGCCTGTTCAGGTCTGGGATGGCTGTACTGCCTGGCACCTCCTTGGTCCCCTTGTCACCCTGCCATTGTCCTGAGCATAGAGTTCCCTAATTGGCCGCTCTCCGAACACCAGGAGGCAGAACAGACAGTGCATGTCATGACCACCACTGACCTGCAGCTTAGCACAGGGCCTGGCATGTGAGAGTCACTCAGAAAATATCAATGCCATGAAAAGAAAGAGCAGGAGGAGGGGGGGAGAAGAAGAAGAAGGAGGAGAAGGAGAAGGGGAAGGGGAAGAAGTAGAAGAGGAGGAGAAGGAAGAAGTGGAGGAGGAAGAAGGAAAAGGAGAAGAAGAAAAAGAACAAAGTGGGAAGGAAGAGGAAGGGAGGAGGAGAGGCAGTGACCAAAGTTAACAGATGAAACTTGGAGCTCTGTTTTGTTTTACCATGGTCACTAAGTTACAACTGAACAACGCTGGCTATTTAAAGAGAGGGTGTGGGGCTGGGAGACCTAGGCCCTTACCTCAGTTTGCCCATTGATTTTCGGCTTTACTATGGGACATTTCATTTAATATGAGTTTTGGAATTTCATTTTTTAAAAAAAATCTTTAAAATAAGGGTAATAACAGATTTGTGTCAAAGTTCAAATAAAAAATGTGTAAAGTGCTATGAAAATGTTGTCATTATAAACTATAAAAATTCATTTGCATTTAAGGTATAAAATAAAAGAAAATTTATATTAAAAAAAAAACCCATGTAAGTCCAGTCGGTAACTCAAGGGTAGAGGGCTGGCCATGGGCATGTTTTCTGCCCAGATCACATAGGGGCCTGGAGTCTGTGAGGTCCAAGCATTAAGAGCTCAGGTGACTATGGAGAGCGGAAGAGGAGTGGGGTGGGAGCTGCCACATTTTCTGGTCACATTTCTAGCTGGTCACATGCAGCCAGAAACTTTAAAAGAATATCCCACGAGATGCCTGAACTCCTCTCTAGGAAGTACTGTACTTCCATCGCTGTCGTACAGAAACGGTTTCATAAAAAGAAAAGCATAGCACTGATTACAGGACATCAGCAATACATACAAATTTGAAAGCAGGTCTTTGATATCAATGCTAAAAAAATATCCTGCTTCCATCCCCAAATCCTTACAGCTCTGTGGCAGCCCCAGGCCGCCTTTCCATTCCCACCCCTCCCCTTTCTCAGAGATGACTGAAAAGAGAGGTGAGGAACAGGGGCTTCTGCAGCTTCTGGTCTCATCTTTGCCTCTGTTTCAGGGGAAGCGGTGATATTGTCTTCCCCACAAGATTCAAATTCTTCCGTCCTGTGTTTGGAATCTTTTCCTTCTCTGTTTCCTTCAGAATTTCCTACCATGAGTCACACCTCTCCTCTCCAGTATTGTCAACCTCTCCTTCTCTACAGGGCGCTTGTGCACAGGCTGCCCATGACCCCACACTTCCTCCAGCTACTGCTCTGTTTCCCCCTTTCCCTTGCAAGTGAGGCTTTGGAAAGGAGTGATTTACAGCTATGGTCTTTTCTGCATCTTCGCCATCCTCCACGTGCTCCTCCAACGGCTGCAACACAGCTCCTGCCTCATCCTCCAGGGCGGCTGCTGGAAATAATGTCGTCTCTTTCATGGACTTTGGCCTCTAGAGCTCCATGCCCTCGGGCTTCTTCCTCTCCCTGCTCTCTGACCCCGAGGGCCACTCCTGGGGTCTCTGGCTGGCTCCCCGGAGGGACTGCACTGCAATTCTCTGTTCACGAAGCCCTCACTGTGCACACCTCTTCTGCCACCTCCCCTTCTGTCTGATGTTTCCTCCAAACCCATGTCCTTCCTGGACCTCAGAATGAGGCTCTATTCAGAAATTGGTTCATTGTAGATCTAACGAGTTATGATGAAGTCAAACTGGAGGAGAGTGGTGTTCTTTTAAGAACAAGAAAAGCTAGCCAGGGATGGTGGCACAGGCCTGTCATCCCAGCACTCAGAAGGCTGAGACAGCAGGATCTTGTGTAGAGTTCAGTTTGGGCGACAGAGGGAGTTGAAGGCCTGCCTGAACTACATTGTGAGATCCTGTCTCAAGAAAACCAAGCAAAACAAAGAAAAAGAAAGAAGAGAAAAGAGACCCACGCACTCAGGGAGAATCCAGGTGACAGTGGAGGCAGAGGTTGGTGTCGGGAAGGCAAGGGACATCAAGGGTCACCAGCATCATTGGAAGCAGAGGGGCAGGGAAGGATGGTACAGAAAGCAGGCCCACCATGCCTGGAGTTCGGACTTTTGGCCTCTGGAGTTGTGAAAGCACACATTTCTGTTGTTTAAGCTACTTGTTGATGGCACCTTCTTATGGCAGCTGGGAATCGGATACACTGCCCTATGCCTCTGACCCACAAAGTGGGATCCCAGCCCCCCGCTTCTCCCTAAACTCTCTGGATTCTAAACTCCTTCCTTTCCTCTTTCTCCCCTAGCCAGATTCTCATCCTCCCTCACCTGCTTTATCTCAACAGTTAAGACCTCATCTCCATCTGTAGCAGTAGCTAGAGCGATCTTATGAAGTGATTCATCTTAGGGAATCTCTTCATCCTCCTGGATCCTGCTGCAGAAGGCCACGTGGCCAACAGAAAGAAGCACTTTGATACTCGCTATGGTTTGGATGTGGTTTGTGTGTCGGAAGCTTGGTCCCTAGTGTGGTGAAGTTAAGAAGTTCTAGGACCGGCCAGGTGTGGTGGTGCACACCTGTGATTGCAGCACTTGGGAGGCTGAGGCAGGAGGATCACTGGGAGTTGGAGGCCAGCCTGGGCTACGTAGTGAGACCCTGTTTCAAGTTTTAAAAGTGGTGGGAACTTTAACAGGTGGAGCGCAGTGAGGGGGGCTTATAGGAAGCACTGATCTCAGAAAGGATTTGTGTACTTCTTGTCCATTGTATCCATTCTTATGTGTTGTTGTTCCCCCGATTCTACCCCTTTTCTCTCTCTCTCCAATCTCATGGGTGATCTCCTTCACGCTCATAGTTTAGAGGCTCCCATGTGGCACAAGGCAGGCCAGAGGCACAAAGAGAAGCTTGGGACTTTCCAAGTCTGCGAGCCAATCACTTCCCTCCGCCATAGTCATAGGCCAGGTGTGTAGCTCAATAGTAGAGCCCTTGCCTGGCACGTGCAAGGCCCTAGCTCAATCTCTGGCACTGAAAAGATTTCATAAGTCTAGCATCCTGTGTCTTTTAGCCACAGAATCTTCCTTGATACAGTGGCCTGGACTATTTAATGCAGATTCTCAATGCGACTCAGGACTACCATCTTCCTGTCTTCCCTACAGGGCAGAAGTGACTTTAAATCTTGTTTCCCCACCTGCCAAAGAAGTTGTACTGTCTTCTGCCTCAGGTCAGTGGGAGGAGCTTTCCTCTGTAGTAAGCCATTCTCCATAGCACAAGGTAGATCTGCTTTAAAGTGGTGATTTTTACTTCCTGAAGCAGGTGGTAGGATGAGAAAAACCAAAATGTCATTTCTGGGTGAGCTCCTCGGCTGTCTTAGTTTCTTCTGCCTGCTGCAAACAATTACCACAGATTTGGTGGCTTAAAATGAGAGAAGTATGTTCTCTCAGCATTCCCGAGGCCAAGAGTCTGAAATGAAGCTGTCAGCAGGGCCATGCTACCACCAAAGGTTGGAGAGGAGCATCCATCCACACCTTCCCTCTTCTGCATCCTGGGGCTGTGGGAACTGCCTGGCATACACAGCCATGCCACCTTTAGTGGTGTGGCAATCACGTCACTTAGCGACATGTCATTTAGTGACGTGGTGATCTTGTCACCATGATCTCTGCCTTCCCGTAGCTGTACCTGTGTGTGTCTCCCTGGAACTTCTCCCCTCTTATTCCCTGTAAGGACAACTGTCACTGGATTTAGGTCCCATTTGTTCAAGCCAAGATGATTTTGCCTCAAGGTCCTTAGCTTAATTACTTCTGCAAATACCTTTTCCCAAATAAGGTCATGTTCAGAGTTTGCAGGTGGAAATCTCTTTGAGGGAGTACTATTCAACCCACTGGGGGCACTCTGCTAGCTAACAAGTGTCCCTCCCTGAGGACCCCTTGTCATTTCTTGGCAGGCATATCTCAAATTTTGCCTTCTTGCCTCATCTGCTTTTTTTTTGGTATTGGGGATTGAACTTAGGACCGTGCGCTTTTGAGGCAGGTGCGGCAGCACTGAGCTACATCCCTGGCCCCTACCTCATCTGTTCTTGTTTAGTCCACCCCTGGGCAGTGCCAAGAGGAGCATTCTGCAAGGTGGAATGGATCACATCATGGTTCCTGCTTAAGCACGCTTCTAAACAGTGAGCCTGCATTGGCACTCTCATTCTGAGCAGTTCAAAAAATATGTTGTAATGGAAACATTTCCCAGCTTCCAAACTCCAGAGGATCCACTCCAATTCATAGATTAGAGCAATTTAAATGCACTCATCTGAGCCATGTCTGTGCATACCCACCCACCTCTGATGCCCTAATTAATGAGTTAGTATCAGGGCTCCAGGTTCTACACAGATGGTTTATCTAATTGGATGCAAATTAAATATGCATACTTAGTAAAGTGAATTTGCAAACTCCACAATCCCCCAAAGAAAACAAAGTTCCAGAGGTTGGAGATGGCCAAAGTTCCCTTAGATGCTAGCATGAGATAATTGTCTTCAGTTTCCCACACTCCATCACAAGTTGGGAACTCAGAATTCCCACCATCCATGAGTTACCACAAGAGGAAGAACTGGCTAGTCCGGGTCCAGACCCAATTCACTTGAGACCTCGGAAACCTGCTTTATTTCTGCAAATGCTTAGAGTCAAATGAAAGTGAACAATACTTGGTAGAGATATCTCAGTGGTCCTCCTGAAATGCTATCCCTCAAGGATGCACTAAAAGTCACTTATTGGATAATTTAGATTTCCAAGATCACTAAGCAGGCCAAACTCCCAGTGACTCATGAGCTCTCCCTATGGGAAAGCAAACTGTATTTTAAAAAATCTAATTGTACCACTAAAGCATACACAGTAAAGGATCAAGATTCGAATCAGAAATTCTCAGAGACAGACTGGGGCTGTAGCTCAGTGGCAGAACAGTTGGCTGGAGTGCATGAGGTATAGACTGGTGGTGCAGAAATGCAGACAAATGCCATTGTTCACTCTTGACATTTGTTCCCAAGACCACATTCATCATCTCCTAGCTGTCTCTCTGCCTCTTGGCTCTCATTTCTCTAATCCATTCTCTCCAGGGCCATCTTTGATGAAAATACTTCTGTGGCTCCCCAGTGCCCTAGGAACAATGGCCACACTTTTAATGTCATTTGAGGGCCCCTGAAATTTGGCCTTCACATACCTTTATAATCCCATCTTCCAACAAGTCACTGTCAGTAGACACTAAATAGTCCCCTTCTGATCTGTTCGGATCTATCTAAGACTTTTCATTCACAAAGTCATTGTACTATGGAGCATATTCCCACAGAAATCAACTCTAAAAAGCGAAGTTCTGTAAGAAGTTTGTGGTTTCCAAAAAAGACTGTACCTATGGGTACGTCCCACCCTGTGTGCTCTTCTTAGTGTGTATGACACCCATGTCATGCAGCAATAGGTCTGAGCCCCTCCCTTTGAAGCTGGGTGGATTCCTGGGTTGAGTTTAGTGGAGACAATGGCATGTGACTTCTAGGTTAGGTCCTAACCAGGACACAGCTTCTGTCTGGGTCTCTCTCTTGGGACACTGGTCCATGGGCCTGCCCACCATATTGCCAGGAATCCAGGAGGCCCAGGGGAAGCCAGGTTGGTATTGGAGCCCACAGCCCCAGTTAGGCCCTCAGTGGGCAGTCAGCATCAGAAGTGAGATGTGTGAAGGAACAGGCTTCCAATAATTCCATTGCCTACCCTACAGACTGTCCAGGTGAAATGCCTGTCACTTTGGAACAGAGACACACCTATGCTTCTCTGCAAGTTTTCAAACTCCTGACCCACAGGAAACAGGAGAAATAGTAAATGACAATTGCTGCTTTAAATCACTAAGGTATGGAGTAATTTGTTACACAGTAGGAGCTGACTAATACAGTGTTGCTTGTCCAGTTTTATTCACTCCAGATAGCAGATCTTGGTTATCAGTAGAGAACATCAAATACAGAAATCTGTATGTAAAGGGACCACCAAAGGGTTTTGCAGTTCTAAACTTTTTGGCAAAAGAAGAGAGATCATTTGAATTCTGATGAAAAACTGAGGTGTATATGTGCATTATATGTGAAGTGGCTTAACATAAATAAATATAACAGAAAACAAATGCTGTTCAGTGGAGTTCTGATTACAACCACCAGTCCCTTCTCTGTGAGTTCTGCTGAGGAGCAGCAGCTAACGTGGTGCTGAGGAGAAAAGCAGTTAATGTGGTGCTGGGCACGCTTAGATTCCTGTTATTTGCACTTAAGTTGCTTCTCTGCTGTGTTGCAAGCTATTCTTTGTTCAGGCTGTTTGTTGTAGCACTGGTTACTTCTCATTTGAAAATCTTGATTCTAGCTAGGTGTTGTAGCTCACACCTGTAATCCCAGCGCTCTACTGAGGCAAGAGAACTGCAAGTTTGAGTCCAGCCTGAGAAGCTTAGCCAATTAGTGAAACCCTGTCTCAAAAGAAAGAAAGAAGGAAAGAAAAAAGAAAGACAGGAAGGAAAGAAAGAAGGGAGGAAGGAAGAAAAAAAGGTAAATGCTGGGATATATCTTGGTGTAAAGGCCCTGGGTTCCCAGTACTGGAAAAAAAAAAGAATCTTAATTGCATGTTTCAGACAGTCTCTGTCTTGGCAGAGTGCTTGGTCAATTTGGCTTGAGTTCCAAAGTTTTGTCCATTGGTTTGGACAATGATTTGCTCCATTAAACATCTGATTCATTCATAAGGGGCTACATAATGTCTTCAGATGCATATTTCAAGATTTTTTGTTGTTGTTAACCAATTCTTAGGTAGATTTTCAACAATTTTAGCCAACAAAGGTAAGTCTCAATTGTTTCACTGTATCTCACAGGCAGCCAGTCCTGAGTTGTTCTCTTGCTATCTGCTGTAGTGATCAGCTTTCTGGTGCTAGGATAAAATACCTGACACCTGCAGCTTAAAGGAGAAGAGAATCATTTTGGCTCATGGTTACAGGAGTTTCAGTCCATGGCTGGCTGGCTCCAAGGCAGAAACATCATGGCAGAAGGACATGGCAGAGGACAGCTGCTTACCTCTGGCATCTGGGAAGCAGAGAGAGGAGGAGGAGAAACCAAAAGGAAGGGGTTATGCCTCTAGGACCCAGCCAGACATGCCCGGAAGTGTGCTTTATCCATCTCCTGGACATCTCCCAAGCCTGTCAGGTTGACAATCAAGATTAACAATCACAATCTCCTCTTGTTTTCTTCTGCTTCTCTGGCTGAGGATCAGCAGCAGCACATGGATATGCCCATTTGCGTTTCTTGTTTAAGAGCCCTGATTATCACTGAGGTTTAGGGAGACAGAAAAAAGAATGCTTAAAAAGACTTAGAGCCAGGCACACACACTTAGAAGGCTGAGACAGGAGGATCACCATGAGTTCAAGGCCAGAGTTTGGGCCAAGGGAAATGCAAGGGTAATGTGCTGAGCCTTGCATGGTGACACATCCAGGAGCATAAGCGATCAAGGGCCAATGACAGGCACAAACAGAATCATAATAAAGAGAGCCAGGTCCATTTGCCAACAGCAGCTGCTGGAGACCAGCAGTTTGTCCTGCTTTGCAAAGGGGCCACCAACCAGCAGGCTTAGGGTCACCCTGGCGTGGGTGTCGTGAGAGTGCCACACCCTTTCTCAGTGGCACGAACTGAGGGTCGTCCTTTACTGTCCCTTCCTGTGCCATCATTGGTGCTTCTTAATCATTTAACATGATTTAAACCCCAATCACTCCTTTTAAGAAACCAAATTCTGTTATGACAATATCGGTAAGGATATTGGCTTAACTGTGAGTGCTTGTAATGCACCAGCACTGTAGCAAGTATGTCATACTTATGACATGTCTTACCTTCACGACCACCCTATAGAATACTGTTATCGGGTGGTGTGCAAACGAAGGCATCTCGAGGGTAAGCAATGGCTGTGGTTCCACTGGCAGGAAGTACAGGGCTGGGTAGCAGGCTGGGCCACCTGGTGCTGCCACTTGACCTGCCTCCAGGCTCCCCGAGAAGCGGATTTCTAGCCGGTCAACTGGGATGTTGGTCCTTCCAATTAAATTCTAAAAGTGCTCAAAATTAGTGGTAGAAAGTCTGCCCAGCATGCCTGAGGCCATGGGTTCCATCCCCAGCACCACCAAACAAACAAACAAATAAGTAAAAGTGTAGAATGTTGGAAATAAGCTTCCTTACATTGCCTTTAAATATAACTCAGGTGGCTGTAAGGAGGTATAGCTCAGTGAAAGCGTGTGCATAGCATATGTTAGGCTCTGGGTTCAATCCCCTGCCACACACACACACACACACATGCACACGCACACACACACACAAATAAATACAAAGCCAGCAAAAATAACAACTCTTCTAATAGCCCCAAACTGTAATACCAACAAAAACCCTGTGTTTTTTCCTTGCAAAAATTTAGTGTAAACATATACATAACCTAAAATGTAGTAGGGGAGTCATTTTGAAGTGGGCAATTCATGTCTTTACCTTCACAATGTTGTGCAGCCGCTATTGTCACAATCTAATTCCAAAACTTTGTCATCACCTTGCACAGCAACTCTGTCCTGTGAAGCAACAAGTCCCCACACCCCCGCCTTCCAGCCCCTGGCAATCTCCAGTCTACTTTTCATCTCTGTGGATTTGTCTTATTTATAGGTTATTTCATGTAAGTGGAATCATACGCTGTTTGATTCATTTCTGACTTACTTCACTCAGCGTCACGTTTTCAAGGTGAATCCGTCTTGCAGCTCGCAGCAGAATCTTTTCCATGGTGCGGATACAGCACATTTTCTTTATCCATTCACCTGTTGATGGCTCTGTGGGTTGTTGCCACCTTTGGCCGACATGAATAATGTTGCTGTGAACATGGGTATATGTTCCTGCTTTTGATTCTTTGGGTGTCTTTCTAGGAGTGGAAGTACTGGGTCATATGGTAATTCTATATCTGATTGTTTTATAAAAATAAAAATAATTTAATTGTTGTGAAACCTGTTAAAAATTCAGCCTAATTAGAGTGTATCAATTTGATTCCATTCTAATAAATGAAGCCTCTGTTTTTTTTTGTTTTTTTTTTCTTTTCTGCAATACTGGAGATTGACCCCAGGGCCTCTTGTATGCTAAATAAGTTGTCTACCATTGAGCTCCCACTCCAGCTTTATTTACTTATTTTTTGAATTTTGAGATAAAGTCTCACAAAGTTGCCTCAAACTTTCGATCCTCCTGCCTCATCCTCCTGAGTAGCTGAATCTCCAGGTTGTACACCATGGCACCCAGCTTAGAGTCTCTCTTCCTGAGGTGACATTTGTGACACACACTGAAGAGCTGGACCTGTCTGCTGTGAGCAGGCTTTGTATGGAGATGTGGGGTCTCACATGGGAGGGGTTTCCTGGGTCCACAGAGGAAGCCAGGGGCAGCCGAGGAGGACATGAGCATGCTGGGCAGGGAGACCCTGAGAAGGGCACTTCCAGGATGCTGGCTTGGGGCTGAGGGATTTGTGAGCACAAAACCCTGGGCTCTGTCCCAAGTTACTCCCTGGCCACCGAAGATCACAGGTGGCTCCAAGGGGATGCTTCAGAGCTGCAGGTGGCTGGAGTTGAGGGCACAGCCGCCTGGAAGGCCTGAAGTTCACTGCGGACAGCAGCTGGGTGGGGGTTGGCCTCTCGGGAGGCTGTGGCACTGTCAAGTCCTCCGTGTCCCCTGGGACATCCTGTCGGAACTTTGTTCTTTCTGCTCAGTTCAAAGCACCTTTTCAGCGTGCAGCTCCACAGGGTCAGGGCTGCCTCAGTGCGTGGTCATGGGGACCAGTAACGGTGATGGTCTGACACCTTCCACTCTGTCATGTTAAAATGGAAACACCTCTTGCAGGTGGAAAATAGTTACCCTGGATCTGAGTCATTGGTAAAGGTGCCCCTCCCCCCCCAACGAGTCTCTCTGTAGCTCTCTGTTCCTTTTGTTTTGAGACAGGGTCTCCATATGTAGTTCAGGCTGGCCTAGAACTCACTATGTAGCCCAGACTGGCCTCCAACTCACAGCAATCCTCCTGCCTCAGCCTCCCAAGTACTAGGATTGCCGGCATGTGCCACCATGACCAGCTTCTGCAGCCCTTCCTAAGATGCCTCAGGTGGAGGAGGAGGAAGGGGTTGTTCCAGAGTCGGTGCTCTCAAAAAGGGTGCCATTTTTGGCTATTTTCCATGGAGCTGAGGCGTAGCTCTCACCTCGGTCCTGGGCATAGGTGGCTGTGTGGTTTCCTGCCCACAGAGGCTCACAGCTCCTGGCTACCCCTGAAGGGGACCCCAGAACTGGCAGGACTTTCCAGGGCTGTCTGGATCTTGGTTTCTCAGCCAACTCCCTTCTTTCCACCTTGGACTCTGCAGCACTGGCTGGATTCTGCCCCTCAAGCCTGCAAGGCTCAACCTGGTTACAGAATACAACTAATTTGTGATCCTCCTTCCTCAGCCTCCTAGAACTTCTGTTCTGATTCACACCTCAGTCCTAGGCCTGGTGTCAGGGTTTGTGGCTTCTGCGTGGTGTGTGGCACTGGTGGGTTTACACACTAGGGACTCACTGCACATGAGGACCTGGGAAGGCTGGGCTTCTAGGACATGGGCCTCTCTACTGTAGGTGAAGGCCCTGGGGCGAGAGGCCATGGCTCCAGGTTAAAGCTCTTCTCTACTTGCACACTCCCTAAGTCCCTCTGTAAGGATGGCCGAGGTGGGTCCAGGGCCCCCAGGGTCCAGGGGCCCCAGTGGCTGTCACAGCTTCCATTCCTTCTGGACACAAGTTGGTCCCATGTTGGATCAAGGCGGAAATTCTCAGTGGATCTGAGCTCGACTCTGGAGTTGGAAGGACCAGGCTAAGAGTCCCAGAAGTGTCATTTGTGGGGCTTTATCATGTCCCCTTACCTCTCTGAGCCTCACTTTTCCTCACTGTAAAATGGAAAAAAGTGCCCAGCATGGTAGTGTATGGCTGTAATCCCAGCACTCTGGGAGGCTAAAACAGGAACACCACAAGTTCAAGGCCAGCCTGAGCAATTTAGCCTCTAAGCAAGACCCTGTCTCAAAAAATATAAAAAGGGCTGGGGATGTAGCTCAATGCAAAGGCCCTGGGTTCAATCCCCAATATGAAAAAAAAAAAAAAGAAAGAAAAAAAAAGGAAAAAGAAAAAAAGAAAGGACCAGTATGGTGGAAGGTTAAGGTAGTAGGATATTTTTGAGTTCAAGGCCAGCCTGGACTACACAGTGAGACTGTCTCAAAAAAAGAAAAAAAAAAAAAAATCAAAAGAACTATGAAAGAACTGAACTAAATGCTTGGAACAGTCCCAGGCAGATAGTAATCTTTCACTAAATGTTAACTGTTGTCAAGTGGTATTGACTAAATAGATGCAGATCTTCGCTGTCTTACTTTGATAGTGTCCCCAGTCTTGGGGAGCCTTCACTTAGGTTGCTCCTCGAGAAGCTGGTCACCTCATCCATCTCCACCTGGGCTCAGGACAGAAACTGCCAGCTGCCACCAGTGGGCAAGGGACATCTGCCCACTTCTCTGACCCCAGTTCAAAGTTAGAAAGAGCTGAACTTCCATGTTTGATTTGTCCTTTAGGATGGATCAGTGTCACCAGCTAATTCCAGACTCTCATGCTCAGGTTTTCTGCCCACTTCACGAGGTTTGCAGGAGTTTCTTCAGGTTGGTTACCTTTGCATCTCAATGGGAGCACGCCGGGGAAGCAAGGGCCCGGGCAGGCGCTTGGAGGGATATCATGTTCTTTTGCCCCTAAAACCTTTTGTATTCTAAATGGCAGCTTTGAACCTTCTACTTCTTCTTCTTTTTTTAAATAAGGGAACCCCAAGCCATTTACCAGCTAGCATTGTCATGCTCCTAAATTGCCTAATATATGGCCCGTGATGTAGCTCAGTGGCACAGCACTTGCCTGGAAAGTGTGAGGTCCTGAGTTTGATCCCCAGTACTAAAATAAATAAATAAATAAATAAATAAATTGCCTGATATATGAGAGAGTAGATTACAATTTTAATTTTACTTTTTTCAGTATCAGGCATTGAACTTGGGGCACTCTACAATGAGCTACACCTCCAGCCCTTTTTATTATTTTGAAGCAGGGTCTTGCTAAGTTGCTCTGGGCTGGGCTTGGATTTGTGATCCTCCTGCCTCTGCCTCCCACAGTGCTTTACAGGTGTGCACAACACCCCACCTGGCTAATTTTTAATTGACAGTCACTGCACATACTCATGCAACACAGTGTGTCATCTCAATACCTGTATCCAATGACTGATCAGACCGGTACTTGGATATCTGTCGCCTCAGACATTTATCTTTTTGGGTTGGGAACATTCCGAATCCTTTTTTGTAGCTTTTTTGAAATACCCACTTAACTTGTTCCACTGCAGTTGCCCTGATGTGTTACATAGTATTAGCAATTATTTCTCCCCAGAACTTTTTCACGGATTGCTTGTTGGCTCTGCAGAGAAGCAAGGCCAGTGCGGGGGTGGGGGTGGTGGGGTGTCCTGCCCCGTGCAAGTCATTTCTCTGTGCTGTCTCGCGGTTCCAGGAGGGTCTCAAGCATCTCATAGACACGGTGCGTATTTTCTTTCATTCTTTTTTTTGGTACCGGGGATCGAACTGGGGTCCTTGCGCTTGCGACGCAGGCAGTGGAACCACTGAGCTAAATCCCCGGCCCCGTATTTTCTTTCTTGCACGATCCAAGGCCCCATCTGGCACGTCTGCCTCGCTGAATTCAGAGTTGTCAGAAAACAGAACCTACTGGAAACTGATCTCTCCCAGCTCCAGCCTGGGTCCTCTGCCGGACCACGCCCCTTCCCTAGCCCAACCTGCGGCTGCTTCCGGCTTGTCCAGGGGCCCATCAGCTAGTTCGCGGCTTCCGCTTTTCTTGGCTCCTTGCCTTCCTAATTATTTAGCGCTTAAGTGGATTTTTCTGTCCGCCTGCAGTTTGACGTAGTTGTCTCTGTTCCTGTTCCTTCTGTTTATGGTTTTACAGTTAATTCAGCTTTGTGTTCTAATGGTAGCATTATTTATGTATTTATTTGGTATTGAGACAGCGTGTCGCCGAGATAGGGTGTTCAGGCTGGACTCGAACTCACCGTGTAGCCTCGAACTCGCAGCAATCTTCCCGCCTCAGCCTCCCGAGATCTAGGATTACAGGTGTGCGCCATCACGTCTAACATGAATAATTTAAAAAAATTTTTGAAAATTTTGTTTTGTCTTTGTAATGGATATTTTAAAATGACCTTTGAGTTTGGCGTTCTCTGTGATCCTGAGAATTCAGATTTTCAAACTAAGTAATGAAGCACAAGGTGAGACGCCCCCGGGGGGCTGGGGTTATTCAGCTCATCCTCCGTCCTGGCCCCTGGACAGCCCCGGCCTTCTCGGGGAGCCCGGGAGAGCCTCCGCAGTCTCCAGGGTGTGTGTCTCTGCTCTTTCTCTGGTACACGCAGTCTCCGTCTCAGGGGAGGCTATCAGGAGGCTCCTCAGAGCACTTTATCAGGGCTCCAGAGTTATGGGAGGAGGAAGCAGTCCTTAATGGGGAGACTTCGCCAAACCAGCATTCATAGACCGGCCAGCTTCTGAGCGCACTCGAAAGTGTAATCAGTCTGGTAGTTCCGGAAAAAAAAAAAATCACCTCTACCTCCTTGTTGTAAAGTACGTAAGCAATGTGATGTATAGTTGAAAACACTAACTGGCTTTAAGCTTTTGGGGGTCCTCGCACGAAAACCTAGATGCCCACACAGGGTGGAGTAAACACGTTCACGGTGACAACCCGGCCGAGGTCTGGAGCCCTGACCGCGCTGTGAGAAATATTTAAGTTGAGCTGATTTGTTACATAAACACGCTAACCTCATGCTCGGTCGCGGTAATTATACTGCTCTTCTCGGAGCTCGCAGTGCCAAAACCAAGGGGCACGGCGGTTTTCAGAGCAGAACTGCCTTGAGTCTCGTTTTAATAGTGGGAGTACGGTTGACCATGTAGCTGGAAATTCATATTTTTAACTACTGAATGTGATTTTATGAAAAGAAGCCCAGAGCATGGATGGAACCCTCCTGGAGGTGGGCTTCCCCCATGTCCACTCGGGGACCCTGGGACAGAAGATTGTATGCCATCGACATTCATCCTCTCAGAAGGATTTGTTTAGTAACTTCTATGTATTTAGGACCGTGGTAGGCACAATGCTGATTTTTAAAAAGGTGAAAGATTAATCCTTACATTTTAGTATGCAGAATACTTTAGTGAGCTTGTTCAAATACAGATTCCCAAGATCAACCCCAAAGAGCGGGTGGGTTTCATCTAAGTGGAGACAAAAAGCCTTCATTTTAAATAAACAAGTTTTTCAGGTAATTGTAATGAAGATTGTCTTCAGATTGGGTTTTTTTTTTCTAAATCTTTGGAAAACTTTACAATATTCCAGGGCCTTCATAAAAACACAAGTGGCTAGATTGTTTTCCATTATAGCTTTTTGGCTTTTGTTTTGAGACAGGTTCTCGCTATGTAGTTCAGGCTCCAATATAGTTTAAAACATCAAAAAGATTTATTAGTAATTTATAATTAGCAATGAACTCTAAACTGAGTCATTTGTGGGTCACAGGCCCAAGGACCACTGTTAATAATGTGTTACAGGTTGTGGTTGTCAAAATAATTTTGAACTTTCTGAATCCTTTGGATACATCAGAGGCCGAGCAATCCTCTGACTGCCTAGAAAGGGGGACGGTGGGGGCTGAAAAAAAGACAACAGAGACTTGCATAGTTTCAAGTATGGAGGAGGGGAAGGCCGGGAGGTCAGTGCCTCAGAGTGGCAAAGCCCAAGACACTCCGAGCTCAGCAGTATTTACTGGGTTGGGTCATAGGAAGTATCAGGTGTCTCAGAGGGCAGCGATAGTCCTGAGTTCATGAGGATCTCATGCTGATGTAATCTTGCCCTTGAGCATCGCAACATCACAGGAGCACTGAGGCCTCAAACAGCCCTAATCATAATCTAATTGTGAAATGATTTTTTTCTCCAAAATTATGTAGAATGGCTCCCGACAGGAAATACAGTGGGATGAATCATTATCACAACAAAATTCCAAGCATATCAGGAAGAACTACTTAATCGATGCCTAGTTTTGGGATCGTTTTAAAAAAAACATTTATGATCTGAGGGGCCAGGGATTTAGCTCAGTGGTTCCGGTGCCTGCCAAGCAAGCGCAAGCTCCCAAGTTCGATCTCCGGTACCAAAACAAAAAAACAAAAAAAATTTATGATTTAGAAAATCTCTTATCAGTGGTGGTGAACCTGTGGCACTCATTTGTTTTTCTTTTAAAACAAAAGATGTTCATGTCTGAATTGTTTTTTCTAAACTAAAACCTCAGTATTCAGGTTTAATTGCAGTGTTGGCACTTTGCAATAAATAAGTGGGTTTGGGTTGCATTTTGGGCACTTGTCTCTAAAAGCTTTGCCATCACTGCACACGCAAAAGCTAGACTAATGCGTGTGGATTTGCTGCTAATGGCCCAGGGCAGTGGTCTGGGTGCAGCTGGCTCCCGGGTGTCAGCTGAATGTCAGCACACTGGACATGAGCCTTGGTGCCACCCCAAGGAAATTGCACACTGTTGTGGAAACAGGGCCTCCACTGCCCTGCATTAAGAGAGCAAGGTGGGGGTAGGCTGGGCAGCTGGAGTAGGCAGTGTTAGTGCAGCTTTAGACCTGGGAAGGGTGCATACCCAGGGCCTAAGTAGCACAAAGGAGTAAGGACTGAGTTACCAGGGTCATTACTTACTTTGAGAAAGCTTACATCATAGGAGGGCTGGCAGTTAAGAATTTTATGCTTTTTTTTTTTTGTCATTTCACCTTGAAGGCTGAACTACATAATCTCACTCCAATTTTTGAAGTATTTGCTCCATCCTTTTTAGTTCATGACATCCTCCTTCCAGCGTAGAAATCAGCCGTCCGAGACCCTCAGGAAGGCACAACTGTCTTCAGTAAGAGTAGTTTCTTGAACCCTGACTCTAGGTTCATTTTACAAGTGTGTGATTTTAAATGTGGTGCCTCTGCAGGCAGCGCACCATGAACAGCTGCCGAGTGGCAGGACTCTGGCCTTTCAGGAGTGGAGTGGGGCTAGTTAGTCTGTCCTGTCTGCAGTGACCAGTGTCTGATCAGGCTGAGGATACTGATTTGTTCTTAGGAAATTCATAAGCTCTGGCAAAAATCTCACCTAGCTCTTGAAGAATAGGTGGCTGAAACCATATCAAATCTCCTAAGTAGCCAACAGCTAGATCTGAGCATGAATGGCTATTTTAAAGAACAGTTGTCAAGCCAGGCACAGTGGTGCACAACTGTAATCCCAGCAACTTGGGAGGCTGAGGCAGGAGAATCCTTTGAGCTGAAAATTTGGTCTAGCTGAGTATGGTGGCACATGCCTATAATCCTAGCACTCTGGGAGGCTGAGGCAGGAGGATGGCAAGTTTGAGCCCAGGCTGGGCAACTCAGAAAGTTAGCATGACCTTGGGGGGGGCAGGTGATAGAGAAAGAGAAGAGAGACAGAAAAAGGAAGGAAGGAAGGGAGAGAGGAAGGGAGGGCTACAACTCGATTCTGACACCACTACTTGGAGTCAGTGCAAGCCCCGCACAGTAGAGGCCAGGTTCCCAGTAACCCTGCCCTCATTTCAGATGACCGTTGCAAGTGGGCTAGCGTATGCTCAATGTATGGATATGTTTACTTAGAAAATATTTAGTGGTTAACCACCACTTTCCTGTCCCCTAGTCAATACAATCCATTCAATACAGTGAAGAACACCAAAAAAGCCGTTCTCTTTGGTCACGGGACTTGTACATTGATTTCCTGGGTTTTTGCACTGAGCTCTACTCCCAGTCTTTTGATTTTAAAATTTTGAGACAGGGTCTTGCTAAGTTGCCACGGCTTGGCTTGAACATGGGATCCTGCTGCCTCAGCCTGCGAGTGCCAGGAATACAGGTGTGTGCCATCATGCCTGGCTTTCTGTTCTTCTAAAACACATCCTATTTCACACACGGTAGCTGCCCAACATGTTTGTAGAATGAACCAATGTAAATTAGTGAATTAAAAATGTTGCCCAGGGCTGGGGATTTAGCTTAGTGGCACTGCACCTGCCTCACAAGTGCAAGGTCCTGAGTTTGATACCCAGTACTGCCAGACACAAAAAAATGTCCAACAAGGGTAAGGTCTTTTACCATGAAAAGGTACAGTAGTAAAAACTTGCAACTCCCAGAACTCAGATGCAAGCTGAGGTCCTGTGTGAGCTGGTGGTGGGGACTTGGTGGCTTCTCAGCATCTAAAGCCACATAGGGAATCCCCATACCAAAGCAGGGCTGGGGTGGGAGCTCGGAGTTGGCTCTGGGTAGAGCTGCTGACCACGCTGTCATCCACACACACGCTGCTCCATCCAGTGCTGCCACCACTCGCCTGAGCCGGGCTGGGGAGACTGGTGGCAGGACTGCCTGTGCCACCCCAGCGACAGCAGGAGGTACAGGAGGCAGCAGTGCTGCCCGAGGCAGGTGCAGGCCGCTGGAAGTTCATCTTGTGCAGGGCATCATAATCTCCGTATCATGGACCCCCTGCAATGGACTGCGTGGTCTGCGGTCCTTTCTCGGAATCATGTTTTTAAATGTCTTTGCTAAAATGTGAACGAGGGAGAGCAAACCAAAGGTCGTGAGATGTGATTATTAACATGTGGAAAAGGCAACCAAATTTGGTGACAGCAAAAATACATGCTTCTGTTTCCATAAGAAGCCAGGCAAGTGGCAGGGCTAATAACTACCATCATTTTGAGGTAGTGATGAGCATAAATGCTACTGCGAATATCGACAGAAGCTGTTATGCAATGTACTGACAATAGGCAGGTGCTGCTAATATTACTGTGGTTTGCTGCTGACATTCACAATGGAAGGAAATGCTACATTCCAATTGGAGGCTTGTGAAAATGAAGATGGTCTTTTTTTGGTATTCAAAAATTGAAACTCCTGAATTCTAGTCCATTCCTTTGTTTGAAGTGTAGCTGTTACAGCTTTTTTGGGGGGTGTGTGTGTCTCAGCTACATTGGAGATGAAGGGACCATATGAAGATCTGTTTATTGACCAATTATTTCATCAGGATGCTCAACTTTTGGAGCAGGTGGATTATAGGACTGTAATAAGTGCTATGTAAATGCTCTTAGGCCTGCTATGGGTATTTGCTATGTAAATCCACTTTTACTCCCTTGTGTATAAAAATATATACAAAAGCAACACACAAATATGTGTTATGTAGGTTTTCCTGGAATAAATAAGGTAAATTTAGTATAACAACTTATCTCCAGGCATGTATACATTATGATAAAAATTAACTGCTGGTGAGTATCAGATGGGAGGGAACTCTTTTTAAACACCTACACTTTAAAATTTAAACACATACATACACATTGTTTTAGTGGTATCAGCAGCTTCTAGTTAATGCTGGTGAGAAAGGAAGAACGTTCGTCAGGCTGAGGGGGTGTAGCTCCGTGGTAGAGTGCGTGCCTAGCATGTGAAAGGCCCTGGATTCAACACACACACACACACACACACACACACACACACACACACACACAATTAGTGTCTCGTTACCAGCTGGTCCCCATGGTTTATCCTCATGGGCTTCTGTGAAGGAGGACTCTCCTGGTCTGGGACCTTATCCTTGCAGATGTGGTCGCCACTGGTCACCAGGCAGAGAAGGGGTGTGACCACTCATCTGTGTGCCCCGGTGGGTAGTGGGGGCCCCTCACCATTTCTGTACATTTCAGGGACAGAGGCAGAAAGATTTCTAGGGCCGGGGATTTAGCTCAGTGGTTCTGGTGCCTGCCTCTCAAGTGCAAGGTCCCGAGTTCGATCCCTGGTACCAAAAAAAAAAGTCCTGGGCCGGGGACTTAGCTCAGTGATTCTGCCACCTGCCTGGAAAGCGCAAGGACCCAAGTTCGATTCCTGATACCAAAAGAAAAGATTTCTAATTTAAATTCACCAGGCCAAAGGGTATGTTTATTATTATTGTCATTATTTTTTGAGACAAGGTCTTGCTATGCAGTTCAGGCTGGGCTTGAACTCATTTGTAGCCCAGGCTGGCCTCAAACTCAGCTATGGACCCACACAGTACTCATAGTAGAGCACGCAGGGCTCAAAGGGCATGTCTTTTATTTTCCCTGTGGCCTCAGAGATGGATGATCACTGGCTCCCAGTCCTCTCCAAAACATGACAGCTGCCCCTTGGTATCATTGGGTGACTGGATCCAGAATCCCCTGCAGGTATCAAGTCAGGCTGTCCAAGTCCCTTATATAAAAGGGTGTGGTATTTGCACATAACCTACACAACAAGCCTTCTACATACTTCAGATCATCTCTGGATGACTTACAATACCTAAAACAATGTGAGTGCTGTCTAAATGGTGGCTCTTCTGCATTTCTTAGCAAATCATGACAAGAAAAAAAAGTCTCTATATATTCAGCACAGAGGCAGTTTTTTCCTGATACAGTATTTTCTATTAGTGGTTGGTTGAATCAATGGATGCAAAACCTGTGGATCTATATCCTGGGCTGACCCTCCTTCCTCCAGTCTCTGAATACAAGTCACCTTGAGCGGATAAGCCCATTGTTAGCCTGCCACAGGGGTTTCTTCTCGGTGCAGACAGTGCGTCCCTCAAAGGTGTGCACCCCCATTAGGGGAGTGAAAGAGCAAAGGTGGAGAGAGCCCCAAGAGACATCTGGGGCCAGCACTACCCCCCTGGGAGGAGTGCAGAGTCCACACCACACCTGTGGTACAGGGGTTCCCAAGGTGAGCCCTCAGACAGACAGGAAAGTTTTGATTTTCAGGGTACATGAGTTGCTTGGTGAGACCAGTGAGAAAAGAAGCCGCTGGCCTAGAGCCTGTCTTCAATGTAAGTTTTTAAAATATGTTTTAAATGAAAACATTTCCAGAAGTAGAAGAGGAAACTTTAAATGACAGAAGAAATTAGTAAAAATGTGACTAGCAGAAGGAAACAGCTTAAAAAAAAAATCAGTTCACAAGGAGACAGACTACTTTCTGAGTGCATCATGATATGGAGAACAAGCTCACCGTGAGTGCTCCTAATTGTTAAACAGATGCACGTGAAAATACTAAGAACTGCATCTTCGGAGGGTGTCCTCTCTAGGAAGGGGCAGGGACCTGGAGGGACACTTTAGAATTGTCAAGTGAAATTTACTTGCGACAGGCAGCGTTTGAGTGGGGAGGCATTTTAGATATCAAACAGTGTTTTGGAACAAACTAAATTGTGCATAAAGATATATTATGGGCAAGCAGGGTTATTGGCAGGGGTCATGCAAGAGTGTGGCAGGAAGGATCTGCAGGATGTGCCTGGGGTCTTTTAGAATATTTATGGTGACTATTTTACTTCCACTGCTTAGAGGACAATCACTCTTTGTTTGTTCCTAAATCCTTGCTTTTGTTTCAGCTTTTATATAATTTTATATTATTATAAGGGAAAATGGAAATAAAGAAGGGCCAGCAACTCCCAGGAGGGGGAAACAGGCATTAGAACATTCTCCACTGAGAACTAAGGGTTGGGCAAAATGAAAGACATTTGCCAAACACCTGACCTTTTGGAGTTCCTTTTCCTATTACGGTGGGCCTTGTGGAGTAATGGCCATTGAGAGTCAGTCACCGGTGGAAGAAACAAACACACAGTCATTTGTTTTCCGTAAGTGATGTAAATTCCACTGGCACTGAAAAGTAGTAGAGGATATACTATATGCTTTGTTATAAGAAACCTCACAATTCTCCAGCAGCTAGAAGACCTCACAATTGACCAGATATTTCTCCATGCAGTTTTTCTTTGACACATTTATAAAGCTCTGATTTCATTTACAAGTTATAAGGATATCAGTGTCAGGTAGCAATCCCATTGACTTCACATGGATGGTGACATTCAGAGGGTAATTTTGTCTGGCACTGGAAACCTGCTGGTTGGTTTTCTAGATCCAGCTTTATTTTCAGTTCAAAGACAAAACAGGGGTGTGGCTCAGTGGTCAGGTGGTTGCCTAGTGTGTACAAGGCCCTAGGTTCCACCTCCAGCAACACACACACACACACACACACACACACACACACGGACAAAAGAGGAAACACCATCGTGGAAAATGTTACCTTTTAGTTCACACTCTTGTAATCCCTTAGTCCTCATAAAATAAACATCCTAAAGTATAAGCAGTGGGAAATAATGTAAACTCTTCAGAAACAGAAAATAAATTAGTTCCTTTCAAACTCAGTGGAGGTCCTCTTGCTGAACACTACACTCTGCTGCAAATAAAATCAGCAAGATGACTTGAACGAAGTCTTTGGCCTGTGCCACCATTTCTCCAACATTTCGTAACAAGCATAGCTCGCAGACACTGCCTTCTCCAAGTGCAGTGAAAAGGCAAGGAGTCGTTTGTGTTTCAGGAGCCTAAAAAATAGAAAAAAAAATTTTTTTTTCAGTGGTTTAAGAACTACTTTTTCCTTTGGTGTTAAACCATTATTAGATTGTGGCTCTAAAGTCTAAGGCCAAAAGCTAATTGAAGATCAGAGAAGCGACTATTCTCAGGGCAAGGCCAGGATCCCTTTTTGGGTTTCCCTGTGAGACGTGGGCTCAGACTCCATCCTGCTCTGCGACTCTGAGTCCACTTGGCCCCTCCAGGCAGCATCTGAGCTTCCCAAGAGATTCCAGAATCTCCGAGACTTCCAGATCCAGGACCTACTGTCTTCAGGGTGCTCAGAATGTTGAGGATCTCAGATGAGGAGGCTGGTCACTTTGGATTTCTGCAGCAGGTCTGAAAATGCTCTTGGGACAATACTGGAACGCATGGACCTGTGGCTTGTTATTTAATACTATGTTCCTTTCTCCCAGAGAAGGTTCTGTGCCCATCTGGAGTCCTACAACCTTGTTGAAAGGCAGTGATCAGAGTACATTTTAAAAACAATAGAAACAACAGAGCCCGGGATTTAGCTCAGTGGTTCCACCGCCTGCCTTGAAAGCAAAAGGTCCTGAGTTCTATCCCCGGTACCAAAAACCAACAACAAAACAAACAAAATAAAAACAATAAACACAAATGTTTGCCACTCCAGGAAAAATGTGATTGCAAGTACGTGTGCTTTCATCTGAATTTATACATGCAAGGATTTATCTGTGGGCTGGGAGTGCTTGCTCTGCTGAAATGCAGCCTGCTGGCCTCCCACGGATAACTGAAAGGGCTGGCGGTAGAGGGGATGCCTGATTAGTTTAAAGGCAGAACACACGGACTCAGGGAGTGACAGGGACTTCAAATACTCCCCTAACATCTGACACTGAGTCAGGGGAGTAAACAGAAAAATTACTACAGGTCCAACAACCACAAGCAAAGGAAAACAGTTCAGAAGTTATCGGGGAGATTTGGCTGGTGCAGACCTGGGCCCCCACCTCAGCGGCTCTAGTGACCCTGGACAAGAGGCTCAGTGAATCCTGGGTGCAAGGGACTGCGGGGCACAGGGTGGGCTCTGGGGACTGGAGAGGACTTGGAACAGGGCCCTCCATGCAGCAGGGAGGTGGGGCAAGACCGCTATGTGGTGAGCACAGCACCTCTGTGCCCCACAGTTCCATGCTTAGGGGGCTTCTGGTCTGCGGTCCAAGCTGTAAGGAAATCTGAGGGCTCAGCAAGAGTACTGAGAGCCTGGTTACAGATGAAAAGCAAATCAGACAACAGTTAAGGTGAGAATATGCAAATGAATCAATTGTTTATTCAGTGGGGAAAGAACCACTTTCAGAGGTTAATTCAGTAGGCAAATATTTTGGAAGACAAAATATATGAAATGTTGATAAGAAATCAAAACACTTTTTTTCTTTTTCCTTTCCTTTCCTTTTTCAGGAGGGCGCTGGCTCCACTGAGCTACAATACCCGGTCTTCTTTTCCTTTTTCTTTCTTCCCCTTCTCTCCCTTTCCTCCTCCTCCTTTTTGGTTCGGTACTGGGGACTGAACTCACGGCCTTACACTGAGTTTCATTGGTCCCCAGCCCTTTTTGACACAGGTTCTTGCTAAGCTGCCCAGGCTCAAACTTGTCCAGCCTCAGCCTCCTGAGTAGCTGAGAATGCAGGCGTGCACCACAGTCCTTGGCAGGAAGTTAAAGGGGAATTGTTATGTAAGCTTCAAAAGAGTTCCTTTCAGTCAGATAGGAGAGGTTTAATTATCCCTGTCTTTTAGATGCCAGAGAGGCTTACTTGAGTGGTGAGGGCTCCCATCCCCCTTGGCCCTGCCTGGCACAGGGACAGGAGTGGGGTGTGCTGGGGTCTGGGCCACTGCCCTTTTCCTTGAAGTACAATGGTGATGGGCAGCCTTTGAGCTGCTCTCGGTGGGCACGCTGAGCCCTGCGTTGTCTGCTGGGCGGCCCTGTGTGGGGAAGGGTTGGCATGAAGCCACCCGACTAAACATTAATTTATGATTATTAAGCATATTTGATCATTTCCACCCTGAAGGCAGTTCAGGGGTGAGATGGGCTGGTATTATGCTCTGTGCTGTGAGTGCAATTCCAGAACAGCAATTCTTTGGCAAATAATTAACATTGATAGAAGAGCCGGAGTAAATCAGATTCCATACTAAACAGAACTTTGGACGTCAGAATGAAGGAAGGGAGCACCTACATTGTTCAGGAACTTTGTGACTTTACTGTGTGTTCGTTTGAATGAATCCTGCCAAGGCTCAGAAAGATGATGTAGGTTCAGAACGAGATCCAAGAACAGGGACACATGCCTCCAAAAACAATCGGCTTCAAACAAAAGGCTCAGTAGCTTGTTCAGTTTCACTGGGGAAAGTTTGTTTTAATTAGTTCTATTAGTGACATCCAAAAGAATGACTCATGCCCTCCCAGGGCACTCTTGGGACAAGGGGCCAGAGCTCAAATTCGGGTGATTTCTTGGATGTCACGAAAATTCCTAGAGGGTGAGGTGGGCAGGAAAGGCAAGTGCCAAGGAAGGAAAGTGTCAGCAACTGTGTGCAGTTTTCTTCCCGTGGTTTCCTGTGGTTCTCCAGGAAGAACAGATTTGTCACCCGGGAAGTGAGTTCCAGGACGACCTACAGTCTGGCCCCTGAGACAGCAAAGGAAGTGGACCAGGCATTTCCTCTCTGATACCCAAACTGGGCCAAGCTAACTGCCGCCCGAGATTTAACATTGTTATCTCACGTGTTTTTAATGTCCCCAGACCTCTGACTAGTAGAAATGGTCCTTGGATCCTCATGAGAGGCACAGGAAATAGAAAGAACGTTTGCTGGATCATTATATCAAGGAGCCTGAGAGGGCGCGTTTGCTGTGTAGAGTGGTTTTGTCTTAGGACACTGGATCCATATGCCATTGTTTAAGCAGGCTCAAATGATGGGTTCGGAACTGTTGCCTGGGCAGCTCAGAGCAGGATTTAGCAGTTCACAAAGAGCTTAGATAAATGAGGGGGGCAATTGTCATTCAAGTTAGAGAATTAAGTAAGAGACAGCCCTATTACACTTCGTCTAAGAAGAATTTGGACAAAGTCATAGCTCTTAATAGTCAAATAATTATCTTCCATTAAACACCATCCATCTCACTGGCTTGGTGGCCGCACTGTCGATGGTGCGGGAGACAACAGGACAGGTGCTATCTGAGGGGAGAGGCAGTGCCACACAGAGGGCAGGCAACTCTGCAGCCCCATGGACTGGGCCGGCCCTCAGCCAACAGCTCTGGGTGACCACAGAGGAAGTCTCGGTGGCCTTACGGGACAACACCTGCCTGGAGAGGGCTGTGGCCATCTGTGTGAGGTGCCGAGCACTGCCTGGCATTACCACAGCCTGGCGTCCTGACCACAGACTCCTGAGCGAACTTTCGATAAAATCTGGAGGAGCGTGCGTTGGGAAACACGGTCTCTTCAGCAATAAAGGATGTGAGCGTGTGCATGCACTAGTGAAGTTAAGGGCAGGTCCCTTGACATTACTCACTTCTTAACTGCGATAATTACGGCATAATTGGGCTCATATGACCTCCTTGGAGAGCAAATGAAAACTGACCAAAATCCTGGAAAAATAACTATTCAAGAGAGATGAGAGAACTGTGCACACATGTTCTGGAGACAAATGACAGAAATGTACCATTCAAGATTCTTGACATGAAAAGAGATTAGTTAGGTCAAGGCTCAATCTTTGTTTTAAAGGAATGATACTGCTGTTTTCCCAAGGCCTAGCTGGGAAATGCAAGGCATTCACAGCACACACAGTCATAACAAAAGACCAAAATAACACTGTTATCAAAGTGCAGATTTATGGGTTTCTTGGTGAAACTCATCACCCCATTTCATTTTCTAGTTTTCATTCTCAGGAATAATGAAGATAAAACCTGAGGTTGTGGCTTCAAGTTATTGTAGCCCCTCTTCCTCAGCAAGGGACACATATAAATACCCCCCCAACAGGCAACAAACAATTCCACACCTGGTCTTAATATGATGTCCTGTAAGTGACCTATCTCATCACAGCCTAGCTGTGCAGTGTTTTAGTAAGAAACATACCAAAAAGGGGGATGCCCTCCACGCTGACTGCAGGAAGCGATACCACTGGAGATGGGCACCCCGTGTGGCTTGTGGCCCTAACTCAGAGAAGGTGGAGCAGGGCAAAGCAAGCCCAACTGAAGGCCTAGAACACACTGGTGGGAGGGAGGGGTTCTGGGCTAAGCTACAGGAATGATGGGGAGAAGGGAGTCTTGGGGGAAAGACTGTATGCCGAGAAGATGGGACATGTGTGATGTAGGGATGGTGAAAGGCAGCCCCAAGCCTTTAAAACTTCTGACTGGGAGTTTTCCAGGGAGGAGGAGGAGTGTGTGGTCATTTCCCACATGACAGGAAGTCAGGACCGCAGCCAGCTGCTGCGTCTGCAGGGTGGAGAGCAGACAGGAGGAGGCCAGGAGCCCTGGGCTCTGGGCTGCCGGAGGAGCTGCAAGTAAAGCCTCCACATTGGTGTGTGTGTGTGTGTGTGTGTGTGTGTGAGTGGTTCTGAGGACTGAACCCAGGGCCTTCTAACTGAGCTATACCCCCAGCCTTTAAAATTTTTTAAAATTTTGAGACAGGATCTCACCAAATTACTAAATTTTCAGGCTGAGCTTAAACTTGCAATCCTCCTATTTGAGATCAGACTTCAGATCAGCCCCTCAGAGTGCTGGGATTACAGGCATGTGGCACTATATCTAGCTAAGATCCACCCTCTTAAACCATGGGGACCATGAGCTGCAAATGTCCTAATGTCTACTGTTCTGTCCCTCCTCTGCCCATCCGGCTGTGTCTTTCCATACAGAAGGGCCTAACACAACCAATGTGCCACTGTCAAGTGGTGGAGGTTGAATGTCTCCCCCACCCAAATATGCTGGGAGTCCTAGCCCTGGGCACCTGCCACAGTGACCCTAATTGGAAACAAGGCCTTTTGGAGAGTTATCAGGTTAAGATGGAGCTGGGCCTGAAACCAATCTGAGCGGTGTCCTCATAAGGAGAGATGGCCATGTGAAGATGGAGACACAGGCAGGCTGGGGATTTAGCTTAATGGCGCTGTGCCTGCCTTGCAAGCTCAAGGTCTTGAGTTTGATCCCTGGTACCAGAAAAAAAAGAAAAGATGGAGACACAGGCGACAGCCAGGTGACCAGAGGCAGAGTGAAGTGATGGTGATACGCGGTGGGGAAGGTCCCCTGACATCCCTAAGGGACCACCACACCTGCTCAGTTGACAACCCGACCACAAACTTCCAGCCTCTGGAACTGCAGAACAGGTTTGTGTTGTGTTAAGCTACCCAGTTTGTGGTACTCTGTTATGGCAGGATGAATTCACCAAGATTCCTCTAACACGATTCTAATTCTGTACCCAGAGATGAGGGGTAGGAAGGTAGGAAGTTACTATTTTACATGACTGCAGATCTTGGTTTCATTTCTGGAGTGAGAAAAATGATTTCACTGGGCTCCTTTGTTAAGGCCACAAATGCTCTAAATAAATCCGTATTTGGAGATGGCATGATTTGCTGTTCACTGGACTCAAGTCCCAGTACACTAAGGGGCCGGGACTGACCATCTAACAGTGTGTCTACACTTGGGAGTGGACCCAAGCCACGGGAGCTGTTAGGTGGGAACTTTTAACCAAGGAAGTAAATTACTGATTGGCTCACTTTTATAACAAGTTTTAGAAAAACAAAACAAAAAGCTTTTGAACTGCCAAAGGGGGTGGGGGTGTGTGTAGAAACACAACAGCTTACCTGGATCAGGTCCTGTGCAGATCGGCTTACATTAGAACAAACCTTTGACTTGCTCTGTTTCTGCGTCAAGATCTATGTCATAAAAGCAGGGCCGAGTGGGCAGTCCAGGCATGGTGCTCATCTGGAGGAGAAAACCAAGTGTTACATACCAGCAAATGCCACAGAGTAATCACGTCAAAAGTCATAATCCAGTACAGCCTCCTAGAACTTTACATTATACATGCATGCATCTCTTTGAATTTACCATCTGCTATTTCTGTCTTCAAGGAAATTAAATAGAAGAAGCAGGTGCTGACACCCTGTAAATTTAGACTATGGAGTTTCCCCATGGTCCCACAGCACACCGCAGGTAACAAACAGTGATTTTCTAAACCTTTTCTTCTAAGTTAAAGCTGAACCCCAATAAGACCAGCCCCTCCGGTTGCAGGGGGTGGCGGGTGTGGGCGGAGGGAGCCTCAGCTTCCTCCTGTCAACCTTCCTTTCCCAGAAGCAGCAGGGGCTTCTGTGAAGGACGCCTAAGGACCCCTGCTGTCCAGACAAGAGTCACCTGCCCCCCTGGACGACAACCCTGAGGACTGAAGACCTGCACTGGACAAGTGCTTTACCTGTTTTGTCCTGTCAGCAGCCCATGAGGGAGGTCCTTTTATCATTTTCATATAACAGGAAACTGAGGTGTAGACAAGGTAAGTGGCCCAGAGTCACACACACAGGCAGTAAGTGTCAGAAAGGCAATCTGACATGTGCCTGAAGTCACATGACTCAGTTCACCACCCCCACCTCTGTGGCACTCTGGGTTTTGCACGGATGACTTTGTTAAGCTCCCCAGCACCCTCTGAGCAAGTTACTCTCACCTCACATTATTTTATTTTTTTTGCAGTACTCAAGATTGAACATGGGACCTTTGTACTGAGCTACATCCCTAGCCCTTTTTTATTTTTTCATTTTTGAGACAGGGTCTCCTGCGTCAGCCTCCCAGAGTGTTGGGATTACAGGTATGGGCCACCCCACTCAGCTTCACTTTACAGATGAGGCTAAAGACAGGGACACAGGCAGGTGCTCAAGGACAGGACAGGACAGAAGCCAGTTCTTCACTGCTTTGCTGTGCAGTCTGGAGGAAAGATCTTCTCAGTGTGTTCTCTGTCACCTGAATCAGAAACGAATGCTGGGCCCAGGAGAAACCGCTGCTTCTCCTGGGGACCAGACACTGCCCCAGGATCTGGATGGCTCCTGGATGGTCCGTGTCTCCTCTGTGTTCACACAAGCATTGCTCACAAAGCACGGTGGTGTTGGATCATTTGCAGATGGAGGCTGGGGCTTTGCTCAGCCTGGTTCCACCAAGGAACTGTGGCGGGTAGAGCGTCTGCCCTGGCCGAGAGCTCTTCAGGGGACAAAGCTCCGATGCAGCCAGTGCTGCATTGCACCCAGGCTGGCCCGCCCCTTCCCACCCAGCCAACTGTGCTCTGTGGACACAGGACCTTGCCAAGGGCTGCAGACTCGGCTCTCCCCTCCCCACTCCCCTTCTGTGGGGACTGGGACTTCCCTCTCCTGCCCCAAGATGTGTGGGGGGACCTGTTAGAAAGGTGCTGCATCAGAACCTGCAGGTATAGCAAGTCCCCAGGGGAGTCGGACACCCTCTGCAGTTGGAGAAGTGTTGGCCCAGACAATGTGGCCTCATAGGGGCCCTTCCCCCTGAGCTCTGGGGCAACTCCCACAGTGCTCCTTCTCCTTTCCACCTGAGCAGCAGGTGTCAGAGCAAATGTGGGTGCCTGCAGCCTCATCGACTGCTCCTTGCCCTGCTGGGCCGGGCCTGGAGAGTGGGGGTGTGACAGGGCAAGCAGAAGGCGAGCAGCTCTGTGACAGATGGTGGCAGGCTGCTGTCTTTCTAACTGCACGGGACTGTGCTTCAGGTATATCTGATGGCTAAAACGGCTTCTAAAATGGCCTGAAATATAGGTCTTTTTTATAACTCACTATGGAAAAGGTATTCTGGGTCCAAATTAACTATAAGTAAACTTTTGATTCCCAATCTGCCTGTAGGTGGGGAGTTCCTATACTTAAAAATTTAATATGTGCATGGTTCCCTTATCCTCCTACAGTGACTGTTCTAGAAGGGGGCTAACAGTTTCCTCTGGTTACTACAGTGGCAGTATATAGCTGAGGACACACCAGAAAAAAAACCATGCTTAGGCTTTCTAGTGCCCAAACTTCTAACACAAAGGGTACTACAGGTAGGGCAAGAGGGAATCATTCATATATTTTCCCAGTTGCCTGGTGTGACCATTAATCCTGATTTGACAACTTTACAAGATAAAGAAATCCCCAGCAGATTAGTGGAGCATGATCCTGGGTATGCCAGGCTGGGTCATGGGGACATGGCCTTGGGTACTATATCTGATCCTAGACCCTACAGTGATTTCTTTGGCTAAATGCATTTTTGAGGTGGCATTTTAAGCCATTTTAGAGGGCATCTTAAGATATCTTTATAATCTGTGTGGGGCTATGGATTTGGAGAAAAGAACAGTATTTATTAAGAGGAAGAAATGAATGATCATATTCAGCTATACCAATACTTCCCAGTCTCTTAACTTTCTGGGTCAAAGCATCATTTACTAGTAATGTAACTGTTTACTTATGTGGAGCTGCGGCTCCTGAGGCTGCCACACAATCTGCTCTAGGGAAGAATTCAGGATCAGGCAGGGAGAGTTTAATTTCTCTTGAGGAGAAAAAGCGTAGGACCCTGAAGGCAGTGTATTTAGGGCTACCTGACAAAGCCACCAGTGGAAGAATCTATTGTAGAAAACCCAACTGTTGCATATGTTTGTTCACATGCTATTTCTACAGACCTGAAGATTCTCTCCCTGTGACTTTTAGCTGATGAAAGGCCCAAAATGACAAAGGCAGGGTGCGACTTGTTTCCCAGAGTCAGATCTACCCGCTGCTGTGAATTAGAACATACATCTTTTGGTCATTCTAATTATGTCGCAAAACTGGGAGTGAAAACGTTAAGTGAAGGAAGTGTGAGAAGGCTTTCCTTCATTTTCCACTTATTTCTTTTAAATGGGATAAAAAAATGAGTTTAATCAGAAAACACCCACATTCTTTTCTGATGATGCAGTTATTACTTCCAAGAGTCAGGACTACTTATTTGGGATAAACAGACCAGACAAGAAACCACACAGAATCCAGAGAGACTCCCTGACCTGGGAATAAACAGCTATCTCTAATAAGTCTACTTTAAAAATAAAACTATTTCTGCTGAGCAAACACAATGTGGGATTATATTAACAAGTCTGTATACATTTCACATCAAATTCTCTACCAATAAAATACTAGTGCCCAGGGATTGTAACCCCCACATAGGACTCTACAGCACTAAAGGAAAAAAAACCCAGAGAGCCCCGGGGATCTGACATCTGGCCACACGCCCAGGTCACTGGGCCCTGTGTTGACTTTATCTGTGTGCCTTCTGTAGGGGCCTCCTGCTTAAGATAACGAAGGAGTTGGGCTGGGGATTTAGCTCAGTGGTTTCGCCGCCTGCTGTGCAAGAGCAAGGACCGGAGTTCGAGCCCCAGTACCAAAAAAACAAGAACAAAAATGAAGGAGCCACTAAATTGTGCCTACTTGTCATTGGGCATTAATGGATTTTTTTGAAAAGGCCAAAAACCATGGGCCCTTTCTGACCCTAATTTTAACTACAATGAATCTTCCAACTCTTCACTGATTTTGGGTTAACGTAACTTATTTTGGGGAAACGATGAGTTCTATCAATAGCCATTATGAACATAAAGACCAGTAAAGGCAATGGTTATATATTTAAAGATGAGTCACTAAAAAGTAAAAGAACAGTAACCTACTAAGAATTCTGTTTTATAATGCAGTAGAATTTTAACTTTTACTTAGCTAAAATACCATGGCAACTAGTTTTGTTGTGTTTATGAAATAATCTACTAATTTTTTCTACCAAATAAATCATCTAAGTTTTATTTTGGGTCAGAAAAGTACTAATATTTTTATGCACATCTAATTTGTTCCTACAGTTTATGATCTGAAGTGGAAGGAAATCTTTCTACACTTTTCTTTCCTCTTCCAAAAGATGACTGATATAGATATCTTTTTAAAATACTGAACAACTGCTAGGTCTAGTGGCGTGTGCCTGTAATCCCAGCCACTCAGGAGGCTGATGTGGAAGGACTGCAAGTTCCAGGCCAGCCTGGGTAACCTCATAAGACCCTGTCTCAAAATAAAAATGGAAAGAGAGCTGAGGATCTAGCTCAGTGGTAAAGTAGTGGCCTATTATGTGGAAGGCTCTGGGTTCAATTCCCAGCACTGCCAAAGGAGCAAAAACAAAAACTTAACAACCCCAAACCCTTATATCAGTTAACAACTGTTCAAGCAAATTAGAATGGAGACCAGGCTGGAAGAATCCCTGACCAGACAAAGCCATTTACAAGGGGCCTAAGCCTGGCTTCACCTACAAGTACAAGGGAAGCTGAATGTGAGCTATTTTTTTTTTATAAATGCTTATATTAAAGAAAAACAGAAATTATGTTCAACCAATCAGAAGTAGCCACTTATAGAACTAGGGAATTTCCAACAGGAGAAATCAACTAAGGCAACTGTATAACTGAACCCAGCGCACATTTTCTTTGCTTTACTTCTGTATCCCTCTGTGGAGTGCCAGGGCCACATCCAGTGTGGGACTGGCTCAATTCATGGACCATTGTGTGCTCAAATAAATTCTTAAAAAAAAAGTTATTGTGCCTCAGTTTACCTTTTAAACACTGGATCATGATAGGATTTAAAATAATGATCCTTTTTTAATGAAATGACTCAAAAACTTTACATCTTTATTTTTTTGGTTTTTTGAGACAGGGTCTCATTATGTAGTTCAGAATGGCCTTGAAATTGCATCAATCCTTCTGCCTCAGCCTCCTGAGTGCTGAGACTACAGGTGTGCACCACCCTGTCTGACTTTTAACATCTTTATTAAGCAAGATTAATTTCTGAATTTTTTTTTTTTTTTTCTTTTTGGTACCGGGGATCGAACTCGGAACCTTTCATTTGTGAGGCAGGCGATGGAACCACTGAGCTAAATCCCTGGCCCAGTTTTCTGAATTGTTAATACAAATGCCTGGCAATATTAGGCCCTTAATTTTTTTAAAACAGATGAGTAGAAATGGAGGATGATTAGCTAGTAGGATACAAACAAACAAAAAGAAAGCTTCTCAGGAATTAGGCTTTTCCTTTGTGTTTCTTCCCTTTCCCTTCTTTGGGTGTGAGGGACAGAATGGTTTATATTCAATGGACATCAGATAATGGTACGAGGAACTATGGGATAAACCAGCCCAGGAAAATGCCAAGTAACTGAGGGGAAAGGAGAGGTATTACTGCTAGTTGGGATTCCTATTTGCTTGACTTAGTAGAGCCGGTATGTTCTCTTCCCTGAGCAGTTAGGTGGTGTTGACTGGCTTAGTGTGTGGCTGCCTGGAAGGTGATCTAGAGTCAGGGGTCCTTGGGGAGCCGGATGTGGGTCTTCATAGAGCACACACATCTTTCATGGTGGCTGATCAGCTTTGCAGCATGGGCTCTCTCAAGTTCCTGTGACCATGAAAGGACAGTGATTCTGCATTCACCTCAGCAACCTTTGTGAGGGCTCAGTATAAGGGCACCGAGGTGGTAGGACTGGTTCCTGCTTCCAGGGGACATGTCACCCACATGGAGTAGATCACTGGGACACTTGGGTCAAGTCTTTCTTTGCTTGTTAACTTTCAGAAAAGTTTTCCATTCTTTACTTTTATATGAAAGGTATGAACTGAATGAATTCCCAATTTACAACTCCTTAAGGTGGAAATCGTGTTCGACTAGTATGAAAATTACCATACTGTGCTGGTACAACACAGCTCAAATTATTCCAATATATGTCAATGCCCTTGAATGAAAGACTGAACAAGCACAGTTGTTTGCTCTTGAATTGAAAGGAGGCTATACGTTTCTCAGGATTAGGATGCCTGTCCCTAACTTGTCCATTATATAGAAGTAACATTTCCAGCATAAAAATGTAAAAGTCTTCTTCCTTAAAAAAAAAAAAATCTGCTTCCCAATGTTGCTTCCCAGAGGTGATCCCTGTGAATAATTTCTTGTATAAAGTCCTCAGGTAATTTTCTATTCCTATGCACACATTATGGCTGTACAATATACATTTCTATGGTTCTGGACAGAAATTAGAAAGTATCATTCTGGAATTCGATTTTCAGGGGGATTAAATTTTAAAATCGGTAACTGGCTTAGTTTCTAAACAAGGCAAGACCGCTGAAGGGGGTTGCTTGTTGGAAAATGAGAGATCTGCTAGAGGCAAGGGAAAAAGGCTGTGAAACCGGGTTAGTCTGAATGCTCAGATGGAGACAAAAAAACATGAAGTTTTGCTTCACAATTTTAGACTTGATTTCTTTTCAACTTTAGCCTTCAGCTTGATCCCCAATATTGCAAACAAACAAAACCCCAAAACAAACAAATGAACAACAACAAATCTCAGGGAAAATAAGCCAATTATAATTATGTTTGAAATTTTGCTGTGGTAACTAACTCTAGTAGGTTGGCAAAATCCAAGACAGTTCCAAAGCTGAGCCGCTGTTGTACAATAAGCTGGATTCTCTTTTACTTACAGGCTTTGTTTTCATTCATTCCCCAAAAGATACACAAAGGCTGGCATTACACAGGTATGAAGCCATGGCAGTTCCTTCTTTGTCTGCAATGCTGGGGATGGAACCCAGGGCCTCCCATGTGGTAGGCAAGGGCTATTCCACTGAGCTGCATCCCCAGCCCTTTTTACTTACTGTATTTTGAGATAGTCTCACTAAATTGCCCCGCTAGCCTCAAACTTGCGGTCCTCCTACCTCAGTCTCCCCAGGAGCTGGGATTACAGGCGTGTGCCACTGTCCCTGGTTATTTACATTCTGTTTTTCATATTTCCACAGGCTGTGGAGATTCTTCCTTGCCTTCTGTCACTGCACTATGATGACTACACTTGAGTCTCCCAGCAGCCTCGTGAGATGGATGAGAGGGCATGGGCTTTCCTGCTCCCACACCAGGGGAGGAGATGGCTCAGCACAGGTCTGTGTACCAGCCCTAGGTGCAGCCACTAAGTCTGAGGGTTACAGGAACCACATCTGCCTTGCAGGTGTGGGCGAAGATCTTTTCTGCCTTACCGGGAGTGGCTGAGCCATGTCTGTCCTGCCTGCATCGCCTGGTTAGCTGCTTCCCTGAGCATTAGTTCTCTGTAAATTTGGCCCATCAATGTCCACACGATCATGGACACTATTCCACAATTAAAGTGAGATAAATAAAGGACTCTAGTGTCTCATTCACAATATCTACTCTTATTTTGTTATAGAGTGTACAATTACTTATGTGAAAAGAAAGCTATTTAGGACAGAAACGGAAATAGGAAACTTCAAAGCAAATCTGGCCTATGACTAATTATATGTTTCTTTTAGGGGGAAAAAAGAGTTCATTAGTTTTATGAGACTTTCCCTAATTAAAAAAAATTTTTTTTAGCTATACAAACTGTATCAAAAAGCCACATTTGGTGGGGATGTAGTTCAGTGGTAGCTCACTTGCTTAGCATGTAGGAGGCCCTGAATCGATTCTCTAGTACAAAAAAAGAAAGAACATAACGAAAAATAAAAAGCCAAACCTAAGCCATATTCAGTGGTCTCTACTTAAGTCAATCAAATCTGCAGTCAACCTCAAGAGCCAAGACCTGAAGCATTCAAGTAAACAGGGGCAGCTGGGATCTCAGATAGAGACTGCTCTAAGAGCAAAACGCCCAGAAGTGTTGCTAGCAGCAGAGCCAGGTGTGACTGGGTGGTCAGGAAATGCAGACTATGGTCTGAGGCCGGGGAGAGACGTGCAGAACAGAAGCATGAGCTGCACTCTTCTTCCGGCATTTTCATCCTTCAGCCTTCTGGCCACGGCTGCACACCATGAGAACCTTCACTAGCTCCGAGGAAACAAACCGACTTAATGATAGCCTTCACGATCTGGACGCTTAATATTAAGTGACTAAATTCTGGTTTCTGAGAAGCTCCTCCCTGAAAATTAACCGGTGCCTTGGTATGGTTTTACCCCAAGGTCCTACTGGCCCAAAGTCACCATTCCGTGACCCCTCTATGGAGAGAGAAGATGGGCGAAAGAACACAAAGGAAGGGGAACTGCTCTGACTCAGCAGCCTGGTCCTTCCCTTCACGCTCCCTGTTATCAGGGACACTGCTGCCCTCCTGTACCATGTTATCTGGCTTTTAAAATTTTTTGGCAGTGCTGGGGATCAAACCCAAACCCAGGGCCTCGAGCTCTACCACTGAGCCACACCCTTAAACAGCCTTGTTTTGCATCTCTTTTGTTTTCACCCCCGCCTCTTGATTCCTGCAAAGCTCCTTTCCAGAGATAATAAACTGCTGTGCAGCAAAACATAATAAAGCAGAGGGAAATCAGGTCCATTATTAAAGTTTCCCTTTATGCTTCTCTTGGGCCAGAGGCAGAGGGGTCTCTGGGGAAGCACGGGGTGGGGGAAGGGGTAGAAATGGCCTTATCTCATGTTCACCAAACTGACGTTACCCAGACCCTCTGAAATCGTGGCCAAGACTTGCTGACTTAAGGAATCCAGGTCCACCCTGAGGCTGAGGTACTTGTTACCACCGGTGACCTACACTGCACTGCTTCGAGTCTTCTTGTAGGTAACTCCGACGGAACCCCAGTGGAGTGCTCAGGATGTCAGACTGGCTCTACAAGTGATTTCCTGTCTGTTGTGGAATGAACTGTGTCCCTCCTAAAAATCACACGTGGAAGCCCTGATCCTCAAACGTGACGATATCTGGAGATGGCCTTTATAGAGGTGATGAATCAAACGAGATTGTAAAGGCAGATGCTGCTTTCGCAGGGAGAGGAGGAGGCGACAGCAGGGATGACCCTGCAGAGAGGGAGGACTCAGGGAGCTGGGGTCCAGCTTCGGGACCAGGAGAGGCCTTGGGAGAAGCCAACGCCATGGACACCACCTTGATCTCGGACTTCCAGCTGCCAGATCTGTGAGAAAATAAACCTCAGCTGTCTCAGCCGCTGTGCCTGGGCTTTGTGCTGCAGACCCCAGCAGACTGGCACTGGTACAGGCACTCCCATGGACACTGGTTTCCCCTTCGCACTTCAGAGAGTCAACAAGACCGTTTTCCGAGTCAGTCCTAAATGTGCTCCTTGCAAAGGCTTCCACGAACAGGACACCCTTACTCACTTCAGGGCAGCTAAGGAGAGGATGAGGTGGGGACGGGCTTCTCCCTCCCTTCTCTTCCGGGTTCCCCAAAGCCTGCAACACGCTGGGGGACTGGGTGGCCAGACTGACTTTCTTGACGAATGCGAGGTGCAAGAAAAAGAGAGCTGTAGACCAAGCATCCTCACTCCCAAATCATCTCTCCCCCTTTCTCACAAGCACACATACAATACATTCAGACTAAAAAGGAGGTGCAGCTCAGTGGTTGAGTGTTTGCTCAGTGACCTGGGTCCCATCCCGAGCACGGAGCCCCCTACACAGCCAAAAAGGGAGAAACCCTAAGAGAACAGATGACGAGACCCCCCCCCTTTTAATGTTTGCCAAAATAAATCACATAAATGGTTTAAAAGGTCATACTATTTCTGAAGGCTTATTATAAAGAACGATCATTCCCTTCCCACTACTCTATCCTCCTCCGCAGCACCGCCTACATTGAGAGGCCCCCACTATCAACCCCTGGCTGTTCCTTTTCCCTTCACTGCTTTGTCTTTTGGGGGCGGGGTGTGTGTGCGCGTGTGGAGACAGGGTTTTGCTATGTACTTGAGGTTTACCTTGAACTCACTATGTAGTCCAGGCTGGCCTCGAAACTGCAGCGATCCTCCTGCCTCAGCCTCCTGAGTGCTGGGATTACAGGCCTGTGACACCACAGCTGGCTCGCTGCCTTGTCTCGATCTTCCATTTTTTGGCATTATCTAGTAGTTTTTTTTGATCCAGAAGACAGGCTTAGCTCTTTTACACTCTACAACCCATGCTTGCCCCTCTTTCCGTGTCCCAACTACATAGTGATAGTGACTTCTGGCTAAATCAGGATTTACTGGGACTATCTAACCATCCACAGCGAGCTGCCCTGCACCCTGATTACCTTCCCAATCGCTCTGGTTCAGATCTCAAATTTCCCCCCAAAGGCTCAGCGTTCAGAGTGGGGCTCTTGGAAGGCAGCTGGACCATGGAGGTGCCACATCCCTCAGTGGATCACGGTAGCTGAAGGTGCTGCTGGGCGGTGGGGCCTCGTGGGAGGTGGGTCACTGGGGGTGAGACTCAGAGTGGGTGCTTTGTCCCTGGTTCCCGTCTCTGCCTTCCGGGCTGATGCAGGATGAGCAGCTGTCTTCTGCCCAGGCCCTTCAGCCAACCACGGACTGAGCCAAAATAAACCTCTCTTCTTTTAAGTTGTGTCAGGTATTTTGTCCCAGTGAGAAGAAAGTGACCAAGGCACCGATCATGCACAGCTTCTGCTTCTCCTGGAGTCAGTTGCTGTCTGGTGTCCTTGCCGTCATGGCTTTCTGTGCACCATCCTGCACATGTCACCCGGCTCTCTGAGACACGCAAGTCAGCTCTTGCTATGTTGGAGATTAGCTTTCCTATGAGCCCTGCTCCCAGCACCTGTCATCCTGTAGGGCTTCCAGGCCAGCCCTGTGGGGGACCCTTCCTCCATCATCATCCCGGGACCCCAGTGTGCACTATTCTGCTTCCTTAGTCTCCAAGTCCTAGAACCATGCTGTGCTGGCTATGGTGCATGGTGTCTCCCAGAGGTAGGACCTGTGACTTCCTCCTAACCTGCAGAATCTGATGCAAGTGATGGGCTGTCACTCCTGAGGGAACACTGATGAGGAAACTTCCCCCTGGCTGGCTTTCAAGGAATAAGCTGGCACATCGTGAAAGGGCTTGAGAGGTCATGTGGCAAAAAAGCATGTGGCTTCTAGGACCTGGGGTTAGCTGACAGCCAGCAAAAAGCTGGGTCCTCCGTCCTACAGCCTGTCAAAATTGAATTTTGCAAATCACCCTATGCATTTGGAGGTGGAGCCCTGGCCCTGGGTGAAATCAAAGCCCCAGAGGGCCCAGCAGGCTGTGGTCAGACTCCTAACTCTTGGAAGATGGGAAGTGGCCAATGAGGGTTGTTTTTAGCCACTTGATCTGTGGTATTTGTTACACAGTGGAGTTGAGGGAACGTTAATACACACATCTTCTATTTCCTTGGCTGACTTGCTCATTTGGGTAAAACAGCTATTCCAGCAGCTTCCTGGAGGGAGGGGGAGAGGCATGGGGTTCAATTCTTACAGGGTCTGGCCTTGTCTTTATCTTAGACACTTGGCTCATGGCATGGCTGGGGATACTGTTTTCTTAGAACTGTGACAGCAATGCTCTACTTACTGCAGATGAGCCTCAAGTATTGCTGCTGAGAAGGTTGATGCCATTCTGATTCTGGATTATTTCTGCATTAGTTTTTATTTTTGTTTCTCTGAAAGCTTTGGCGTCCTCTCTTTGTCCCAAGCATTCCTTGCTATTTTATGATGAAGTGGTCTGCTGTGAGTTCAAAAATCCTTGATGGCCCCTTCCATTTGGAAGTCTTTTGGCTCTGGGGGAAAAAATTGGGGTAGGATTTTTTTGAGGGAGGGGGTGTGTGCTAATTTCCTCTCTTCTGTTTTCTTCAGTCTTATTTGAATTCTACTTATTTGGAAGTTAGACCTCCTGGTATGATCCTCCAATCTTTGAAACTTTCCTTTTGTTTCCTACTTTTTGCAACTTTATTGTCAAAATAAACTGCATTATTTAAGAGCTTTATTGAGGCAAACTTGTGATATAATAAACAGCATAGGCCAAAGCATAAAGCTTATGGTATGGTATTATGGAAAACTACTATGAAAATTTATACACAGATCTTTATATGGACATATGCTTCATTTCCCTTGATTCTCCAGAGTAAATAGGATGGCTTGGTCATGACAGGTACATGCTTAGCTTTTTTTTTTCTTTTTCTGGTACTGTGGATTGAACTTGAGGCCTTTGCACTGAGCTACATACCCAGCCCTTTAAAAATTTTTTATTTTGAGACATGGCCTCACTAAGTCACTAAAGTTGCTCAGGCTGGGCTTGAACTTTCGATCCTGCTGTCTCAGCCTTCCAGAGTATTGAAATTACAGGAACCATGCCTAGTTTACATGTTTAACTTTTTTTTTTTTTTTGGTGCCAGGGTTCGAACTCAGGTCCTTGCGCTTGTCAGGCAGGCGGTGGAACCACTGAGCTAAATCCCCGGCCTACATGTTTAACTTTTTAAGAAACTACCAAAGTGTCTTCCAGGGGTCTTTAGCAGTATATATTCCTAAGAGCGGTATAAGAGTGCTCCCACTGTTTTACATCTTCACTGATGTCTGGTGGGATTAGTCTTTTAAATTTTAAATATTCTAACAGTTAAGTGCTGATATCCATTGAGGCTTTAATTCGCATTTTCTTTTCTTTTCTTTTCTTTTTTTTTTTTTTGGTACCAGGGATCCAACTTGTGTCCTTGAGCTTTCTGGGCAGACAGCGGAACCACTGAGCTAAATCCTGCCCCCCCCATTTGCATTTTCTAAATGACTAATGATGGTAAACATATTTTTATGTGTTTATCACTGCAGATTTTCTTGGATGAAGTATCCTTTCAAATCTTCTCTCTTTTTTTTTTTTTTAAGACAGAGTCTCACTATGTAGTTCAGGCTGGCCTTGAACTACTGGCAACCCTCCTAACTCCCCCGAGTGCTGAGAGCACAGGTGTGCGCTATCACACTGGCTAAAATCTTCTCATTTTTAAAGAGTTTTTTTCCCCTGAGTTTTAAGAGTCCTTTTATAATTTGCATACACGATCTTATCAGATAGATGACTGGCAAATATTTCCTCCTATTCATAACTTATTTAGTTCCCAAATATTTGGAGTTTTTCCAGGTATCTTTCAGTGTTGATTTCTAATTTAATTCCATTCTGGTTAGAGAACATATTTTGTGTGATTTGAATCCTTTAAAATTTATTGAGATTTATTTTGTGGCCCAGAGTATGGTCTATCTTGGCAAATGCTCTGTGTACATTCACAAAGAATGTGTACTCTGCTGTCCTTGGGTGGAGTGTTCCATTCATGCCAATTAGGTCAAGCTGGATTCAAGCATTGTTCAAGCCTTCCACATCCTTATCGGCTTTCAGTTTATTTGTTCTGAGAGGGGATTTTAAATCTCTGACTGTATTTGTGAATTTGCCTATTTTTCCTTGGAGTTTTATCTTTTTTTGTTTGTTTGCTTCATGTATAGTGAAGCTCTACTATTTTTTTTTTTTTGGTACTGGGGATTGAACTCGGGTCCTTGCGCTTGTGCAGCAGGAGGCAAAACCACTGTGATGCTCTGCTATTTTATCCACAAACACAAGATTATTATGTTTGTGGATGGAATGGTCTCTTGAATATTTTTTTGTTTTTTGGTACTGGGGATCAAACTCGGGTCCTTGTGCTTTTTGGTCTCTTTAATATTAAGAAATAACCTTCTTTATCTTTGGCACTATTCTTTGCTCTAATTTTTTAAAATTAATTTTATTGGTACATTTTAGGTATACAATATAATGATATTCATCATTGGAGATTTGTACCTTTACATAATATATCTTGATTCGTTATTTTTTCCCCATTCCCCTGCCCTCCCCACTTCAACCCCTCCACTCTTCCCTATTTACAAAGACTCTGTTTCCATTTCTTCATGTTAATTCCATTTCCACAGTGGTTGCACCAGTCTACACTCCCACCAACAGTGGAGAAGGGTTCCTTTCTTCCCACACTCCCAACAGCATTTGTTATTGGTTGATTTCATGATAGCAGCCATTCTTTCTGGGGTGAGGTGGAATCTCTGCATTGTTTTCATTTGCATCTCTCGAATGACCAGTGATGTTGAACATTTTTTTCATATCTTTGCTATTTCTATTTCTTTGAGAAATGTCTGTTCAATTTCAGATGCCCATTTTTGGATTGGGTCTTTAAATTTGGGATGGCTGATTTATTTAAGTCTTTTATATATTAAGTTTAGAAGACTTTTGGTGGAGTTCTTGGGGTCTTTTATATAGAGTATCATGTAGTCTGCAAATAATGACAATTTAACTTCTTTGTTTCCTATCTGTATTACTTTTATTTCTTTCTCTTGTCTAATTTCTTTGCTCTAATTTTACTTTGATGTTAATCTACTACTTCAGCTGTCTTCCGGTCAGTATAGTATTAGGATTTTTCCACCCTTTTACTCTTAACCTATAGTAAACCCCTTTATCTGTAGTTTTGCTTTCTATGGTTTCAGTTACCCATTGTCAACTGTGATTCAAAAGATACAGCACCGTCCAATAAGATTTAGTCACTCATACACATGCACAGGCCACATTCATGTAACTTTTATTACAGTATGTTGCTACAACTATCTATTATATTATTGAGATCGTTAATTTCTTCCTGGGCCTAATTTATAAATTAAGCTTTAACACAGATATGAATGTACAGGAAGAAGCACTGTCTCTCTGGTGTTTGCTACTATCTAGTTTCAGGCATAGAAGACTTGGAATATATTCCCCTCTTATGAAGGTGGACTACTGAATTTATGTTTTTATACTTAAAGTGGGTTTCTTGTTGGCAGCATATGGTTTTATTTACATCTTTAAGCCAATCTGACCATCTGTACATTTTTTTTTAAGAGTAATGAATGTTCTTTAATTGCTATTATTTTGTTATTCCTTATAGAAAACACAGATTTAAATAAAAGTTCTTGAAAGAATAGTCTCATTTAAATTTAAAGCATCATACTATTCTAAATGACTGCCAGTGTAAACTACACCACTAATCAACCATTACTTACTCTGGTATTGAAATTACACAGCCTGACGGTCTTCAACAAAATGCTCTAATCATTACTGTTTATCCCCTTTCACAAAGCAAATCAAAAGCACTGATATAACACAACAAAATAAGCAATTTAAGTTTTAAGAAAAGTGGTATATTAACATGGTAAATAGACTGCCAAAAATGAAGTTGCCAATAACATAAATTTCTGCCAAATGTTCTATTGTATATAAAAGAGGACAGACAAAATTACTGGACTACACACTTAAAATAATTAATGAGGCCTAAATTTCAGAATGACAGAAAAAACCACCCAACTCTACATCGCTATCAATATGAATATTTTATATAAGAAAGTCCCTTTTAATATATTACTGTGTAATACTGTTAATCAAACCTGTAGTTCTATTTATTTAAATAAGAATTAAGTAAATTGCCCAAAATGCTGATTTTCATATCACAAAGCATAAGTATTTTAAATCAAAATTTTTGAGTGTGTATTGAATATATTGGTTCCCCAGACAACATTAACAAGCAATTTTTTAAGAATATATTTTTATCTATAGATCAAGTAAAGCTTTATTATATGGTAAGCACTTTTAACAGTGCAGAAATAGAAGGTTCAAAAACAAATACATTCAAAAGATCTGCTGTTCAAATAGTATTTTTTCAAAACCAGGCGGAGGAGTATGATAAAATTCACTGAACCGGCAATCCAAAATTGCACTGTCATCAACATAAACAACTGGATACACTGTCCCTCGTATACTTGATGCTGGACAATGCATGTTTTTTCCATTCAAATATACATTTAATTCTACATGGTCATATGTAATACCTCCCTCCTGTGGAAGGCTGTTCGCTGGTAGCCTATTTTTCTCTTCATTGTTGTGATACAGGGCTCCATCATTTCTCATCACAAGACTATGCATGTCTCGGCCAAGAGGAATCTGATTCAGGTTAACCTTCTGAGTTGCAACACCAATACCCCAGATTCCTGTGGATTGGATTTTGAATTCAAAATAGCTTTTGTTTTGATGTAAAGGTGCATTGGCTAAACAACCTCCTGTTCCACATATTCTTCTTCCATTTTTTACAATGACAACATCTGTTCCCATGTGCTGCGTGTCCAGCTGCACGGCTGCATCTCCTTCAGAGGAATGTGGCCGGTCCCGCAGTTCCTGCAGCATCGCAGGCAGCACAACACCGACGCCGCCATGGCGTGAAGACCACCGCTGGGCCACAGCTGCACCTATTGACCATCTCTACATTTTAATGAGGAGGGTATGTAGATCATTTGCTTCTTTTTTTGGGGGGTACTGGGGATCGAACTTGGGTCCTTGCACTTTCGAGGCAGGTGGTAGAACCACTGAGTTAAGTCCCTGGCCCCTGATCATTTACTTCTAATGTGATTATTGCTATAGTTGGGTTGAAATCTACTATTTCGCTATTCTTTTTCTCACTGTCCTATTAGTTCTTTGTTCCATTTCCCCCCTTTACTGATTTTTTAAAAGGCAAGGTATCACGATGTAGTCCAGGCTGGCGTTGAACTAGCTATGCAGCTTGGGCTGGCCTCAAACACATGATCCTTCTGCTTCAGCCTCCTGAGTTATGGGGTTGCAGGTATGTGCTGCCATGCCCACCTTGACTTCTTTGGATGGAGTATTTTTAGTGATTTCATTTTATCTGTTTTGTTGGCTTATTAACTGTAACTTTTTGTTATTTTACTTTAGTTTCCTTGGCATTTATAGTATACATGCTGAACTTTTCAGTCTACCTTCAAATGATAGTATACTACCTCATATATAGTCAAAGAATCCGATAAAAGTGTATTTTTCTCTCCCTACTAGTTTTGTCGGTCATAGATTTTGCTTCCACGTGTTATGAACCCCCACACTATATTTCTATTACTTTTGCTTTATGTTGTAATTTATCTTTTGAAGAGACTTCAATAACAAGAAGTCTTTTTCAGATGGTTGCTATTTCTAGTTCATCATTCCTTTGAGTAGATTTAGGTTTTGGACTGCTATTATCTTCTTTCTACCCAAAGGTCTTTAACTTTTTTTGTATTTCAGTTTGGCTAGTGCTGAGTTCTTTCAGTTTCTGCTTGTCTAAAAATGCGTTTATTTCACTTTTGTTTTTGAACCTATTTTAAGGAGGTAAAGACTTTTAGGCTGAGATTTGTCTTTCACTATTTTAAAAATGACAAGCCTGCCGGGGATTTAGCTCAGTGGTTCCGGCGCCTGCTTCGAAAAAAAAAAAAAAAAGACAAGCCACTGTCTCCTAGTTAGTGTTATTTCCAATAGGAAATCAGCTCTTGATTTATCTTTGTTCCTCTGTACATAATGTGTCTTTTATCCTCTGACTACTTTTAAGATTCTTTATCTTTAGATTTATTTATTTAATCATTTAGTTATTGGTGATAGGAATCGATCACAGGGCCTTGTGCATGTGAAGCCTGAGCTGCACCCCTGAGCCACAGCCCCAGCTCCTACCACTGGCTTTTAACAATCTGTATTTTTTTTTTTTGTATATCCTTTTATTGGTACATTTTAGGTGTACAATATAATGACATTCATCATTGGAGATATGCACCTTTACATACTCTCTTGGTTCTTATTCCTTTCCCCCTTCCCTTCAACCCCTCCATTCCGCTAACAATCTGTATTAAGATGTGCCTTGGGGTAAGTAGGAAACGTGCCTTCACATTTTTGTACTGGTAGTTCGTTGAGCTTCTTGAATCTATAGGTTTATAGAGTCCAGCAAACTTGGAAAAATCTTGGCTATTATTATTATTATTATTATTATTATTTTTGGTACAAGGGACCGAACTTGGGTCCTTGTGCTTGTGAGGCAGGTGACAGAACCACTGAGCTAAATCCCTGGCCCTTGGCTATTATTTCTTTAAGTATTTTTCAGTCCCTTCTTTCTTCCTTTTCATGTGGGGTTCTAATTATATGCATTTTTGTCCCAAAGCCGACTGATCCCATCTTCATTCATTTCAGCCTTTTTTTGTGTTTCATTTTGGAGAGTTTCTAGTGTTACTTTTCATGTTAACTCATTTTTTTTTCTGCACTGTATAAGCTGCCATTAAATTTTTCATCACAGGGCTGGGGATTTACCTCAGTGGCACTGCTGCCTGCCTCGAAAGCACAAGGACCTGAGTTCGATCCCCAGTACCACCAAAAAAAAAATATTTTTCATCTCAGACATTTTAGTTTTCATCACTAGAAGCCTGACTTGTCTTTTCTAAAATAGCCTTTATTTCCACTCAACACGTTAAATCTTTCCTCTAGTTTCTTGAACATATATACCACTGTCATAGCTGTTTTTTATGTCCCTGTCTACAAATTTTTTTTTTTTTGGTACTGGGGTTCTAACTCGGGTCCTTGCGTTTGAGAGGCAGGCGGTGGAACCACTGAGCTAAATCCCTGGCCCCCTGGTCTACTAATTTTATTATCTGTGTGATTAATGGGTTGGCTTTAATTGTCTTTGTTCATTATATGTGGTATATTCTTCTTTGCGTGGGTAGCAATTTTGGATTAGATTATTAGGCATTTTATCTTGCTATACACTGATTTTTTTTTTTTGTAAATACTTTCTTCTGGTACAGTTTAGTTACTCAGAAACAATTTGTTCTTTCAGGGTTTTGCTTTTAAAATCTGTTGGGTGGAAACTACAGCTATGTGCAGTTTAGGATTAATTTTCTTCCTGCTACTGAGGTAAGCCTTTTTCTAGTAATCTAAGAAGCACCCCTAAATGATGAGATTTTTCACTCGGTTGGAAACAGACACCTCTTCCTGGCTCTGTGTGGTAAAAGGAATGTTGCCCCTTCTGATTCTTCTGAGTGATGCCTTCCCTGGCCTCGGGTCATTTCTTCATCCACACTCTGGTCAGCACTCACCTGAACACTCAAGGAAGACCCTCTGCAAAAGGTCTGCATGGTTCTCTCTTTTCCAAGACTGCCCTGTAACCTCCAGCTGCCATGCCTTCAGCTCAGGGTGACCGCTGGGCTCTCACAGGGTTCGCTCTCCCTAGACAGTAGTCTGCACCTTTTTCCAGGCAGTGGATGAGGACAATTGTTCCTCTTTGGTCCTTTGGTGTCTGTTGTCCTGTTTTTAGTTGTTTCAAGTGCGTGTGTGTGCATAAATCTAGTCAAGGTCCATTTTCCTTAGGGTGCAGTTTACTTTTTTTTTTGGTACCGGGGATCGAACTCCGGTCCTTGCGCTTGTGCAGCAGGCAGCGAAACCACTGAGCTAAATCCTGGGCCAAGTAGTTCTTGAATAAAGTTATATTGATAAAGTCCGATATACAATACTAAGTAAAATGTAATGGGGTTAAAAATAAATCACTTTTTAAAGCCTAGGGTCAAAATTTTCTTCATTTACTAACATACAAAATAAATACAGTAAAAAACTTTTTTTCTTGGGTTTTTGAGACAGGGTTTCACTATGTAGTTTAGGCTGGTCTTGAGCTCACTATGGAGTCCAAGCTGGCCCTGCAATTAGTGATTCTCCTGTTTCAGTGTCCCGAGTGCTGGGATTACAAGTGTAAGCCACCACGCCCAGCAGGAAAAAACATTTTTGTACAAAATACTTAAAAGGGGATATGAAAAATTCTGTACTTATAATGTAGCAAATATGACTTTTAAAAGGAAAATTGTTTGCTGAAAAGAATAGGAAATAAAGCCACACACGTTTCTGTCTGGTTTTATAAACTGAACAATAATAGGAATGATAATAATAATAATAATAAAAAGAATGGATTCTTTAGTAACTGCTCAGTTATCTGCTTTCTTTCTTTTTTTTTTTTTTTGGTACCGGGGATCGAACTCAGGACCTTGCACTTTCAGCAGAACCACTGAGCTAAATTCCCAGCCCTTTATCTGCTTTCTTCATGCAAAAGAAGTCCCTTTTCTCTGCACTTTTTGGCAGGTTAGCTCCTCCTTGCTTTGCTCCAAGTCACAAGAAGTATTTGAAGCCCTGCGTGCCCCCCTCTGCTGCCCCGGCCGTGACCTTGAGTGAAAGCTTCCCATGGTGGTGCTTTCTCAAATAAATACGTGGCTCTGGCATCCAACAGGCCCCTGGGTAACTCTCTAGCATGCTGAAGTCGAGTTGGCCCATCAGCCCATCAGCTACTTTCCCACAGAAACCAAGCCAATAAAGCCTGAATTTTTCATAGAACACAAATTACCAATATAGTTACAGTCTCCAATGGTAAACATTTCTATAGCATCAGCTAGGGATGATCACGAAGTGGAGTCCAGTTTTAACGAATTCGCCACCTCTATCTACTTCCTCTTCCCCCTCTCCACCCCACCCCACAACCATCCTACCTACTGCAGTGTCATTTTCTAAAAACCTAAACTAAACCTGTTGCTTGCATGAAAATTTAATTTCCCAGTAGGTCTATTAAATGTGGCAAGATTACAAACATTTACTTTATCTGCTGTTATATTTTCTAGTTGGGTGAAAGTGACCTGGAACAGGGCTTAGAATGCCCCAAGAAAACTTTGAACGGCTGGGAGCTTCCCAATCAGCTGCTTCCCCCGTCCTGTAGTCAATGGGGATTTCCAGGGGGAGAGGAACAGGGCTGGCGGGTTGCTTAGGAAATGGCATTCTTAGCCTTTTTCATCTCTTTCCCACCAGTGCTTGGGGATACTGGGAAAGCACAAATAGTTGCCAATGAGGAAGAAGTTAGGGACTCCTGAGATAATCTGCACGAATCTCTTTTTTCTTCTAGAAATCAGCTTTTGTTCTAAAACAAGGGTTGGCAAACTAGGGCCTGTAGGCCAAAATCTGGCTAACTGCCTTTTTGGTTTTTTCCCCCTAGCACTGGGTACTGAAAATAGGGAGCACTCATGTTCACCTGTAGCCTTTTTAATGTTTTTCATTTTGGGGCAGTTGCTCAGGGTGCCCTTGAACTTGAGATCCTCTTGCCTCAGTCTCCAAGTAGCTGGGATTACAGGCATGTGAGTCTGTGCAAGGCTACTTATTTTTGTCAATAAAGTTTTCTTGGAACATAGAACATTACCTGTGTATTTACTAGATATGGCTACTTTTGAAGTTGCCTAGCAGGCTTCAGTGGTTAGGATAGAAAATGTCTGGTCCAGTAAACTAGTATCTGGCCCTTGATGAAAAATGTTTGTTGACTTCTGTTTTGCTGGAGTATTGTAGACAAAAGGGTATAATAAAAACCAAGACAATTGAAGAACTTGACGAGAATGTCCTCCACCTATCACCAGTATGGTGCAGATGTCAACCGAACACGAGAGCCTAGGGATGGTGTTTGAGTTTAAATTACTGGTTCAACAGGATACACCTTTCTTCAAAAGCAAGAGGTCAAGGGTGTCAACATGGAGCAGTCTCAGTATTTTAAGGGGGTGCTACGGTAGAGTCTTTCTCAGCTGAAGAACTACTTAAATATAGATGACAGTATCTTAATTTATAGTATTTTTCCTTAGGTTCTATCTCACAGATTCTAATTTGCAAAATTTAATGCATAACACTACTTGATAGATCCAAGATAGAAGTTTTACTGGGAATCTGATTCTCTAGACTCCATAAACACCTGAGTTTTTGGAGATGAGATGCTTTCTTACACTAAAGGGCACATACGTACACCCTTCCATTCACCTGGCCCTCAGGGGACAGCCTGTGGATTCCCTGTCATCTGAAGGCTGAAACCAGGTTTTCTCTGTCAACACAGGAGCAGCACCTTCTTGTTGACATTTATTTTTTATTAGTACATAATTGTCATTCATACTGATCACATTCATCGTAGGGAATTTGTACTTATATATAATGTATCTTACTTCTTTTTTTCCCATCCCCTTCCACTCCCTTCAACCCATTTTCCCCTCCCCACTTAAAAAAGCTTTGTTTCCATTTTTTCCCTTTTATTCTTTTATTTCCTTTTCCCTTCCTTCTCCTTCCTCTATTCCCCTTCCCATTTGAACATGTTCTTCCTACTTTCCAGTATGTATCCTCCATTAGGCTCCTTGTTCACTCTTTGGGTTTCTCACACAAAAGAAACAATGTGATATTTCAACTCCTGTGTTTGATTTATTTCACTTAAGATTATGGTCTTCAGGTACATCCATTTTTCTACAAATGACTCCTTTATCCTTCTTTATGGCAGAATAGTACTCCACTGTATAAATACATGTTCTTTACCCATTCATCTTTTGAAGGGCATATGGGCTATTTCCCAAGATTTAGCTATTGCCGGGGATTTAGTTCAGTGGTTCCGGTGCCTGCCTCGCAAGCGCAAGGTCCCAAATTTGATCCCCGGTGCCGAAAAAAAGAAAAAACCCTAAGAATTAGCTATTATCAATTGTGCCGCTATAAACATGGGTGTGCATATATCACTGTGTTGTGGTGTTTTTACCTCTTCTGGGAAGATATCTTAGGACCTTTTTTTTTTTGGTACCGGGGATCGAACTCGGGTCTTTGTGCTTGCGTAGCAGGCGATGAAACTACTGAGCTAAATCCCCGGCCCTGGGAAGATATCTAGAAGGAGAATAGCTGGGTCAAAGTTTTGGTTTTTTGAGGAATCTCCACACTGATCTCCACAGTGGTTGCACCAGTCTACACTCCCATCAGCAACAGAGAAGGGTTCCTTTTTACCCACAGCCTCACCAGCATTTGTTATTGATTTCTTGACGACAGCCCTTCTTGGGAGTGAGATGGAGTCTCAGTGTTGTTTTAACTCGCACTTCTTGAATGACCAGTGATGTTGAGTATTTTTTGTATATTTATTTGCTGTTTATACTTTTTATCTGAAAAATATTCATTTCAGATGGCCATTTTTGCATTGGGTCTTTAAATTTGGGGGGTGGTGGTCTGATTTTTTTTGAATTTTTTACATATTCTAGATGTTAGTCTTTTGTCTGAGGAGTAGCTGGTAAAATTTTTTTCCTGTTCTGTGGGTTGTCTCTTCACTCTTCACAGTTCCTTTTGCTGTGCAAAAGCTTTTTAATCTGATGTGATACTAGTTATTGTTTCTTTGTAATATCTGCTATGGATTACACTTATGTCTTCTAGAGTTTCACTTATTCTGTCTTCCAGCAAATTAAGTATTTCTGTTTTTATATTTAGATCTTTGATCCACTTTGTTTGTAATTTTGTACGTGGTGAGAGATATGGGTTTAGGTTCAATTTCGGGCATGTGGAAAGCCAGTTTTCCCAGTACCTTTTATTTTATTTGGGGTTTTTTTTTGGTACCGGGGATCGAACTCTGGACCTTGTGCTTGCAAGGGAGGCGACGGAACCACTGAGCTAAATCCCCAGCCCCTATTTTTTTTTTTTGAGACAGGGTCTCACTATGCAGTTCAGACTGGCCTTGAACTCACTATGTAGCCCAGGATGGCCTCAAACTCATGGCAATCCTCCTGCCTCAGCCTTCTGGCTCCCAGCACCATTTATTGAAGAGGCTAACCAGTGAAGGTGTTTGGCCCCTTTATCAATGATAATATGGCTGAGTGTGCTGGGAGTTGTTTCTGCATCTTCTATTCTGTCCCATTGATCCTTGGGTCTGTTTTTTTTTTTGCCAGTACCATGCTGTTTTTGTTTTTTTTTTTAAATCACAGTAGCTGTGTAGTATAACTTCAAATCAGGGATTGTGATGTCCCTGGCCTTGCCCTTGTCTAGAATTGCTTTTGCTATTCTAGGTCTCTTCTGAGGAGTTTTAGGATTGTTCTCTCTAGTTCTGTGAGATATGCCATTGGTATTTTGATTAGGATTGTATTACATCTGTATAACTGTTTTGGAAGTATGGCCATTTCTACTATATTGTTGCCTATCCAAGAACAGGGGATATCTTTCCATTTTCTGATATCCTCTTCTCTTGTTGACATTGAGAAAGTAGTATGCTACTGTGTACTGGAACAGGAATAACAGGTCCTGTGGTATCTTCAACACACGGACAGGACTTGCTGAGGGATCTACAATCAAAGAATTCTGAAAGGTGGTTGGGTGAGTTTGAGCTTGCCAATGTCCATTCTATGTCTCTTTGTCCAGGATTTATCTGGCAAGGGGCCCCAAATTCCCTGATTGGCTCTCAGAGGAAGGGCTCACCAGAGAGACCTTAACAGGCAAGGGATTCTTGGACAAGGGGACACACACATGATGCTCCCTAAAGCAACACTGGGCCCAGCGAGAAAAGGAAAGTGGCAGCATTTAGATTAGTTAACAATGGGAGGTGGTACTTTCCAAAGATGAAAACTCAAGGTTGCAAATCCAGGGAAGAGGGCTGCAATAGGAAGACAATACAACGGGGAATTTGGTTCAAGAATGAGGAGTGCTGAAGGGAAAAAGTAGAGTGAGGAACAATCTACTACATGGACTCTGCATTTAGTTTTTGCCATAAATTACCAACAAAAAAAGGTCCTCTAGACTACTGAGCTAACAAGGGGATAACTCATGCTGTCCTTGATTTGGGCTGTTTGACTGTAGCTGTTTTAGATGAAGCCACAGCTAAAAGTGATGAGGTTGAGGTGGCTGAACTTCTGTGAAATAAATACTGCATTCCACCCCCTGCTTCGACCCGCCTTCCCCAGCCTCCTACTCTGAATTCCTCATCTTTCACCAACACCGCCCCAAATTATGATTGATGTGAGGACTGCAATAAAATGATACCATAGTTTTAGTTCTTTCCAAAACTTTAATGAAATCAGGCAAACTGGCACAAGTCCACAGAACAGGAATCAAGGCTGGATGCCATGATCAACGCTTCAAAGAAACCGAGCTGAGTTCAAAAGAAATAAGGCTGTGGACAAGACTTGATACTATTCTTAAAGATATTGATGAGCCAGCCCTCCGAAGAATGAATCACTGTTCACAATGCTACATTTGGGCAAAAGTCATATTCTTAACTACCTAAGTTCTTAAATTTACTATCTCTTATCCACTGTCAAGTTTAACTGTCTTAAGTTCTGAGTAAATGATTTTTAATATATTTATGCAGCTCATATCAAGTTTAAGAAATTTGCATTAAATTAGCTTTTAAAAAAATGATTGGGCTGTAAACTCAGAATCTTTAGTCTCCTGGGATTAGCAGACTGTTGAAACATGAAAAGCCTGAAAAAGTACTGAAAAAAGAACAGCGGTCATAGAGTGGGCCGGGAAGCAAATGGACGTTGTAACTGAAGCTTCAGTTCAAGAAGAACCTGGCCCACAGCAGCTCCTCTGAGCCATGTGGAAATGCCTCAGGAGCTGAGAGATCTAGTAGCATTATTAACCACGTCTAAGAATACAAAGTTAAAAAGTTATACTGGAAAGTCCTGAGGTGTCTGTATCTCCACCGTTGATAAGATCTTGGCTCAAGTTCCTTTCAATGGGTCTCCAGGCAAAAGGCATTGCTGCTCCTCAAAATCACAGAAGTGGCTTTTCTACTTCTGTGTGGCCAGGCAGGCACACCTCTGTTGCCACAGATAGGAGGGCTAGCATAAACTTTTCTTTGTCATCTTTAGATTTCATCAAAATATAGGGGCGTTATCAGATCTGCATTCTAACTGTTGTTGGTTTGTTTACTCAGAAGTCCCCTCTGCTGCCAATGGGCTGAATCAGAATTGCACTGTCTGCTTAGCATTACTGATCTCTTTTATGTAGCCATGCCGGAGAGTAAACTTGTTATTTAAATGTGACTTTCAAGTCCTCTCACATCTCCCTTAGAGCCTCACTGAAAATTACAAATGTGCTATCAAGAATAACCACCCACTGTTTATACACACCAGAAGTCCACATGCAAAAGATATATGGGATACATTGGAGTGTGTTTGGCTGGTGTCCCCAACACATCAGCAGGAAAAAAGGGAACTAGTGTCCACACTAAGCTGGCAGTCTGCCACCATGTCCCAATTCCTGGAAAAGAATCAACTCTCCAGCGAGCCCAGGGCACTGGGTGGAAGAGAGATTTTACTGGTGAGTACTTGGAGACACCTGCATGCTCGCTCATCTATGAGTTACCATCTTCTTTCTAGTGTTTTTAGGCCACAAGCTGGTATCTGTACTGATGAACATAACGGAAATTGTGATAAAATGATTAAATGATTTGTGGTGTTTTTAACTGGTCAGAACAAATACAATTTGATTTTAAAATGATCAAATTGCTATGTTAACACTTACCAATATGGAGTGAAGACCTATGTACACTGCTTTAAAGAGCTGAATATGAGCAACTGTAGGAATTTTGGGGGTGTAAGATGAGAAAGCCTGTTTGAGAGGAGGCCCAGCTGGGGGGAACCAAGGTATCACAAAAACTGTAGCTGCTGACTCTTTGGAAGAGCTGGCAACAGACTAAGGATGCTTTTCTTGTGGCTCTTTTTATAGCTAAGACATTAATTATTTTAAAAGACCCAAGCTATTCAACCTTTGTGAGTATGGGGAATTCTCTTGTAAGTAGGATTTAATTCCTGTGGGGCAGAGTCCATCCAACATGGAAGTACATAGAGAAGGAGCGACTAAACATGTAGTTATGCTTTCAGATGACTTTTTATTTATGCATTTGCGCACCCCCTAGCTCTGGAGACCTCTGGTTCCCTTCCACTCTGCGGATCAGGCAGGGTGTGGGCAGTGACACTGGGGTCCCATGGGCCAGGGTGCCTCTCCTGGTCACCCGTGACCATGCAGCCCACTCTGTGGTGCAGGCCTGTCGAGCCTTGGGCAGGCCAGAGTGGTGGTTGGGTGTGGGCCCCTGAGGCAAACAAGGCCCCTTGGGGATTCCTGACTCCTGGGGTGCAGATGGCTTCTGGAGTATGACTCCTGAGTCTGAGGCTGGACTTGTGACCCAAACAAGGTGTTGCTGCAGAGGACACTGGGCTGAAGAATGGAGAGCGGAAGCCAAAGCCTGAATCTACGTATTAGCCTTTTTTCATTCTTTGATTTTTTTGGACTTTCAAATAACATCTTTTTAAGACAAACCATTGATTATGTATTTTGAGAAACTCTCAGTCTGAGTGAGTTCAGCCAGGAGTGGCCTGGTCCCAGTGGAAAGATTCAAGACAGAGATACACTAGATGTCTTAAAATTCTAAATAACATGTGATGAAAAAGACAGGCACTACCAGAAATACTTATCACTTCCTGCAACTATAGTATACTGTGCTTTATTCAAATCTGAAAGAAAAGCCCCTAAAACAAAAATCCAAATGTAATTCAGATCTTTGGTTTTAAAGGGGTATTTTCAAACATTTCATTCACTGCCAACCCGAGGCCAGAAAATGTAAAGCAGCAGCTGCTGTTACTCCCCCACCTCATTCTTGAGGTCTGGGTGTTTAATTATTCTATTTGCTTAACTGTCTAAATATATTTGCATAAGTTTGCAACAGTATCAGATGGGAGCCTTCATGAGTTTGTCAATATTATTTTTGGCTAGCTTAATGGAAAAGAAACATGCTATGCTAAAAGCACAAAAATCTGAACAGGGAAATAAACAAACTGCCCTAACATCTGCATAAGCTATATTTGTTGGTAAAGTTAAAAAGAAAGGACAGGCCTTCAAGTAGATTACTCATCTGACAAAATATTCGGCTTTTTCCCGATGCAAGCCTGCACTGTAGCAATTAATCATGTTTGAAAGCTGGAAGAACAAAGACTGTTGGGATGACAAATGAGGCAGTAAATGATGCTGATATAGGAGTAAAGATTCAAGGGGGAAACTTAAAGTACATAAATGACCTGCAACTTGCTTTAAAATTTTACATTCTACTATTAAGTTTGACTAGTCACATATTTCATGAAATCCCTTGAGATAACTTAGAATAATGCAAAATTGCTCACTATTATTAGGGGTAGATTGTGTACCCACATAAAAAACAATGGCAAACACCTAAGAGTATATCCCAATCCAGCCCAAAAAAGGCTGAAGGATTCACTGAAGGTTACTTGTTTTTTCTTTTTTTGTGTGTGTGTGTGTGGGTGTCTTGTTACATTGGCCAGGCTGGCCTTGTATTCGTGGGCTCAAGTGATCCTCCTGCCTCAGCCCTCTCAGTAGCTGGAACTACAGGTGTGCACCACTGTCACTTGGCTTGCAAGCCCACCCCCCATAATGGAGATTGAATCCAGGGACTCATACAGGTAGGCAAATCTTCTACCACTAAGCTACACTCTCATGTCTTTTTACTTGATATTTTGAGACAAGCCCGTAAGTTATCCACGTTCACCCTGAGCTTGTGCTGTTTCTCCCTTAGCCTCGGGAGTAGCTGGGATTACAAAGAGGTCACGTCTTTAGGTACCAAAGTTAACTCCAAAGGCAACAGTCAAATTACATGGGTTGAGTGAAATGGACATATTAAAGAACAACTGCCATATGGCTTTCTAGCATTCTTCCAGCCAAGTTAAAATTCATCCAAGAATGCAACCCAAAAGTGAATATGTAACGATTTTATTTTTTAGTTTTCAGGTTCCACTTTATTCTTTACCAGAGTTTCAAGCAAATAATTAACTTGCTTTCACCGATTTTCACTTCCCATACTCATGGAGTCACTCTGCCTATTCCCAGCCCCAAATATTCTCCTCATGTCCACGTTGGGCTCAGCTAGCCCTCTCCTGGTCCTAGTAACAAGTAATGTGAAGGAAAGGCTGCCACACTGACCTTTGTACTCCTAGTGGCTCACACCGTGCCTGGAAACATAAAAATGTGCTGCACAGACACAAGGGAAGACAGAAACATCTTCATCGTTTATTGCCCTTTGATAACCAAGGCTGACTGAACAGGAATGACTGATTCAGGGGCTGCTCAGAAATTCCATTCAGGTGGAAGCCTTGATGTGATCAACTGCACTTCTGAAGACCTGAGGATCAGATTCTTGAAAAATAAGTTACATTAAAGGGCCTATTTGACAAACCAGATTTTATTTGTTTACAGGCAGTGTAGGACTTGGTCATTTTGAAAGGCAGTCAATATGATGGGAAGAGCAACAGACTTGAAACAGAAAAATGTGCAACACAGCCACTTTGGGTGGCCCCAGCTTCCCCACTGGGGCACCGAGTTTTGATCTCCAGCTTGGTGGCGTGAGGCCCACAGGGTTGGGCTTCCTCTGTGACCTTGGCATTAATGACCATTTGAGGTGCTCCTAACTCCAAAACCTTTAACTTATAGCACAGATTTGTCACTGAACCTTAGGTCCAATACCCAATTGTCCAGTGGACATCTTCATATGAACTTATATAACAAGTGCTTTGGACTCGATGTGTTCATAACAAAATCCACTACCATGCAGACAGATAACGTGGCAGGTCTGTCCTTCGAAAGCCCTGCTTAGAAGGTTGGGGCCTAGGAACTTGGGGTTGGAGAGGGGTTCCACTAGTCCTTAAATGATAAGAGCTGCTCACTTGCCTCATTTGTTTGTACTAACAACATGGTTTATATAAGTCGAGCGCAGGCTTTCCTCTGGGAATCTGGAATTTGGTACCTGCCAAACATAAGGTCATCATGTGAGCAGCCCCAGTAAAAACCCTAGGGACTGAGTTCCTAATAAGCTTTCCTGGTTGAAAGCATTTCAGGTGCTGTCAGTTCAGTGCCTGTGGGAGGAGAGGAGCAAGAGGGCCCTGAGAGCTCACACCTGGTTCCTGTCCACCTTGCTCCCTGCATAGATCTCTCTGCTCATTTTGCTTTCTATTTCTCTGTTGTAATAAGTCACACTCACAAAGTGCTATATGCTGGGGCTTGTGGGTCCTCCTAGTTAATCACTAAAGCCAGTGGTGGTCTTGGGGACCCCGAAAGGATTATCTTCCTCCTAAAATTGGTCCTGTTTCCTTTACTGCTTAGCTAAGTAACACAACCCTGCTCACCAGGAAAACAAGTGAAACCGTTCAGGACTATTTTAAAATGATCTCTTCCCCGCTCCTCTCTGTTGGGTCCAGTTCATTCTCCCTCAGTAAGACCTCTTGTCCCCAGCTCCTGCCTCTGTCTCAGTTTAGCTCTCACATTTCTCTTTGGGGGGCTTTCCTCGGAGACAAAGTCTCGCTATGTACTCCAGACTGGCCTCGAACTCATCATGGTGATCCCCCCACCTAAGCCTCCCGAATGCTAGGATTATAGGCGTGCACCACCATGCCTTGCATGTCTCACCTTCGTAATTACTGCCACCTCCTAATGAGGTCCTCATGCCTCTCATCTCTCCACTCCATCCTGCTCCTGATTGAAGCCTTAGTTATCTTTCCAAAACGCCAACATAATTATGACACTGATCTCCATAAAATTCCCAGGCCTGCAGAATAAACTCCTGACTCCTAGGCTGGGGCCTCAAGCTCTCGCAGGACCTGGGTTCTGCTTTCCCACCAGCATCACAACTGCTTGTACACGTGACTGCCGTATTAAAGGACATCAGCAACACCATCTCACATCTTCATATGCAGTACCTGCTGCCCTCTGTGCCTCATCACCTAGCTGATCTGTTCTTGAGTCCTTCACGGTCTGGCTTGCATAATCTAGTTCTCAATAGGACGTCCCAGCCCCCATTGTCATCTACTCCACGCACTCCTGGAGCAGGTCACCCCTCTCCCCGCAGGGGACTGAACAGGTAATTTTTGGCCCTCCCTAATCTGTGAACTCTTCCAGGGGCGGAGGCAAGATCCAGGCCTTGGTACCCAGCATTCTTCAGTAAATCCTGGAATGAGTGAATCAGAAAACAGGCATTTGTCTGGCTTCATAGTGATACATCCCCTATGCTAGAATGGGCTAATGAATAATCGCCGTTCACCTGGGAATTGGGTGTTGAAGAAAAAGAGGGCTGGTTATTTCCAGTGAGATGGTTCTATCACCTGGACTCTCTTGGTGACAAAAAAAAAATCTCATCTTTCAGTGCTCCACCTTCTAAATTCTAGGTGATCCTATACTTTCTGGTGTCCATGCCCCACGCCAAGGTGATGCACTGAATTCTTACTATGTAAACACTGACTGAGTTGTTTCCGGCAGATTTCTCTGCGATCTTATTGCAGATCAATGCTGCTCATCTTAGAGGTGCTCCCTTGCTGACCTGGGCTAACCCTGTTCTTCACTTAAATCCTATGTCTTTCCTCAAATGTTTATTGTACTCTCCTTGCAATACAGGAAAGATTTCAGTCTGGAACCAAGCAAAGTCAAAATCCATGAAGGCACTGATTTACTTGTAAATAAAATGGATGAGTCCCCAGTGCATTACACAACAGCCAACAAGAGCCTCTCTTCCTGCCCGAAACTGAGCCCAGCTGCCTCCAGGCTGAGGGTGTGAAATGTAGCATCCAGCATGCTTGAGAAAGAGCTCTGGGCCGAGCCAGTCCCCATGTGGCCTGGTCAGCAATAGCACCTAATATTTAAGAGTTTTTAGGGGTAAAACTTATGTAACAAAATGGTAAGAGCAGAGCCACAGTCTTAGGGAAGTACTGGATGGCCTTTACAGCATTTTAATCCTCTGGCTGTTACTTTTCATCAAAAAAGAACATTTTCATATTTTATAAAACCACCAATTAGCTGGGTGTGGGGGCACATGACTGTAATCCCAGTACTCTGGGAGGCAGAGGCACAAGGATCTACCAGCTTGAACTACACAGTGAGACCCTGTCTCAAAAAAAAAAAACAAACCATCAATTATACTCAGCTCAGAATTACAGAAGCTTGGAGCTAAAAGGGACCAGAGGACACTATCCAACTCAGGGGCAAGGGGAGCTGCTCGGTAGAGGCAGGAAGTTAAGCTCAGGCACCCCAATGTTCCAATTCTCCCTGCAGTCATCCCCTCTCTCCCTTCCTGCCCTATACTGAAGTGGGTCTCACTCCGATTAAAAGATGTTCCTTTAAAAGCTTTGTGACATGCACAATACTAGTTGGTATAATCAGGTAAATTAAAACAGTAGAAAGCAGCGCTGGGTCCACACTCTCAGCTGTCCCTGACTAATATGCACCCCCAGCCCCCAGGCTAAGCTTTGGCAGAGGCTGGAGCCTAGCAAAGGAGGGACCTGGGTCGGTCTGCAGCATGGCTCCAGGGTGTGCCTGGACCATGGCTGTCCCTTCTTACCAGGGCGAATGACAGACCACCATAAATCACAATCTTCATGATATTGCCATATCCTGGGGTTAAACAGGCTTCTGCAGGCTAATTACCATGTATTATACGGAACAATTTGCAGATTTATAATAGAATTAATGACTGTGGCTGGCTGTTAGCCTGCTGGTCATACTTACAAGCAAGAAAAATGAAGTGAGCATTTCTGCCAATGCACCAACAGGCTCTCTGTAAGACCAGAAGAACCAGACAGAGGCCATCCATGGCCCTGGCCCCCACAGAGGGCCGCCTGCACCAGGTCCCCATCTTTCTTATCTCTCTGGCAAGAAGCAATTTGAATTTCATTAAAATATCAATGTGGTAAATCACCTAAGCTCTTACTATGCATGGAAATAAAGCAAGCAAAGAGGTCAGTCCCTAACCCTCCATTAACATGCCATAGGTTGTCTCTGGCCAGTAATGAAATTAAGATTCTGTGCACTGCCTTCCTCAGGGGTCAGCTGCTCCCTGGAGCGTTTTAATTAAGAAGAGGTGGAAATCCCATCTTACTGTGCGAGTGTGGATTCTGGGGGTTGAGAGGGAGTCTGGGTCTCTTAGGAGCAAAGATTCTGGGCCGGGGATTTAGCTCAGTGGTTTCGCCGCTTGCTGTGCAAGAGCAAGGACCCCAGTTCGATCCCCGGTACAAAAAAAAAAAAAAAAAAAAATGGAGCAAAGATTCTGAGGTGGCACCATCATTTAGTCCTACTTCACCCCCTCATCTCTCTCAGAAGGGGGAGGTTTACAGCACAGAAGTTGAGGAGGCTTAGCTTGTATCACATTTAAAACTTAGATGGATGGAATCAGGATCATGGAAAATGTATACTGCGTAAAAGTTAAGATTCAGTCAGAGGACAGACCTGGGGTTCTGCACTGATTAGGCTGAGCTTAGTACTAGTTGCAGAGCATCCTGGCAACCACAGCAAACAGTGAAAGACATTCCGCCCACGATGTACACCTTGTTCATAAGGCATTTTCATCTCTGGAGGAAATTCATTCCACTGGAACCTGCTGTGTTGCGAGCACTGGGCCTGGGATTTGGGACACAGAGATGAGCAGATTCATTCCCTGGCCTCTAAGGCCTGACCACCCACCATGTGGGGAAACAGACAAGTACACAGCCCATGACTTGGAGCTGTAGGTTATTGACAGAAATCCCCTGAGCAAAAGGAGTGAAAAGGAGCCCAACCGACGGGGGGGAGCCCCCTCCTCTGTGAGCTTTCCAGAGGGCACACTGGGCAGGAAGGCAGTGCCCTGCAGTAGGGTGTCTTTTTGACAGGGTCTTGCTATGTAGCCCAGGCTGGCCTTGAACTCATGTTGCCTTAGCCTCCCAAGTGCTAGGACTACAGGCATGCATCACCACACCTGGCTAAACAAACCATCTTCAGAATCTCACTCTTTTTTACTTGGGAGTAATTTTTTTTTTTTTTGGTACCAGGGATCAAACTCAAGTCCTTGTGCTTCCGCAGCAGGCGGCGAAACCACTGAGCTAAATCCCCAGCAATTTTTGTTTTTTGGCAATGCTGGGGATTGAACTCAGGGCCTCATGTATGTAGGCAAGCTCTTTGCACTGAGCTACATCTCTAGCCCTCGTTTTTCCTTATAGTACCAGCATCCCTCAAAAGACCACAAGGTGAATTCATATGCAACCCTCCTTGAAATACCAACCACATTCTTCACAAACCTAGAAAAACAACCCCAAAATTCATATGGAAACACAAAAGGCCCAGAATAGCCTAGCAATCCTGAGGAAAAAGAGCAACGCAGGAGGTGTTGTGATACTCAATTTCGAAATATAGTAGAGCCACTGTAACAAACAACATGGGACTGTCATAAAAATGGACACACGAACCAATGGAACAGAACAGAGGACTCAGAAATAAACCCACACAGCCACCTCTGACTGCTTCTTGAATGTTGGAGAAGAGACTGAATGATGCTGGGAAAACTGGATATCCACAGGAAGAAGACTGAAATTAAATGCCTGTCTCTTACCCATTGATTTTCTCATACAAAACTTAACTCAAGGCGGATCAAAGGCCTAACTGTAAGTCTTGAAATGTTGAAACTGTAGGAAGAAAACATACAGGAAACGACTCAAGGTGGAGGCACAGGCAACCATTTCCTGACTAGGACTCCAACAATTTAGGAAATAATAAGAAGAACTGATGGATGGGATCGCATTCTAGATTATACTCAAATTTTTGCGAAAACAAAACAAAACAAAACAAGAGCTACTTAAAAATGTCAAGGACACAATGCCAAAGGACACAGAGGTGAAAGCATTTCCATGAAAGTGCACAGCTTCCTAAAGTGCAGCTTGGTTTGCGAGATGGACAGCTGTAGATTCTCTTAATAATTCAGAGAAATACCCTTTCCCTTGGTAAACAGGCAGCTGACTCACTGGCCATGGTGCCTACTCCCCCATGCTGATGGGTGCATCTGATCCCTGGCAGGTCAATCACTTGGATGGGGTGGGGAGGCTGATAGTACTTGGTGAAGCAAGAACCCAAAGCGACTTGACTAGAGATGATTAGTTCACCCAAACTGAAAGACAGCCAGAGTTCTCTTAGAAAACAGTTTTGGACCTGCCTGGAGCACAATAATGGGTGACAGAGACTCCAAGCCCTGCAGCATGGCTGTGTTACTCTGTCTTGAAAGGGTTCCCAATAAAGCTTTCTGATACCGACTGGAAAAATTAGTTAGAAAATTCATCCTAAATTGCTAAAAACAACAATCCTAAAACTGTTAAAATTAAAGGCCCCCCTGTTTGGAATTCCTATGTTTCAAGCAGCAAGGTTTTGGAGGCCATCTGCTTGCATGATGGCATCAGTCTTGCAGTGGATAATCTGAAGATTACTTATAATAAGCTGGTGCGCAGAACGAAGGGGCCCTTCTCATAACTAACAGGACGTGAAAATAAGACCACATCATCGGCACAAACATGACAGAATTTCTCTGGGGGGGCGGAGCAGGGGTTGAATCCTGGTTCTGCCACTACACGCCATGACCAGGGAAAGTTACTTATACATTCTGAGTCCTGGTTTTCTTGTGTGTAAAACAGAGACAGTGATCTGGTCTAGCTGAGGGGTGCAGGGAGCGTGAAATGAGTTAATACATAGAAAGCACTCAGAACACTGCCTGGCGGCTTGTAGGTACTCAGTAAGTGTTACATCGCCTGCCTTCCTTCCTTGCCTCCCTTCCTTCTACAGTACTGGGTATTGAACCCAGGGCCTTCACATTGAACTACATCCCTAGCCCTTTTCTAAATTTTGAGACAGGGGCCAGGTGTGGTGGTGCACGCCTGTAATCTTGGCACTTGGAAGGATCATGTGAGTTTGAGGCCAGCCTTGGCTACACAGTGGATTTAAGGCCAGCCTGAAGGACATAGTGAGATTCCCTCTCAAGAAGAAATAAAAGGGGTCAAGGTCCCTTTTTTTGGGACAGGGTCTCATCCTAGTCAAGTCACTAATTTTTCCATGCTATGCTCAAACTTCCTGCTTCAGCCTCCACGGGTACTTGGTTTACAGGAATGTGCTATGATGCCTGGCTACAGTTTTAATTTTATAATTATAATTTATTTTAATATCCTTTATTCTTGCTTACTTTTTTTCTTTTTCTTTTTCATTTGGTCTGTGCTGGGGATTGAACCCAGGGCCACATGTATGCTAGGCAAGTGCTCTACCAATGAGCTACATCCCCAACCCATCTATGCATTTTTACATTGCTGACATTACATCCTATGAGATTTCATTTACCTGCTCTGAACATACCAGTCATCAAACATTTCAGACATCATATACTCACCACATAGACCATCATTCTGGTCTGAAAACACCTAGACATTCCTATCTTCAACCTTCTTTGTAATGAGTCTTTGGACCCATGACATTTTGGGAGAAAGATATCAGGGCCAAAAAGATATCAGCTTTTTAAAAAGCTCAATAAAGAAGAGGCATGGGGGAAAAGAAGAAAAAGGAAATTGCAGTGGAAGACTGTGAAGTGTTGCAGGCAGGGTTTTGTTTTTAGAGTAATGACGCAGAGACCAGAGCCCGGACATCCACAGTGAGAAGGGGGAGGCCGGGGTGGCAGGGAGCGCCACAGTGGATGCGTGCACTGCCTGTGAACCGGGACACTCCATCACTGTCCTCAGCGTCCATCTGTGATTGCAGACGTGTGCAGCAGGATTTGCGGGCGTGCGGTTTTTTTCAGTGGTGCAGAGATTCCACGCTATGGTTTTCATGTGCCATTAACCATCAGTATTCAAGTAAACCAAGAATTCCATCTGAAGTTCTATTTATAAATTTAATATTATTACTCTTCATAAAGCCTTCTGTTCTTTTTCCAGTGGTGTGGTTGTAGCAAGCTATTTGAGGGTGGGGGGTCTGAAATACTTCCTACTCCAAAGACGTGAGCTTCCCCTTTATGCCTTGAATGAAAATTAAGGGTGCTCCAGAGAGGCCAAGTGGATCCCCTACTGGAACCCCTCTGTGGGGTGGCATGCTGTCTCTCTGCTCTCCCTGCCAGCACTCTGTTATCTCCAAATAGGAGCACATGCCAGTCCTCATGACAAATTTATGAAAACTAAAACAATAACCTTCAGCCATCAAACAGTTTTGAGGAAAGACAATTGTGATGATGGTAAAAAATGAACTCACAGCCACCTATGTGACTGATTTTAGCCACATGAAAGGCATTTATAACTAAATTTTTAAATGGTACAAAGGATCACAAGTGAGTAATTTGCTCAATTCACTGTATATTAACTAGGGAGGGGACACAAGTGACATCAAGGGCATGGGAGCTTCACCAACACCCTTACTGGGGACAGATGCCCTTCATATACATATTTATTAATGGGGATGGTGGGCATATATATTTATATATATTTATTGCTAGAGACAATAAATATAAATCATATCCAACTAAAACCTGTGTCTTAACAGGACACTGTGGTAGGGACTTGTACTTCTTGTGGATGCCAGGCTACAAAAGAGAACTTTTTACCTATTATTGTGATTTTATAGCTTTGATGACAAGTTAACTCTTTGCCACTTGGAATTCACATCAACCATGACACAAGAAAGACAGCAAAGTCCACAGAAACCAAGGTTACTGGTCCCAATGGCCTTATAACAGCAGTGACACAGCAGCAAAAAAGCTGAAAGTAGAAGATTGCAATGGATCAGAAATATTTGTACAAGTCAGATAAACAATGCATGAAGCCTCAAGAGATTTCCTGGATCTCTTATCATTTGCTGGTTAACTGTATTATTTGTGTAATACAGTTTGAAATAACTTTCTTTGACAAATAACAGCCCTTAAGGACTGGATGAATATTGAAATACTATTTCAGCAATAGGATTACCCCACCGTGGGGAAATGCTTTGTCCCCAGACAATATGGGAAGGGGAAAAGTGGGGCAGTGCATTTCGGGACCACCATTCCTTCACACAGGCTGCTGTGAACAGTGTCCCTGATGCTGTGTAACTGTCTCCTCATTCTGGTACAAGGCTTCTGAGGCCCAATCCCTCCCTCTGCTTCAGGGTCAAGTTCAACTCCCAGCTATAATTTCTCAGGCGCCTTGTGTCACACTCCTGCCTGAACACATCATCCCTGCCCAACCCCCGGCCCCCCGCCCAGCTCTGCTCTTTTATAAGGACACTTCAGGGCCTCCCGGGGAGGTCTTGGGCACAAAAGTTCCCTGTATCCTGGCTCCTGGAAGCCGTCTGCTTGAAGATGTAAGTTTGTCTGCTCCCCTAACATGGAGCTCTTGGGATAGGGGTTGGGTCATTCAGGCTTGGTAACCTCAGTGTCTGCAAACACTGAAGAATGTTTTGAATTAGGACATTTAGAGACCATATGTCACCCCACTGTAAATAATTCTGCAATTTCTAGCCCAGGTCTCTCTCCTGAACTCCAGAAATGAATTTCTAACTGTCTGATGGACCACTGGGTGTGGATACCACATGGCACCTCAACCAACGTGGCGCCTGGCAGCAATTACAACAAGGGAAGGCCAGTTGGCTGCCTTTACTGTTCTGCTGCCTCTTCCGGTCCTTGGGAGTCACCTGGGCTTCTTCCCTACATTCTGCCACTTGTCAGCTCAGTGTTTCCCCTTTACTGAGTCTCTTGGCCACACGCCTTCTTCTCTACTTCTGTCACTGCCCCAGTGGGGCTCATTACCACTGACCCAGCCATGGCCCAGACCCCCCCCCGGTCTCCCAAGTTACTGCCTCCTCCACGGGGTTGCTGCAAGGATGGACCATGGCCCACACAATCTCCAGTGCCCTGGGATGCCACCTGAAGCCCCAGCCACTTCAGCCAACCTTCCCAGACCTCCTTACTGTGTCTTTGCTATGTTCGAATGCTAATTATACCATTTATACCTTCTTTATGCAAGCAAACAGCATTAATCATATCTGCCTTAGTTTTTCAGGTGTTTATAGCTAACTTATCCAACATCCTGCTGCCTCCTGAGGATGGCACCAGGTTGGTTTTTTTTGTTGTTGTTGTTGTTTTTTAAGACAGGGTCTCACTATGTATCGCAAGATAGCCTCCAACTCCTGCCTCGGCCTCCTGAATGCTAGAATTACAGGCGAGTGCCACCTGCCTGGAGGAACCAACTTTTATGTTCCGTTACAGTAGGTGCTCTCCTGTGCTCAGAGCACACACAATACATCCTGACTGACCTACTGAAAAAAACAAAATCAGTGTTTAAAATCTAAGTTATTCTTAGGCAGAGATTTCATAAGCTTTAATGTCTACAGACCCCCAGAATTCTTCTCTGTCAATTACCACAGACCATGTTCACTGAGCTGGGAGGGGCAGTGAGCATTTGGGAGAATGGCTGTGATGGACGGTGACCCGGATGCAGGCTCAAGTAGGACCTCAATCCAGGGGTAGGAGGTGTGGACAAGCAGTGTCCACACGAGGGGCTGTGCTGCCAAGCAACCCTCGGAGGGCGTGGTATAATGTGAAGTGCAGCCAGTCCTTGGTGTGGCAGGGGATTCTAGGAGCCCCACCCAACCCCACTCGAGGACACCAAAATCCACAGGTGTTCAAGCCCTTTATATAAAAGGGCACTAATACAAATAAAAGTTTCTTAAAAAATGGCACAGTATTTGTATATAACCTACGCAATCCTCCCACACAGGTAAATTACCTGGAGGTTACTTGTAAAACCTAAGTCAATAGAACACCGTAAATAGCAGTTACACTGTTGTGGTTGGGGAATAACAAGAAAAAAAGTCTGTACATGTTTAGCATAGGCATAATTTTTTTTTTGGTACTGGGGATTGAACTTGGGTCCTTGAGCTTGCGAGGCAGGTGGGGGAACCACTGAGCTAAATCCCCAGCCCAGGTATAATTTTTTTTTAAAAAGCACTTTTGATCCATGGTTGGTTGAACTCAGGGATGCAAAGGGCCTGATATATATCTGGCATTTGTCCTCAGTTCCAGGTGAGGAGCTCCTAAAACACCTGGAATTTCAGAGTGACTTTTGTTACTCATAATGAGCCCTTTTGGATAACACACCTGAGTTCATGCTAATGAGATGGCTAGGCAGGGGCTCACAGACACCCACATGGAACACTAACAAAACCCCTCCACAATCAAATGAACAACCCCCAAATGTTTATGTAATTAAGTTCCCATAATGAAATTAATAATTTTTTCTCTTGTAAGAGGCTCGAGGCCTGGGCTCAGGGGTTTTTTGGTACCAGGGATCAAACTCAGGACCTTGCACTTTCGAGGCAGGTGGTGGAACCACTGAACTAAATCCCTGGGTGGGCTCAATGGTATAATCCCAGTACTTTGGGAGGCTGAGGCAGGAAGATTACAAGTTCTAGTCTAGCAAGGGCAAACTAGTAAGACTGCCTCAAAAAAAAAAAAAAAATCAAAATCAAAAAACCAAAACCAAAGCACAAGGTCTTGAGTTTGATCCCTGGTACCAACAAGGTCATGATTACAGCTCAGTGCAAAGGCCTTGAGTTCAATCTCCAATACTGAGGAAGAAAAATAAAATAAATTTAAAAAAAGGCTTAAATCATCCTCACTTCATAGCTAAAAATCTGAAAACCAAAGAGCACATCCTTGTAAAAAGGACATCTCTTTGCAAATTGTTCTTTTACTTCCTCTCCTTTTGCCTGCATTCTAAATCTTAAAAGCCACACCTAAATGATTAGGATGTTAACTGCTAACTAATTTTAGATTTACAGAATCCAGAACATCTGGTGACTTCAGATAACATCAGAACGTAAACCTCCTCTGCTTACTCTTTCTTGTTTTGTTTTATTTTTTGGTACCTGGGATCGAACTTGGGTGCTTGTGCTTGTGGGGCAGGAGCGGAACCACTGAGCTAAATCCCTGGCCCTGTCCTACTTACTCTAATTCTGTGTGGACACTAACACAAAGCATGTAAACTGCTGTAAGGTCTAACCTGCAGAAAAGCTACATTTGTGAACAGAATGGTAGGAACAAGCCCCACAGGGTCAAGGTCCTTTTCCAAGTTCTGGGCCAGAGGGAAGAATGGAGACACCTGCTCTGGATGACAAAGACTCAGCCCTAGCGCGAAGTCTTCCTGCCAACGCCCCTGCATCTCTTGTCCCTCTCTATAAAAGCCCTTTCATCTATTCAAATTCCCTCAGATGGGTTTTTGGCAGGGTGGGAGAATGACAGTTCTCCCAATTTCTCAGGATGCTGGCCCTTGAATAAACCTGATTTCCTTCCCACCAAATTATCTCTGAATATTGGACTTTGAGTGGTGAGCAAATGGACGTGGGTCTGGTAACATCCTTTTCTCTGAAACTCACTCAGGGAAAACCTGAGTGAACCCCTGCTAGCTTTTAGTATCTATACTGCCTCTGGTCCATGGTTGCCATGTGTTATAGCTTGTGTCTAGCTGTCCTCCTAAAGCCTCATGTGCTCATAAGTGAGGCTTTTTGGATCTAGGGTATGTGATACTGGGATTAAGAGGTTGTGTGGAAGTATCTTATTTCTCCATCAATTTTGAAAGATAGTTTTGCAGGGTACATCAATCTGGGTTGGAGGCTGCTTTCCTTTAGGGCTTGAAATACATCACTCCAAGCTCTTCTTGCCTTGAGGGTTTGCATTGAGAAGTCTGCTGTGATTCTGATGGGCTTTCCTTTGTATGTGATTTGTTTCTTTTCTCTCACTGCTTGTAGAATTTTATTCTTCTGTTGGATTTCTGGAATCCTAACTATTATATGCCTATGTGTAGATTTTTTTAGAATGAGGGTTTGCATTGAGAAGTCTGCTGTGATTCTGATGGGCTTTCCTTTGTATGTGATTTGTTTCTTTTCTCTCACTGCTTGTAGAATTTTGTTCTTCTGTTGGATTTCTGGAATCCTAACTATTATATGCCTATGTGTAGATTTTTTTAGAATGAGGGTTTGCATTGAGAAGTCTGCTGTGATTCTGATGGGCTTTCCTTTGTATGTGATTTGTTTCTTTTCTCTCACTGCTTGTAGAATTTTGTTCTTCTGTTGGATTTCTGGAATCCTAACTATTATATGCCTATGTGTAGATTTTTTTTGATTAAGGCTGGCTGGAGTCCTATATGCCTCATTTATCTGTATGTCAAGTTCTTTCCCCCTCCTTGGGAAGTTTTCTGCCATCACTTCTGTGAAGAGTTTTTTATGTCATCTGCACTCTCTCCTCTTTCTTCATTGACTCCAATCAGTCTTATGTTATTCTTCTTTGCATTGTCTAGCAGCTGCTGGATTGATTTCTCATGTCCCCTTACAATTTTAAAGCAATTTTTCTTTTCCTGGTCACTAATTGCAATTTTATCTTCTATATGTGAAATTCTATCCTCACATTGGTTCATTCTGCTGCGCAGACTTTCGATGGAGTTTTTAATCTCTTGGAAATCTGTTTGTATCTGTTTGATGGATTCCATTTGTTTCTTATGTTGGGATTCCATCATGTTCCTTAGATCCTCTATTTTTTTAATCTGTGTCCTCTCTAGATTTATTAATCATGTCTTGCACCATGAGCAAAAGCTTTGCTGTTATCTGAGTAATTATTTCTGATTTCATTTTTCCCAGATCCTCTTTTGTTGCCAGTTCAGAGAGTCCAGGTGGTTGAGTATCAGAGTGTTCCATCTCGTTTCCCTTTGGGGTTGCTGTAGGTGATCTGGAAGTCTATTTTTGAGGCTGGTTTATGTGTCTTCTCATTTCCACTAAGGGCTAAAACCTCTACAAACCTTTCCTTTTCAACTTGTGGGTGTCAGGTATTTTGTACCAGTAATGCAACAGTAACTAAGACAGCTTGGTAATGACTACTTTAAGCTTTTAATCAAGGAACTGTGAGGAATATTTAGCTGAAACTGGTTGAAACCACAACCTCCCTCAATGAACCTGGGTGACTTTGTTTTTTCGGTGGTACTGGGGATTGAACCCAACACTTTAGCATTAGGCCATAACCCTCCCTCACTCTCTACCTCCCTATCTAATCTGTCTATGGTTCTGGGGATTGAGCCTTCACACTGAGTTACATTTAGCCTCTTTATTTTCTATTATGACAAGGGTCTCATTAAATTGCTAAGTTGCCCAGACTTTGAGATCCTCCTGCCTCAGCCTTCTGGAGTGCTGAGATTATAGGCATGCATCACCATACCTGGCTCCATGGAGGACCTTTGACATCAGACAGCCAAATACACCCGCACATCATGCTAACACTGTCATTTGCTGAACGTGCCTCCTATGAAAAGCCATAAAATTTGTCAGCCATGCAGACTGATTACTTCGCC